>NC_054057.1:95556386-95882100 GCF_017639655.2 Falco naumanni | reverse complement strand
AGGTGTGAGCGCAGCGCTGCACCGTTAGAGAGGCTCGGAGATGTGAAATGACAAACTGTGTGGAGTGAAAAAGCAAACAACCAAAAGCAACAACCCGAACAATTTCAGGCCGTTTTAATCTGGCTCTACTTGTTAATACAGCTGCAGCTTCGCAGCATCGTGCACCTCGGCGCTGCCTCAACATACCACATCTGGTCGCGAGGGCTGCAGGTTCCCTGCTCCCTGGGACTGTGGGCATCGGGGCATATTCCCTGCATTGCTGCCAGTCCCAGAAAGAGTAAAAATATTCCTGTGCACCCCAGAGGAAGCCCCATAATGTGGGGGCAGAAGGAAGAGAACCAAAAGTAGGGTCTCGGTTGCTTTTATGAAAGTATGTTGTAATGCCAGAGAACAGCCAGCCCTTTTGGCCAGGGCGAGCTGGGTGTCTGTTAGAGCATCTCAGCATTGCACCCACACAAGGTCTTTTTGTAGACGGGACCCTTCTCTGGGTGAAGTTGGTGGCCCCCCACCTCAGCGATGCTGGTGCCATGTGACACCAGCACCGTCAATGGCAGAAAAGCTTAGTTTTTCACAAAACAAATTTCCCTCAACTTTCCGACCTTGAAGTTTTCGGTCGGAGCTTTGGTATTTCATGTTCCCCAAGCCAGTGAAAGATGAAACTCGGTGCGGAGCGGACGGGGTGCAGCAGGCGCGTTACTAATGGGATGTGGAAGTGCCATATGGTCCTGAAAAATCACTGTCAGCGAGACAACGTCAAGGAGCCCCCCCTCGGAGGGGAAGCGGGGGAGAGGCGATTAATCATCTTCACCTCCTAATAAGTATGTGAGCTCTCATACCAACCAGCACTCTTGTTGGAGGAGCAAAACTTCAAAGCGCGTGGTGCCCTGTAGCCCAGCAGATGCACGGGGCGTTGCTGAGCAGAGGCTGCATCCCACCGGGTTACAGTATGTGCATCTGAAAGCACTGAGAACCGGTGACAAATGTGGCGGGGACAGCTGTAAATGCTCCCTTGAGATGGGGATATTGTGTTTTACAGGGCTTCACCTGGGGTGTGCAGCTCGCAGCATCCCTGGCTCATCCCAGCCCTGGTCTTTGTGTCTGTGGGGTTAGACGGGGAAGTGTGCTCCTGGGGGTTTCCAGCCGAAGAGCTTTCATTTCGCTGGGAATGTTTCAGGGCTCCACAAAGCAGGGAAGATTTAACCCCTGTGAGCACATGGGGCCCAGGTCCCCATCAGATCAGTCGTGCAACCGTGATGCTTAATAAACACACCCCCGGGGCCACTAGCTGACTTTACACAACCAGCAGCTCCTTCTTCTTTTGTCTTTAAGCTGTGGCTGGACGAAGCTGAAAGTAGTATTGGGGAAAAAACTGTTTATTCAGGCTTCTCTTACTTTAACAGACTTCTCTTTGTTCTAAGCACCTCTATTTCACAGTTTCCCTTCCCGCTGGAGTCTGCAGTACCGTCCTCTGGCCACAGACAGGCTCACACAACCCTTTCCACTGCTTCAATTATAAACTTGGTGTTAGGCTGGAAAAGTCTTGAGCAAATCGTGTTTCAGCTCATCTCGACTTCCATTGTCCATGGGTAAAACAATACTTCCAAACCTCATAGCACTTCATAAATATCGCTGCCAGTGCAGAGAGCAGTAGGTGATTTCCAGAGCCCTGTTTGCCAGGCCACAGAGAATTTTGAATAGTTATTGGGAAGCTGCAGCTGGATCTGTCCCTGCCTGCGGTGCCAGCACTTGCTGTTTGCTGGGGAGCACAGGTCAGGGCAGTGGTTTGCTTGGGGCAAGCCTGCGACTTCCAGAAGAGTTTCTGCATCCAAGTCCCTGGGGCAGAGGGATTTGTCCCTTGTTGGTGCTGCTGATGAGGAGGCAGACAGCGGGATGTGCGATGATGCTGGTGCTGTAGATGGATGGGCAGCCCCTATGCAAATGCAACTGAGTGATGAGCAGCAGCGCTGAGAGGAGAGGGCTGGGTGAATAAGCCCTTCATATGCCTCACAGAACTTCTTCTGCTGAGACCACATCTCCAAGAAGCACCTTGGGAGCAGTTTCCCATTTGTCCTTCTCGACCTGCACCAACCAAAACTTTCCCCCATGGGCTTATCCCAGCATTTGCAGCCCAGCACCGACACTGCTGCTGCAGCCTCTCCATGCTACTGCGGGAGCCGCAGCACTTCATGTGGGGTATCCAGAATAAAGGAAGTCAAACCAAGCTGTCCTTGGCTCGTGCTTCGCTCTGGCTAAGCCAACAGGCTTTGCAAATTCTGTGGTCTGAACAAGCTTCCACTTGTATTTCCACATGCGGCATCGTCCCGAGCTGTAACATAAAGCAGATCCCACAGAGGCTTGCGTGTGGGAAGACCTTTGCCCAGGCAGGGATCAGCCCCCAGCATCCTCCCTGTGGTGCTGTTATCCGGGCACAAAGTGCCCGCGCAGAGTGGTAGAGACCCGGAGGTGAACGTGTGTGGTGTGTTGCTTAACCATAAAAACCTCTTTCCAGCCTGGGGACTGGGTTTTGCTGGGATTTTTTCAATTCTCCGAGTGTGAAAGTGTGTGTGTGTGTATGTGTCTGTGTTCTTCTCCCTCTTGTCCGCTGTCAGCCGCAAAAGGGAATCTCTATTTCCCACAGACTCTGCCTCTCTCCTGTGCCCAGGAAGGCAGCACCGCTCTCCTAGCAGCACTGCAAAATCGGTGGCTTTGGTTTCCTTATATCCACCCTGGTGTATCTGTGGGGAGAAAAACATCCACCTGATGAGCACAGTCATGTCGTCAGTCACAGGGAGGGCCCAAGAGCAGCCAAGCTGGAAACAACCGATGCTCTGAATAGGTATTGGAGACCTCCTGCTTGCTGCGGGCAGGGACACACGGGACTTGGCTGAGCGCGCAGGGTTTCAGTTGCAAACGAGCAGCAGCAGTTATATATCCAGTAATCTCTGGCAATCACCGTATCCTAAAAATGTTGTTTCATTAAAGCTGCTTTCTGAAGCAGCTCTTCTGTCCCAGTGAGGGGAGGTAGGCCACTGAACCAGCTGTGGTTTTTTGTTTGGTTTGTGTTTTTTTTTTTCCCCCTAGTTTGCTATACTGGAGTTTTAAACTCTGCTGCTTGGTTTGCCAACTGCTGTTCTTTCTGATGCTACCCAGTTGTTTTGCATGGCCTTGAAGTGGTTTCCCAGCTATTTGAACTCCCTAAATGACAATGCTTCATTATTGTCTGATGGAGAAGTGGAATCTTCTGTTTACATGTAAAGGTTCCCCTCCTTCCCCCCTACCTCCCTCAACATATGCAAAGGCACTGCAGAAACTGGAACCAGATAAAAAGAAGAAAACAGGCTTTTAAAGCAAGTTCTGAAGTGTAAAGATGTGAAGGCCACTTAGAAATCATTGCCTTGCGCTTTCTCCCACACTGGGATTCATTTGGTCCAATCCATCATTGATTCAACATGCTCATCCGCCAGAGCCTTCAAAGACAACTGTGCATCTGCTTTAGCCATTCATCAAGGAGAAGCACAAAAGAGAAGGGCAAAGGAAAATGTATTGCCAGCTCCCTTTGGTGCTGTTTAATGGGTGTGAAAAAAGGACAGTGGAGAAGCTGGGTTAATGAAAGCCAGGACAGCGGGGGAAGTGCCCACGGGACATATATTTCTCAGCCCAGGTACGGACCTTGCTAAATTTGATTCTGCAGAGCAACTTCAAACGCTGAGCGGGAGAGCCAAAATGAGGTCAACGTGCAAAAGAGTAATCCAGTGCAGGTGGGCGCTCTTCCCCAGATGTGGCCCCCAGCCTCGTGTGGACACCGAGGGGAGAGGGGCTGCGGACCATGCAGCCCTGTTGTATCTCTCATTTCCCTGATAAGCATCAGAGTATTTTCAGGGAGGTGATGCTCTGCTGCTCCAGAGAGCTCCCATAGCCTGATCCCTAAAGAGATGGCCTCGTATGCATTTTCTTCCATTGAAAAAATTCGAGCAGCAAAATGCAAAGGAAGGCTTTGCCTTTGGGGGCTGTTCATCCAGCTGCAGTCCTGCCTGCAGATTGCTTATCTTGCACCTCTCCTGAGAGGTGAGCCCCTGCAGCGCGGTCCTCTTGCTGCCCAGGAGTCACTGGGCCAAGCCCAGCTGTGCTGACTTTGATGTCCAGCTGCGTGCACGTCACCCTGGTCTCATGGACCTGCTGCAAGCGCCGGGGGCGCCCAAGCTCACTGGCACTGTGCTAGCACAGGCATCTGCTCTGTGCTCTGCCCTGTGGGGGACACGTATGGCTGAGCAACCCCCCGAGCAGCAGCACCACCTCAGGCCAACCCAATGTGGTGGCAAACCCAAGTTTGTGATGGGGAAGTCTCTTGTCTTAACACAACCTGGATGGTATTTGGTTGAGGTTGCTGGGCTTGTTCCTTATGTCATCTGTGACCCTGCTGAGCTGTCTAGTGATGAAGTGAGGGATGTTTTACCTCATGTGTTTCCATTTATTTTATTGGCTTCTCACGTTGTCTTTCTCCTGGCTCTTCTTCACCCCCCATGGTCCTCCCTTGTTCTGTCTGTCCCTCCTTCTCATGCACCCTTCCCCATGTGGAATGGAAGAGGAGGAGAGATGGTTGCCTTTTAGGAGCAGGTTTGACACTTGTTTGTTCACTTTAAAAAACTGAGACTGTTGGAGAGAAAATACTATTTTTGCAATTCTCTAAGTCCACAGGAAAAAATAAAAGGAAAAATAAAACAATAACTTGTGAAAGCATTGTGCCATCTGACTGCACGGCCCCATGAGTCTCCAAACACGCATTTCAAATCATGTCAGTGGACAACACCGAGTGGAACAATAGGAGAAGAGACATGGTCTCCATCTCTCCTCTTGTCCAAGCAGAGTCATGCCTGTCCAGGTGGGAGGTGGCGGGTGCTCAGGAGGACCTCGGTGTTTCTGATGGCAAAGCCAGAGTGCCACAAGGAGGGTGAATTCACAGATGACCTGAGCTGTCCTCGTGTAACATCTCCTCTCCCAAAGAGAGTTAGGTACTTGGGGTATGACTGTGCTCTCCTTGGCAAGGACAGGAGTTATATTGACAGGATTTTTTTTTTTCCCTCTTTTTTTATTCTGGGCACCCTCGAAGCTCACCCCAAATTCCCAGGCCAGCCAACCCTCTGTTAACAGAGATTATTTGCCCTTCTTTAGTGTGAGTTTATCTTGGTGGAGGAAGATTGTTATGAGTTGCACAAAGGAAGAAGGACACTGTACGATACCATGGGGGAGTCTCTTGGGCAATTTACTGGCTGGTGTGGAGCAGCAAGTGATAGAACATGTCTCGTAGTTAATTATCTCACTTTGGGGTGTGGTCGAGGCCTCCTCCATTTTTTTTCTCATGTGATATTTATTACTGATGTTATGTTTTTTTCAATCAAAGATACTTAGCCTGAAGTTTTCTGAAGACTGCTTCCAAGCAGTTGAGCAACAATTTGTTCTCGGAATAAACCAATTTGCAGCTGGGGCCTGAAATGCTTTGAAGAAGATGAGTTTATACTTGCAGGCATTCTGCTTTGCGCTTATCTTGATTTGGCCTTGCAGATCTTAGTCCAGATTTATAGCTGAGTGCAGTCTTTTCTTCAGCTTCGGGATGGGGAGGGAAAGCGCTGTGCTTCCCAACAGCATGTGAATGGGTGAGCTCTTGTCCAAAGTCCTTCCCCTGTGGATTAGACACAGCTTCTGGACTTGTGTAATGCGCTGACCGGTGCGTGATCATTTCTGTCCTTCCCATACTGCAGGATATAGATGGAAGGCAGTATGAATTATTAATATTTGCACTTCAGTTCTGTAAAATAGTAGAGTTGGAGGTTACAACGTCCCCTGGAAAATGTTGGAAACTCTGGGCAAGAGTACTGTGAGTTTTTTCATTTTAGTGCATCTATCACAGAAGCCCTGCTATGTCAATATTGATGCGATTTGTCTTTCAGGCAAGCTTTATGGGCTTTTTTTTTCTTTTGGTCTGTATGCTGCAGGTTGGGATTTGCTTTTCCTGGCTGTCTCCCCTTCAGCCTCCCTTATTAATGCCCCTTCTTTAACTTTTTCCCCTTGAATTCCTTTGATTTCAGTCAGTTCTGGAGCTTTAAGACTAAGGTCTGGGAGATCCCTGCTCATTTGCTTACAGCTTAAATCCAACACAGCAGCCCCTCTCTGCAAGTTCATCATTGTTACGGAAATATTATAAATCATTTGTGTGAGGTTTGAGTTTGCTAATGAAGAAAGCAGGACAATGTATGCTGCTAAATGAGCGAACTCATGTTAAAAGGCTCTTGATGGGAATCCAGGGCAGTGAAGTCACATAGCCCTAGCCTGGGTGCGGTCAAAATTGTGAACAGACATCGGTTTTAGATAAAACACTGTTCTAGCATTAGTGTGCTTTTATAGAAAGTTAGTAGCATGGATGTTGACCTTATGTTTGGCAAAAGTAGACTACCCAAAACATGTATGCAAGGCAGATGGGGAATGCGATTTAATTAAAAAAGAAAATATTATGATATTCTGAGAACAAAGTGGTAAAGTCTTCTGGCTGTGCAGGAATTTCTTTTCTGAAATGGAAGACACTGAAAGGCTGGACCCGGAGGGGATGGGGTCTGAGGTGTCCTTTCCCTGTGGGGAGGAAAAGGACGATCCCGGGGTCTCTGCCTGGCAGCAGGGTTATCAGTTACTCTCTGGAGCAGCGATGGCTGGAGAGCTTCCAAGCACATTCTTCCATAGGAGGGTGCCAGCTCGCTGGAGCCCAGGCGCTTTGCAGAAGAGGGTTTGATTCCAGCGCGATAGTGGCGATGGCTCCCTGCCTGCCGGAGCCGGCTGCTGCTGGCACCCCCTGGCCCCACCTGCGCTGCCCACCTGTGCCTGCATCGCCCCGGGGGTCCACCCGAGCCCCCCAGATGCTGTGCCAGAAGCGTTGCACTGACTAAACCTCAAGGCACCAGGTGATGCAATGAGGAGGTGGGAGCTGAGCTTGGTAAATGGGAAAGTCCTTCACCCATCAGCATTCCCGTGCATCTGGGTTTCTCTTTGTCCCTCAGGACATTGCTAAAGTCCCGGAGCCTGGGGTCGCTGGCTCCCAGCTCCTCTGCTCTTTGCCAGGCAGGTGGTGAGGAGTGAAGCCTTTCGAAGCCCTGCTGCAGCCAGGCAGGTTTTTGGGACCAGGGAAGCCCCACAGGAGTACAGCTGTGGAGCCCTCTCCCAGTGGGAATGACGTGACCCTAAATTCCTGTGGAGCGGGAAAGGGCAACAGAAACCTCGGCTTGTTGCCCCAGTATCTCACAGCCACGCTCTGCTCACCACTGCACGTCTGCTCCTGCTTTCGCCCCATCCAGAGATGAGCCTGAGGCTGCTCCCTGGCCCCACACAACCCGGGGGGTGGGGGGCAGCAGATGGGTCTACGTGGGGCAGCTGCAGCCTGTGCTGGGCAAATAAACGGGGGCTTTCCCGAAGGGAGGGGTTGGAGCTGCAGGGTCTCGCTCCACCGCAGATCTTTGCTACCCACGATTGATGCCTCTCTGGGGACTCGAGCAGATTGCTGAGTGGGCAGGGGTTCTGGAAATTGGACGATTTAAGGGGCTTTTGTGTGGATTTAAGAGCCTCTGGACAGACACCTGCTTCTGAAAATACATGCCAAGGGCACCAGTGGGGAAAGGACGTGGGAAAGTATCTGCGAGGCTGAGTAGGTCTGGGACTGCTGGGGCAGAGCAGGGTCCCTCTCAGAGGGAGCTGGAGAGGGGACAGTCCTGGGTGCAGGTACAGGGGTTACCTGCTTGCTCAGCAGACAGGGTCTTTGGTGGGTAACAGGGAGATGCCTCAGCTCAGAGAGGACTTCCCTTTCCACGGAGCTGCTTGTATGAAGACATCAGCCCTGCTCACAGCATCGACCTCCGGGCGGCAGGGTGGCTTCTGCCACAGGCTAGCCCTTCAGGGAAAGGTCCCCAAACCTTTGGAGGTCATCACCCTGCTCTCGAATGACCCCGAGAGCTACAGAGAGGGCAGTACAGCCTACAACCCTGATCCTCCAACCCATCATCCAGTCCTGTCCACACACAAAACCTGCAAGCTGCCTGCCCTGGCTCTGGGGGTCTGTGGGGACTGGAGCAAGAAGGTCTGGCTGCAGCCTCCAGGTCTTCATTTGTAAATAAGCACCTAGCTGCTATGGTAATGCTTATTTAATTTAGGCTAAGTATTTCTACAGCTGTTCTGGGAGAATCATGCTGCTTTATGCTAAATGTTAATTCTTGGCTGCTCACAGCTGCAGGAGCGTATTGGTGGGGTGCAGCCCTAAGGACAGGTTCAGCTGTGTCGTCCCGCACAGCTGCACGGCTGCCCCTGCTTGGGGTTTATGGAAAATGCCAGTTGCCCTCCCAGACCATTTGCATGCAGCTCACACAAGACAGCGACCAGTGCCTACCTGTGCTAGCAGAGCAGGTCATAAGCTGTAGGTTACCTAAAGAATTTTTGAAGAAAAAGGATGCCTCTTCTTGGATATAGATGTCCTTCAATTTACCTGCCCCCTGCCCAGCCTCGCCGTGGCAGAATGCGCGCTGGGTTTTCCCACCTCCGTTATATAGCGCTACACCTCTCCTTGCTTCTTATCCAGGCTCTGAACGGCCAGGGTGGGTCAAGGCACAGAAACCAAAGGGACAGCCACCGAGCGTGGGGCACAGGAACCCATAAGCCTGGGGTTGCATGCTGTCGGTGGAGCCAGGTGGGTGGCAATGAACTGCTGGGGGTGGCCCTGGCCTCGGAGCAACCATCGGGGCAGAGCTACTTCAGAGCTGATCATGGGAGCTCTGTGCAGTCCCCCTCGTGCTCCGCTGCTGCCCAGTTCCTCTTCTTTAGAGGTGCAGGGACACACTGGCCATCCACAAAGACTCTGCAGATCCCCCTGCCCCATTCTGCAGCGCACCTGAGTTTTATTAGTCCCTCCACGGCCAAAACCTCTCCCAGCCATGGGATCAATTGACTCCACGGCTGAAATGCTGCCAAGCCATCCTGCTGTAGCAGGTGGGCCCTGCTGGCGGGTAGGAGCTGCAACGAGCGCTCGCAGCTCCCAGCCCTGGCTCCTCTGGTGCTGCGAGCAGCTGGGAAGCTGTTGTTGGCCAAGTGTGATAAAAGTCTCCCTCCAGCCTCCCCTGGGCTTGGGTGGGTTGGAAAGCCCGGCTTAGCTTGTGCTGGGGCTGAAGATGCTTTCTGCAAAAGCCAGATTTTAGGGCATGAGAGTCTGCAGGCAACTTTCTGTTGAGGGTGGTGTTTCAGGGCAGGCTTTGGGGAGCAGCAGAGTGCTCTGCAGCTGGCAGATTAGCCCTGGTCTCCAGCATGTCATGGACCCCAGCATTGTCTCAGGTGGCGCAAAGCTTGTGGAGCAAGCTTTGTACCACCTGAGATCACGCTGGGTCTAAGCGTGGTACAGTGCTGGGCCTGAACATGCTGTGGACACAGCAGCTCTGCAGCTTTGCAGCACCTGAGGTGATACTAGGTCTGAGCATGCCATGGAGCAGAGATGAGGCTCATCCAGGTCCCAAGCTGGCCTGTGGTCCCAAGTGTGCCACGGACCTGGGATTATGCTGGGCCATGGTCCCAAGTGAGCTGCAGACCCAGTCTTGTCTCAGGTGGCGCAAAGCTTTGCAGAGCTGCTGGGTCCACAACATGGTTTGACCCAGCATCATCTCAGGTCCACAGCACCCTTGGACGCAGCATCAGAGCCCTTGACCCAGCTCTCTGAGACGAAGCTGGGTCCATGGCATGCTAAAATACAGCCCCCCTTTGACAGGAGCCTTTGCGTGAGCTATCACGCAATCTGTTTATAGCTCGGGATTGTCTTTGACTTTTAAACACTGCAGTGAGGAGTAAACGCAGTGAGCCCAACGTGGGCTTTGTTATGACATTTTGTTGCAGGCAGGAGGCAAGCTCCGGCTGCAATAACAAACACCCAGTGTTATGACACTTTTACCTTTCCAACTATTTATGTAAGCACAAATATTTTATTTTAAGGTTTGAGACATGCCGTTAACATAAAGCAGTCTCATTCCTTTCAATACGGCCTGGTTTTCACTTGGGGAGCTGTTGTTTAATGAAAAGGTTGATTGTGTTTTATAGGGCTGTATCGCCTGCCTACCAGTTTCTGGCTTGGAAGGCGGCGAGGTGCGGCTCCTGGTGCTCGTGCCAAGTTACGGGCCATGAATGCAGGCGGTTCCTAGGAAGAAAACAAAACGTGTGACGAAAAGTAGCTCAGAAATCAAGGGGTTTGGTGGTGCAAATCCATTTAGAGGCTGCAAAACTAATTTCAAGTGAAATGATTTCCAACGAGCCTACCCCATGACTACACCCTGCGCAGTGGCAGCTGAGATGGGAGTTTCAGAGAACATGAACTGTTTTCCGCTCAGCAGTAAACACACTCAGCCTTTCCCTTCCATAGCTGCACCACATTAAAGAAATCCTGCATGTATTTTTCTCTCCTGAGATTGAATTAATTAACTTGAAATTTCTCTTAACAGCACATAATGACTGGGGAGAGCAGAAGGAACTGAAAGTTTAATCTTGACTTGTCAGCAAATTCCTCCTCCGGCAGCCCAAGGAGAAGCAGCCATGCACTTGCATTATGCCCTGGTGTGGCCACCGGACTGTTTTGATTAAATAGATTCTGGGGGTTTAGGAAAACTACAAATTTTATAGCTATGGTGTTCTTTGCAAAAATGATGTAAAACATCATAAAGCTGCCAAACCACCTCTGCGGTGCAGAGATTCATGCTGGCCTCCTCTGCAGCAGTGACTGTCAGCCCCAGAAAATGCTATTAAGAAAATATCTGAGATGGAGCTGGTAGGAGGGCATGTTCCGTCTTTCTGAATGTTTAATGTCTTTCGGTCCATGCCACTCAGAAGCCACATCTGAATTTGGCCCAGTGTTTGAATTAGACATTTGTGAGCCAAGTGTTTCTCTGCAGTGGCATCACTCATGGCATCTGTAACAGCATTGTACCTGATCTTCCTTCTTCCGTTTCAATTTAACACCAGCTTTGTATCAAGGTACCGACTATTTCTGCTTTCAGACTGCGCTGAAGATGGATGCAGGGGAAAGTTGCTATTGAAGCAGCATGGTTTCAGAGCATCTCTTCAAAAGAAGGTGCTGTTGGCCCAAAACCTCGTGCAAAGTCGCCTCCTGCCCCATACCCACCCCGTGTTGCAGCCTGGCTGCCCCAAGCAGTTGTGCCCAGCCTCAGGTGCCCCCAAAGGGTGAACTTGTGTCTAGGTGTCTCCATTGGGGTGGCAGATGCGTGCTGTGGTCCCCAGGTTGGTCTGTGCCCCCTCACACCTAATTCAGCCGGCCGACCTTGCTTCGCTGGCTCGCTCGGCGATGACCTGGAGCCCTGCAATGGTAACGGGCTGGGATATATGGCCACGCTGGTGCCCAGCTGTAGGCTTTTGTCAGCTCCCCGTGTTGCAAAGCCTCGCAGGCTTTGGGCTGGATGGAGGCAGCAGGAGCAGCGCACCCTCCATCTCCGAGTGTTTAGGGAATGCTCCCTCTTTTGGCAAATTTTGATATCTGTTCCTATGGATTACAGAGATGAAGTGCAGCTCAGAGTTTCTTAGGGGTGTTAAAAACTGAATTCCTGAAATCAAATCGATTGCATTAAAATTACAGCCACCCTTTCTTGCGGCCAGTGCCAGGTGGGTGTGCTGTGTATGACTGGTGATTTTAAGGGCTGGGACCTGAGAATTTTAACATGCCAGGCCCTGAAGAAGAGTCAAACTCAGAGCAGAAAGGGAGGAAATTGAGCCCTGTTCCCTGCCAGCAGTCAGAAGGGAGGACAGGTGCTCTAGTCAGCACTGCCACCCAACCAGTCATTTGACTGTTTCCTTTTTTTTCCCCTTCCTTTTGCTTTCCCTTCCTTTTGCTTTCCCTTCTTTATCCTTTTTTCCTACCTGCCCCATCTTTTCATCACAGCAAACCACGCTGCCAACATCATCGGGGCAGAGTGTTTAGTGGGGTTGGATGATGCTCCCTCTGCACGGTGGAGCTGGAGGAGGTTTGTACGGTGGGGTTGCACAGCCCCGGTGCTCTGCCCTGCAGCTGGCAGCTCAGCCATGGTCCCCAGCACGCTGTTGGACCTGGCATCATCTGAGGTTCATGGCACGCTTAGACTCAGCATCACCTCAGGAGGTGCAAAGCTTGCGGAGGTTTTCTCACGTGCGGGAAAGTTGTGGTGTCAGTGAGGCCTCTGCTTGAAGCTGGTGGAAAAAATTTAGAATCAAAATACTGTTAAATGCCTCTAATGTATAAATGTAAGTTCTCTAAACCTGAAGGTTTAATTGATATTTTTTCTTCAAATAATGGACAAAGTTGAGTAATTTAAGCCATTTTACAGCAAAGGCAATTGAATAATTGCTAATGGCTTTCAGCTGAACGTATTTTAAAGTCAGGTCAGAAATCTGAGCTGATTTAAAGACCAAGGGGCATTCCTTTCTCTTGAAAAAGAATTAGATAACAATGGTAATTACAAGATGGGATTCAAAGGAAAACTGAGATTTGCATATAAGCCTTGGCAGAGCAAGAGCTAAAGAGCTGACCTGGCAAAGAAAAATGGTGACCAGCTATCCTGTGGAGCACTCGAGGGGAGAAAAACAAGAAAACAGAGACCTTCATGATAGAAATTTGAATTACGTTAATGTGCATTGAAGGGTGAAAGTTGAAGGGTTTTTTAGCTTGGTGTCACAATGTGGAGGTCAGGCTGGTGCAAGATTTCCTGAGCTGTGGCTTCGCCTTGCGTCCATTCACAAGCTGGAAAATGATCTGGAGACGGGATGATGGGCAACCTTGGCTGGAAGATCCCCTGGGGACATTGAGGCATGCAGAGTGGAGCAGGCTGGGAGGGGAGCACTGCCATGGGCTGCGTGCCTAGGGATGGTGGCAAAGCAAAGTTCTAAAATTACTCTAAAGCTAAGGAGAAATACGTGCCCCTGAATATTTGTGTGGGTGTTCTCAGAGCACATACACCTCATGCTCTTCCGAAGAACAATTTATTGATACTTCAGACAAGCTGGGACTCCTGCCCCAGGCTGCTGTTGGGGCAAGTCGTTGTTGTATTTGTTTGTTTTCCTGCCTCTGGCTCAGGGATTCATTGGCTTTGGGAGCTGGCAAATGTCTGTCCTCATGCTGCTGCACGTGTCTTACCGAGGCAGCGTTAAACCATGGCACTGAGCGCTGCCACATCTGCTGCCTGCCCCTGCCTCTGCGCTGGGGGACTCATCCTGCTGCTGGGGAGGGCATGCAGCAGGCAGATCCATGCACAGCATCTCTAAAGCTGCTCTATGTAATAATTCCAAGATGTAGCCTGTGTGCCCAGCCCAGGGCCTGTGTGATAACTCTGGATATTCGCACATATTTCATCTGGCATTGTCTCCTGAAGCTAGTGGGGCTGCAGTTTCAGTGACATCTTACGGTAGTCACCTCCATGTCCCAGTGATAAGGCTGCATGAAACTGCCTTTTGCCATCCTCTGGACTGGTCTTGCTGGAGTTGTGGGAGAAGGAAGAGAGAACCCCCACATCAGCTTTCTTCGGATAACAGAAAGTAGATTCCTTGTTCTCCTCCTTTTTTTATCTCCTTTTAAGGTAGCTTGCACTGGCTCTTCAGAGAACTTTTTTCTTGCTTCAGTGTTTGCTCAGCTCCTCTGAATTCCTCTTTGCCCTGCGTCCTCCAGGGATGGAGCGTCCTGTGGCGGAGTGGCACATCCCTGCTTAGCTCCGTGTCGCTCTCGGTGATGGAGTTTCCCTGAGACATGTTCACCGTGCCTGTGTGTTCAGCTGAGGTCTTCCCTGATCCTCCTGCTTTGGTGCTGCCGGTCCCCTTCCGCCCCACGCAGCGACGTGAGCACCTTCCAGCGTGTACAGCTTTGCCTCTGTCAGCGCTGGACTTGGGTTGCTGTTGTTTTCTTTGCATAAGGCGACAGTCGTGCCTCTGGAGTGCAGCTGTTAGGGAGCTTTTACACACCATGGCCTTCCTTCTGCTGTCATTTCTCTCCTCTGCCAGCCACCACACATGGCATGAGGAGGTTTGATCTATTAACACAAAACTGCATTGAACTTGAAGTCAGAATTACCCAGGATGAGCCATGGGTGGTTTTCCTATGACTCGTAGGCCTATGACGACTTTTTGGCAGTTCAGTAATGCTCATGAAGCATTCTTGCAGCCCTTCATCACAATTCTCCTGGGCTTTCTGAATGCTTTACAGCTCCTGGCAGAAGATCCTCACTGGATCTGATGTGTTCAGTGTCCTCAGCTGAGGCATCCTTTGTTAAGGTCTTGTTCCTTGCAGTTTCCCTTCTGGATGCTCCTGTTCTCCATCAGCCTTTGGCAGTGTTCATCCTGGTGTCATCGGGGCAGCTCCTCATCTGAAGTTACAACTACTCCTCGTTTTCCTTCCCTTGCCCTGTTACTTGCTTCCCAGGAGTCTCAAGACATGAGATAAGGAGAAACCAGAAAGCAAGCAAAGCTGCCAGTGGACTTTTAACATCCTGCCTTGGGAAAGGTGCTGGATCTTGCACTTTACCGTTTCCTTTGCTGTCACCCAACTTTCCACCACACCCTGACATGGGAACAGTTAAGCAGCATAAATAGCAAACAGGTTCACGTGCCTAAGCGCTTCCAGATGCCTGAGCAGGTAATGCTTTGAAATGTCTTTTAAATGAGCACTGAGTTTTGACCTGCAGGATAAATGCTGGCTGGCATGACACAAAAAATACCGATCTTGAAAATTATCCCAAATTATCCCCACCAGTTTTAATGGTGGTAACAGCTCGGAGACCTGCGCCTTAATGAAGCCATTTCCTGCCAGGATACTGTGGGGCCCTGCAGTTACTGTCACCAACTTGTACCTTGAGTTACCACGTCTTTGCTCATTGTCTGTGCTTCCTCATCTAGGTCTAAATACAAACCTCGTATTTTTAATTTATTATCTGTTCATGCATCCATGCTCCGGCTGTGTCCGATCTCTGCATCCTCTCGCACCGGACCTAAGGAGCGGAGTGCTCATGTTCGGCATCGCTCATGCAGAGCTTTTTCCTTTGGTGAGCTTTCCTCATGCAGGGATTTTGCAGCTGGTCTCAGCAGGATAGAGGTGTCCATTCCCCCCTCTCCCTCTGATTACAAATCTCTTTTTGAGGAGGATGGTGCTTGTCTTACTGCAAGAGCAGCACTACCAAAGGAGTAATATATTTAGTTCAGAGGCGCTTAGATATCTCCGTTACAACTGTAGGCTCCTGCTGTCCAAACAGCTTAGATGGCCCCAGTACATTTAGGAAAATAATTAGGACAGGGTGTGTTTGGAAGAAAATCCTTTGGAACCACTCACACTTGAATATAGCCTGTAAATCAGAACAGATCAAACTCCAGATCAAACTGGTACTGGTGTGAGGGTGTTCATTTCTTAGGCAAAATTAAATGGGGGAGAGGAGGCTGAGGTGAAAACCTGGATCCCACGCCTGGATCCTTTGGGAGGACTTCTCATCCTTTAGAAATCTTGGCATCAAACCCCGACTCCTTCCAAACTGAATAAGCTCATGAGGGAAAACTTCTATAGAAATTTTCATTACCCACGTGCTCCAAAAATGCCCCTGTGTGTTTCTTTTTGGTGTTTTTTTGCTGCTGAGAATGAATATTGCATCTGTCATGGGAGAGAAGTTAAAAGGCAAAAAATCTGAGGTCTGCCTGTGGGATGACCCAGTGAGCTGGACCATACACTGCGGTACTGCACAGCATGATCAAATTGTATTCCTGGTAACTATTTACAAATGCTTGCTTCTTGGAAAATGTCTTCTATATGTACGCAAGGAATTAAGCTACTAGTTTAAAATAATTATGAGAGAGATCATGTCACTTTGTGCTGAGTGATAACAAATATCCAACATAATTTTAGAGTCCTTCCTTCCTCTGGCTTTTAATATTTAAAGTTTAATACTAAAATAAAATATTAAAGGCACGATTCTCCCTCTACTGCCTTCTGCCTGCACCCACTTTCTCTTCCAATAGCTGAAGGAGACCTTCCCTAATCTTTCCAATTAACTCGGTATTTCCTGTCAGGTTAACACCGAAGAGGGTAAGAAAGGAGTGTAAAGCGAGGAAAGACATCTGTCAACTATTGGAAATACTTTCCACGTTAGAAATTGAAGGGAGCCCACACTGAAGCCAGATGATCTGACGAGAAGAACAATTGCAGCGTTGGCTTGAAAAGAATGTGGGTGATTTGTTATAGCTGTCCTCACAGTAGGCACCTGGTTGTCACGTTCATAGGAGAATACCTTGGAGATATGCTAAACGCATATCCTGTTCCCATCAGGAGTGCTGAAGGGCCAGAACAGGCAAGGTTTGACTTGCATTTTCTGGAAGACATAAATTATCATTTGTTCCTAAATCCCCATCGTTTCAAATCCTTCTCATTCCTCTCTGCTGTCCCGCGACTAATTTCAAGCGACCTGTGAAGAGTTTGTGTGTTGCGGCGGCAACTGAAACTGTTTTACCAACTAGAAAAAGTTTTACCAACTAGAAACTTCTGGTTGACTTTTTTCGGGGCTGAGCCTGTGTGTGGAAAGTTTATAATGCTCTGGGTTTGACGATGAGCTTTATAGAACAGGTCAGCAGAGACCCGTTTTGGTAACACTGCAGGAAAAATATGAAATGCTTTCTGGGGAGGAGAGACCCAGAATTTCAGCTGATCTGATGCATAAGCTCTTGGGTTGTTTTTGCCTGTTTTACTTTTTGGTTTGTCCTTAAGGTTGAAAATGGCTCTAGCGCAGCCCAAACAGGCCGGAACAGTTCAGCTTGGTGAGCCAGGACACGTTTAAACAGGAACATGGGTCTGCAAATTTCCGGGGTTGTCATAATTCCTCTGCTCCTCCTCACCCCATTGGATGTAAATTAATTCAAAATATGGAGAGAAGAACCAGCTTTATCCTCCTAAAAGGCAGAAAACCTGATTTCATTGCAACTGTTTCTGCACCACTCGGTGTCCTCCTTTTTTCCTTCCTTCCTTCCTTCCTTCCTTCCCCTGGTGGAAGACCAGCATTTGAGCAGCCCCTCACCATCCCCACCTGCACAAAGAGACCCAGGAATAAGTCAAGCCAAGACGTGGCCCCACCGGTTTGACATTGTACTCTCGTATTCTCCTGCACTTCATCTCCCTCATTGTGCCAGGCCCCAGGAAACCAGAAGAAACTTCTGTCAACAGCTGGAATAGTTTTAAAGGCAGAGAGTATCACAAGATCAACAACTGGAAGTTTACGTTTCATGAATCATGGGATTTACCCAGTCACCCTGGCAACGAGCCCAATAACTCTTATTCCAAAATGGCCTGCCAGTGAAGATGTCGAGGGATGGAGACTGCGCTAGTAGCTCCTTTGTTATCTTTGTGCTTAGTTATGATGCTTGAATTTTACTATGTTCATTTCTAAAGCTAATTCACGCTGGCCCTTCCTCCCTGAATTTTGGCAGTGGATGTCACTGTCGGATGAGAAAAGAACTGTGGAGGTCACTGCTGCCTGTTTAGGTCCCTTAGAGCAGCCTGTGCTCTGGATCTCATGGAAAAAGAGTAGCCTTGCCCGCGGGAGCCCAGCAGCACTCTGAAGGCATCCACCTTGAGAGTATGAACTGAGGATGTCAGGTTTACCCCTGAAAGCACCACATCTCTGTAGCTGTGTGCTCCCCTGCTGGCTTTAACACAGAGGGACCTATTTTAAATACAAGCCTTTTATGAAAACTGATCAACATGTTCTCCTTGAAAGAGTCAAACCTGTGTCATCTTCTGGGCTTTTTCCCTCTCAAGTTGGCATTTAATAGGGATGGACCCAGCAAGAACAGGAATCGGTGCAAGGCTTATGTCAACGCACTGTGGGTTTTCCTGCTCCAGCTCACACCTGGAGAAGGTAGTGTGTCCATCCCGACCAGTAGACCTGTCCAACTGCATCATTTGTATTTTATATATATATATATATATATATATATATATATAAAGCATTGCTTCTTCTTATGAATACTGCCTTCTTTCAGCCTGCTGACCGCTGTTGGTTATGCTGACCTAGGTTGTGTGGTGGGACACCCTGGCCACGATCACTTTGAGCCCCTGCCTCCACCCTCGGGATTTAAGCTCCTCCCTGCGTTGCATGTCTCCTGAGTCCAGCCTCATGACATATGTGCTATTTGCAGAAAATGTTTGTCAAGACCAGGTGGTTGAAAGCAAAAATGCCAACAGATCTGCCTTTTGTAACCGTGCAAGCAGCTTGTTAAAATTAGTCACAGGCTAAGCTGCAGGACATCTGTGCTGTCAGCCGTCCAGGGAGCCATCGATACTGCCCGCTCCCGCTGCGCCAGCCCCAGATGGGAGCTGTGCTGCTAACGCCGATCTTTGGGTCTGCGCTAGCACAGGCTGAAGTCATTCCCAGAGCTTTTTCCCCCTCCTCCAGTTCACAAACCTTTGCCCAAATTTAGCCATGAACCTCCCTCTAAATGCATAAACATTTGTGTGTCCTGAGTTTCAGATGCCCACAGACAGCATCCCAAAACAAAACCTGGGAAATGTTGGCATTTGCTTTAGAAGAATTTGTACTTGGCTGTTCTGAAAACTTTTTTTTTGTTCACTTAATTGAGCAAGGGCTGCAATTTCCAAGGCCTTTTGGGGAGTGAGGTGCCTAGCTGTCGTCGGGGGTTTTATTAAATTTGGGCCCAACTCCCATTTTCTGCTTGAAAAACTGCAAAGCAAAATTCCGCTCTGGCTCTCTGCTGTTGTACAGCTGTCTATCAAAAAGCACCAGATCAGCTGGTCATTAATAGCTGTCCCTGGTATTGAGCTGAAGTCATCTGTTCCCACTTTCTGTGCGGCACCCAGCACCAAAAGCCTTTGGGGACGGTGCACCTGCGAGCGTGGCACGTGGGGGCGAGATGGCAGAGGTGCTCTCCGCTTCCCCATCGGGAGCTGCCTTTGATGCATGTCCAAAAATACAGCGTGAACTGGCTTCTTTGGATCCATCGTGCTTAACTGCTTCATCAACATGCCCCACGGTACAAATACATAAACAGTTTGCATGTCTGTCCTCGAGCCAAGGGTCTTGTATTTCTGTGCATCCTACCTCCGATGACTTCTCCTGATACGCCGTAAGTGACGCCTGCGCTCATCCTGCCCCGCATCCCTGCTCCCATCTGATGTGGCCTCAGCATGCTCAGCTTGGGAATTGCCTCTCCTTCTCCTGAAGCACAGAAACATGTGGGGTTTACTTTTCCACCCTTAAAACAGATTCTCTGGAGTTTGACCAAGTTCTCTTGCACCACCACCAGCAATGGACCTAACGCTCCATGCTTGGCTGGGGAAGGGGAGAACATTGCTCTGGCTTTGCCCATTTCAGAGCACGTTTGGCGCTGACTTCCAGGCATTTTGCACATAATTCCCTGCCTGCATGAAAGCCTGACATTGTGCCGGGAGGACATGAACACAGAACCTTTGTGCTCAGGGTATTATGCTTTCCCCGCGCACATGCTCTCTGCTCACACATGCCGTCTGGCCAGCCCTTGTAGCTGGGTCTCTTGCATACCACGCTTTCCTATGGAATTTGGATTCAAATGTGAAAATTCTCCGCCACACAATAAAAGTGGCATTTCCATGCCCTTTAGCACATCAGTCTTTCCTTGTGAATAGAGCCCTGACTTCTTTGGCTTTTGCCATATGGAACAATTGATCCCTTCAGTTCACTTGCCAACAGTAATCGGTTTCTTCTAGCCATAAATTTTACCCATTCTTTCCCCTCCCCCCCCCCCCTCCTTTTTTGGGGGGCATGGAGAGGAATAAAGTAATAAGAAGAGACAGCCATAAAGTAGGCAGCTGTTACTAGTCAGATCTTGGCCTGGGAAAGAAGCAAAGCAAGTATCAGCCTTTTACCTGGTGCTGTCTGCTGACGTTTAGCTGTTGGGTCAGGTTGCCCTACGACGGGTCCTGCTGCCAATGTTCCTGCTTCCCCTGAAATGCCTGGCCGTGTGGTGTTTTGCTGTAATTTGAGCTAAAGGAATAACCATTTTTAAGCACCTTGCGGACTTTGGTGGTTGTTGGAGAAAGTCAGGTAATACCCTAAGTGGGAAAGGCAGTAGTGAGACAGTAGTTTTGTTACGATGGGATTTTTTGATATATCGTTTTCCTATTTGGTGCCATTTGTTTGCCTGTTCTTTACCTCGCATTGACAGACTGCTGGCGCATTTTACCAAGGCTTTCCTTTTCTAAGGGTTGCAATATCTGTTTTGAAGGGAGGGGCTCAGTGCTCCTTGCTGTGGTTGATTGCAGTGAACTGTTGGTTTCATGCTGGGTGGCACTGGAGAGGCTCTCCAGAACCCTGCGGCATCCTAATGCCAATCCCAGCCTGCAGACTCTCCCTCTCCTCTCCCCACCACCATCCTGGGGACCACACGTGTGTTTTGCTTTCCTCCTGTCTGCAACTGAGGCAAAAATGGATGGGAAATGCCAAGGAAAACAATTCCCCCCTCCCTTCCAAAGATGAGTGGCACAGTTTACTTTATAGGACCTGCTTTCTCCTAAACCTAGAGTGTGACTTGAGGATGGGTTTATTTGAAATATATTTGTCCCGGAGGGAGATTTTCTATCCGTATGGCTCAGTACTGTAAGAGTTGTTTCACGCTTCTCTTGTGGTTTACAGTAAACTGTGAGCACCTGCCTCTTCTGGGCTGGGGGAGGGCAGAGTGGCTTTGAAATTGCTGATAAAATTGTTCTGCAAGGGAACTCGATCTTGCTCAGTTTCCTTCCACCGCCTGCTCACTGCTTTGTGCTGCCGGTATTGGAGGAGGAGGGTGGGGGCCTCTGTCATGAGCACCTTATTGGAGGAAACACGGCAGATTTCGGGTCTGATCCCTCAGAATTACAAAAAAAACCCACCCTCCTGCAGCTCTGGGAGGGAGGAACATCCTACTTGGGACCAGCCTGCACCTCTGCAGCTGCTGCTGCCACTCCAGTGACAACCAGGAGGCATTACATGGGTATCTGATGGGGCTAGGTGTGCTGGGTGACCTGCAGAGCAACCAAAAAAACCTTCTGCAGAAAGTTTCTCCCTCTGAAGTTGCAGATCTGCAGACATTTGCCTTCCCCCCCAGCAGGATTTTGATTCCTACAAAGTTCTTCCAAAACTGATGTCATCTGGGCAGAGACCTGCCAGATTTTCTGACCTTTTTGACATGCTCCCAATATCCACATCCCCCAGGGACTCTGTGAGATGATGTGTGCCGTGGCCAGAGGCTGTGGGGCTGCTGGCCCTCCAGCAGGGCCCTGGGCTCACAGGCTGCCCTGGGAGAGCCAGCCCCCAAATCCACACTCCACATCCCCCCCAGCCTGCCTAAATCCCTCCCACTGAAACCACTTCATTATCCTAAAACATTCTACAGCTACTTTTTGGTTGGTTTTTTTTGTTGGTGTTGGGTTTTTTTGTTTGGTTGGGGTTTTTTTGAGAGGGTTTAGGTTCCTTTCCACAATCCCCACCGAGGACTGGAAAGAAATGGATGTATTTTAAACCCCCTAGATTTGGCAGAGTCAGCCCTTTCCAGTGCTGTCCCTGGCCGTTGGATTTGTACATCATGTGCCAACATCCAGCTGCAGTACAGCTGCAGTATCACCTTGTTTCCCCACCTTGTTTCCCACAGTTTAGTCTGAGGCATTAAAACCTTTTTTTAACCTTGGATAAACCAGGACCACCAAAGAGGGCTGTAGCCATGAGATACGTCATCAGATGCTTTCTCTTTAGGAGATATCCATTTCAGTGCCTTGTGTAATCATGAGTCTTCTCTTCCACTTTAAATACCGCGCTGGTGTTTGCAGTGAAGTTGCACATCTCCCAGAGTCCACCTCGGAGGACCATGTGCATCACCAGCTGCACTAAGGAGAGGGGGATGGTTCTCAAACACAAGTGTGAAGCAGCTGGACCAGCCAGTGTGAGGGGTGAGCCCGAAAAACATTGCCTAAGGCTGGACACATCTCTGAGGCATTGCAGTTCTCAAAAAAGGTTGGGTGTTGGGTGGACGTTTCATGCACAAAAGCAGAATCTGAGACCCTGGTTCAGAATCCTGTTCTAGATCCTGACAGCTCGGAGCCACCTTGACTGAGCAATGGCTTTCCACCTTCGGATGCACAAAGGCTAGAGCATGTTTTTGAAGCGAGATGGGATGTTTTCTTTTGTCCATACCAGGCATCTGCTTGTGTGTGAGGCTGCAGGGGCTGCCTTCTGACCGTGTTTGTGCAGGGTCTGGTTTGAGATGGGACCTCCTCAGATGGATGTCCAAAATGCTGCTGACACCCGGAGAAGATTAACAAACTCCAGGGAAGGCCAGAAATAATATATGTGGCCCCTACTGACATTCTTGTCATGATCAGTTAAAAAAATAAATACACATAACTGTCAGTCTACCACAACCGAACACAGTTGTATTATCTGCTCCGCTTTCTGATTTATTTGTTAAAGTATAGCAGAGCACTTATGCTCTATACAGCTAATAGTTGCTCTTTCACGAGCAGCAGAAATGCTTACGCATTCCAGTAGTTAAATGATGCAATATCCAGGTGGATATTTAATGGCCCATGACAAATCTGGAATGACACAGCAGACACCATAAATATCTTCACTCCAACAGATAGAACAAAACCTTTTTTATGAAAGCTGTGCCCATTTTTTTCCCACGTGCTGGCCATATTTTTAAAATACTCTTTCAAAACAGCCCAGGGAATTGTCCCTGTCCTCCCTGCAGCCTGATGCTTTCCGAGCTCTTCAGGACGTGGAGCCCGTGGTACTGCATGCAGCAGAGCGCTTTCCTATTGGACACTCTTGGCATTTCTTTAAAACTCACGGAAAAATCTGAAGAAGTTCATTCATGCAAATATACCCATTTTTTTCAGTGAAACTCCTCAGGCCTATGCGCTTTTATGGTTTTTGCATAATTCTGGAGGGTTTTTTAAGCATGTGCTTCTGTGTGTAGGGAAGTGCTGCCTCGGTCAGGGCACAGGGCAAGCTGCGGCAGGCTGTCAAAGCCAGCAGTCACTCCCGGCACTGCTGTGGGTGCTCCCGGGCCACCAGCCTCCTTCAGCAAGACGATGTTGTCCTGCAGATGCGAGACGGACCTGAACTGTGCCTATGCTGATGTGCTGAGCATCTTCCCTGAGCCTTGCTCTCATCGTGTTACATATAACACACTGCAAAGGGGCAGGTGGATCACTGAAGGGAAGGGCGCATTTATTTTTAAAAGAAGGTTTTGGAAGGTCTAGAGCTTTTGTGAACTGAGACTGAACTTGTTACGTCTTTAATTTTTCTACTCAAGCTTTTGAAAAATCCTTATGCTTCATTTTGTCATCCTTAAGGTTTGAGTGTATTTTAGGTCAGCACTAAAAATAATTTCAAAAGCAGAAAAGTTTTCAAAATGCAGTCTGAGTAACCCAAAAATGAAACAGACTATTTTATTTTGAATCAAGAAAAAACACATTATGTATTGAAGACTTTATTTGAAGTCTTTCAAAGGCTAGGGAAGAGAGATGAGTGTTTTTCTGCAACATTCCTTTTGGTTTAAGGTTAATAGGTAATTTTAAGTTACTTTATTTAGTTAGTCATTGACTTTAAAACTTGATTTGCTTGTCTCTGTTTCTACAAGAGTGGTGCAGCATCCTTAGTTTGATATTTAGCTTATGGAGATGCTGTTTCCAAGTGCACAGTGCCCCAGCCCCCCCCCCCCTCCCCCCAGTACAAACAGTGGTTGGGTCGTTATCGAGTACTGAAATTTCTGATCTTAAAAAGAAATAAAAGTGGGTGAAGGGTGGAACAGGGGGAGCTGGAGTTAGCAGGTCCTGCTGGCCACAGTCACCAGGGCAGTGCTGATGTGGTCCCAGGGATGCTGCTAAAGGGACAGGGTTTGTCAGTCCCTTGGCTGCTGGGCTCCCGAGGAACACGTGACGGTTTTGGCGTTGCTTTATCTAGGATTTGAGCCCTGGTGGAGTGCATGGCAGACCCATAAGCAACTGTTCCCAGGCAGGCTATAAAGAATCAGAAGAATGTATCTACTGCTACTGTCTTTGTTTATGGGCCTTTTTTGTGTACTTTTTCACAAAACATTTAGAAAGCAGTAGGATTTCATTACCAATACGTGCACCTCGGAGGCAGCTACTGAGTCTAGTGGAAACATCATCATTTGTTAAAGAGTCCTTTAGACGATAAGGTATTAACTGATCTGCTCGGTTTAACAGCACATGCTGGTACGAGGCACCTTGGAGCCATTTTTCAAGGTAGGCAAGTCTAAAATGCAGCACGCTCAGCTTAATGGACTACACACAGCTATACTCCTGCCCACACCTCCCCTCTCCAAAAATGTTCTTTATTCTTTTAAATACATCCTTTACTCATAAACAGTGAAGAACTTGTCGATTTACCACAGTTTTTATATCCCCTCCCGCCAGTTAAATCCTTATTACAGTCTAACATAGCTGATTTTTATCTGTTCTTAACCACTCTGGTATTTTTGAGTCACATTTACTGATACTCATGTGTTTATTTCTGTTTAATCTCTAGTGTCAAAGCACTAGAAATCTCTCTTGGTCTTGAGTTATGGGATACTTGTCTCTACCACAAATTAATGAATGATGTAATCACAGCTGCATCTTGAACTAGCCTGCGTGAAAGTACCTCTGCGCGCACTCCAGGCATCACCACGTTGCATTTGCCCTGTGAAAAAGCCCATGCTCGGACCAAACATCAGTGGGAGAGCCTCGCAGATGCACACATGGACATGTGCAATTGCTCCATCCAGCAAGGGTGTAGTGACTGCCCCATGGAGGGCATGCCCTGGTCCCCAGTGGGGTGCTGGGTTTGCCCTGGGAGCGGGTCTCTCTGATGGAACATTCCTGTTTGGAGCAATGGGGAAAACATCCTGGCTGCTGCTCAGCCTCCCCAGCAGTGATGCTTTCCTTCTTACGGCTTTGAACTTGCAAACTCCTCTCTCCTCCGGCAAACTTTAATGTTTCACTCTATTGTATGGGAATGTTAGTGTTGCTCTGTGAAACAGTGAGGATTCTTCTTTTTTTTCCCCTTAAACATAGACAAAACAACCCTGTTTTCCATGAGCTCATTCTATGAAACACCAGACATATTTCAAGAGATTTTTCCCCCCTAAAATCTAGACTGAAGCAGATGCTCACTTGGAAAATTGAAGCCCCAATAGCTGAATTTTGGCAACAGCAAATGAAAAACCAGTGTCTTGTCATGGAAAGCATCTGACAACTGTAACCATTGAAAAACACTACCTAAAATAAACCCTGGGAAATCATTTAGCATGCAAGGGAGTCTATGCAAATGGATAAACGGGGAAGGATATCTTCAGGCGTGTGGTTTTCTCCTTGCTTTTGCACTGATACTGGCCAGTGGGGCTGGGAGCCAGTGGGGCAGCCTGGCTGCAACCAAGCCACGCTCTTGTTATCCAGGGAAGCATTAGCATAGATTACAATGATGCACAGCCTCAACCTTGACTTGGCCAGCATCCCATTTGCTCCATCTCCACTGTGGTTTGCAGCCGCTCTCTTCTCCTCATCTGCCTTAAAAACATCATAAAACCACCCAAGAGTGCAGATGTGCAGTTGTCTGTGCGTGGGGTCTGCTGCAAGGGTGGGCTGGGCACTGGCAGAGGCTGACCCCAGCTGGGAGAGCCCCTCTGGAGTGTGGTTTGATGCCGCCCTGCCCTATATAAGCACTTCTAGGAGAGATGCTCAGACTTCCCTGGCCCCTCTGGACCAGCGCAAAGACACCAAGGAGAGTAGCCAAACCTAATTTAAGAGATTTTTTTTTGTTGTTGTTTTGTTCCCCCAATATCACTGATAAATTTCTTTGCTCGTCTTTCTGTTTTCCTTCTCTCCCCTTTTCCCATTAGTAACAGTGTGGCCCCCTCCCGGGGCATGTCTGCCTGGCTGGGAAGACTTGAATTTCCATTACTAACGTCCGTCACGTGTTTGTCAGGTCCTGTACACAATTCTCCCTTTGTATTCCCAAAGTGTTAGATTGCATTTATTATAAAGGACACCAAAAGAAAATTGGCGAAGCAGTTGATGGATAATTGTATTTCTTATATTTTCCCCTTTTTCCTCCTGTGGAAGAGATTTGTTTGGTGAAAAGACCTCTGCATTTTTATGCAGTTTTCCACCCGCTGTGACAGAGCTGTGCTCTCATTACTCATTCAATTTTTATCTTTTATGGCAATGAATTTAGGGTTTTTTCGGCCATGAACTCATTTGTTCTGACTTTGCCCTGATTAGCTCACATTTGCTTTTCCTTCACTTCCTGCAAGAACATCTTTTCCTACAAAAACTTCATGCGTTTAAAGCATTGATTTGTGAACTGCCACCAGGCCTTTGTACTGAATCCAAAGGCAAAAGCCCCAGTATCTCCAGGAGTTGTTTGCAATCTGACTGCAAAATGGAGTGCTGTACGTGGCAGGTGTTTGCACGTAGGTTAGGACCACTCTCCTGGGCCAGACCAAAGTTTAGCACTGCCTGTGTCTGGGGCCATGGAGCAGATGCCGAGAGAAAAAGTCTGAGGACAAGGCAAGAGTGCCCTGATACCACCCTCAGCATCATTTTGATTCACGGCAATCGATGGCTTGGGGACTTCCCAGGCTAAAGGTTGTGTTGCCTCTTGGTATTTAATGTTCATGCCAGTAATCCCAGTTTAAATGCTGTGCTTAGTAACATTTGTCTATGTGGTGGCTCACAAAGCCTTCTGTAAGTGGCTTTTTCATTTTTGTTAGCAAAATATTTTTGGGTTCCATAAAAGGTTTTCCCTAAAAAAACAAACAGAATAAATCTTGGTAATCTATCAAATTTAGTGCTGTAAAAATCACAGCGATTCCCAAGACAACCCCATTGTCTTGGGCTCGGCTCAGACTCTCTGACAGCTTCCCTGGGCAGTGGGAGTTTTCCTGGGGTGCAGGGACCTCCGGGGGAACCATGCGTGTCCCAAGACTGTGACTTCTCCATGCAGGAGTGAGTCTAAGTGTACAAAACCTCCCTGGGGTAGAGCCACTTCAACAGCACTTTGCTGGAATTTTTCCAAGAAAACTGATTATTTTTTTTTCAGGTGTCTTTTGTATGTCCTGATTTCAAGGTGCTGCCATTATTTGCAATGTTTTGGGTGTTCCTTGAGTGAACATGCTGCTCACCACACGGCTTAGGGACCGATTTGCTCAAGGGCTTGTCCATGTAACCGTGCAGATCATTGCTGCATCCTGATGCTCATGTCTTCTCCGTGTGCTGTAGAGAGGGAAGAGCCAGCCCAAAGGGGACAGTGTCTGTCCTTCTGCACCTCCTGGTGGCTCCTGGATGGGGACACTCTCAGTGGGAGGCAAAAACCTTTCCTGGTGCGTGCACCCCCCAGACTGCTCTTTGCAGCAGCTCTTCATTTTAAGGATTTTTTCCCAGCCTGGGATTACTTTCTCCTTGAGGCATCATGTATAATTTCTCTCCCAAGCAAAACGTCACCTTCTGGTTTTGACTCTTCCCCCTGCAGCTTTTTTCTCCCTTACAGCAATTTTGTTTCCAGGTGATTTTTTGGAGTGGCTCCTCTGCTGGTTTAATTTCTCTGCTAATAATGTTGAATAAACCTGACCCTTGTGCAGCCAAAATCTCTGCACGCCCCCTCTACCTTTCCCTGTGGCTCTGCGTACTCGACACCGTATTTCCCATGGCTGTAGGTCTGTGGTCTCCATCTGAGCCACTGGCTGTGCTTGTCCCATAGCTGGAACCTGGGGCCCAGCCCCAAAGGCTGCCCACGGAGCTTTGCGGCTTTTCCCAGGGCTGGGAATCGGGGTGCAAGTGGGATGCAGCTCTGCTTATCTGGCTGAGCCCGACAGGATTTGCAGCCGCTTGGGCGTCCGCTGCGCCTGTCCGTCTGTCCGCAGCCGGGAGGTTGGCTCTGCCAGGGGCTCGGCTGCAGCGTGGAGCCGGAAAAACTCTGCTCCGAGCGTTTGGGCAAGAGCCTGTTTTAGAAAGTTGCCTGGGTGCCTTGGCAGCAGCGGTTGTTTTCCAACCCGAAGCAAGCCATCAGGGCAACAGATGATGTTTACTTCATGTGACATAATACTCAAGTCAAATATTATTTAATAGTGCTTTCTTTCATGTTCTGACAACTCTGAAAGTGCCTCTGTATGACAAAAAGCTGTCGAACAACTTTTTGCAGCTTTGTCTTGCTTTGTGTGCGGGGTGAGCATTTGTCTTTTCTTTGGCCAAGTCAGACTGATCCCAGAAGAGCTACATCAGGTCAGACTGAAGCCATTTGCGTTCAGTTTTACTAGCACAAGTTTATCACGCCCCGCAAAGGAGGCTGGAAAAAGGCTCCGATGAGTTTTGGACTGGATTTAAGGTCAGCTAGAGCACTCGGTGGAGTGGGAGGGATTAATAAAAATGTTAGCAATGGGTGATGGAGAGAAAAGCTCAGATGATGACAACCCAAAAAAGTGTCAGTGCTTTGCAGCTGTGTTCAGGTGTTTGGGCTCAGGCTCTTGCTCCTACTGACACCCTTTGCTGGGCACTGCTGCCCTCATGCCACGTCAGGGCTGTGTAAATGTCTGGTGCAGACAAGCACCGCTGACATCTTGTAACTGGGAAGGGTCACTGACTGCTTCGGCGTGCCCAGCTTTGAGCAACCAATGACCAGTGGGGGTTTCAGAGGCTGCCCAAGCCTTTCCTCTCTTTGCTTCATCCTCCAGCAAAGGGGATTCTGCCCACTGGGTTGCTGCCAGCCTTTTTTGTTTCTGTGAAATAATATGATAAAACTTTTGTGGGTCTTTGTGAGCCCCAGCAAGCTCCAAACCAGAGCTCTGATAATTCTAACTGAGCACCATCTTTGGGACCAAGCCCAAACAGTGTCCTTACATCCATGTAGGAGAACACTGAGGTGGTGGTGTCCAGAGACACCATCACTTTCTTGCTGCAGTGGCTGGTTCATTCACCTCCTGTAAGCCAAATCTGCACAAGGACATGACACATTTTAGGGACATGACCTGGCATCTTGCAGGATCACAAGCTGACTGAATTTTAAGAACCTTTCCTGCTAAAGCTTTGTGGATCCAACAAAACAAATGCCCTGGCAGTGTGGTAGCTGTGATGTAATGGATGTCCTATTTCATTTTTACAGTGTGCTTAGACATATTTTATTATCATATTCATGGCAGAAAGTAAATACCATCAGTCTTGACGAAGACATTTCTTTGGAGATGGTATTTCAGGTGACTGATGCTGACAGAGGGGAACACGTCTGTTCTACACCTGCAACAAGCTTTCTCTTTCAGAGTCAGCAAGGCTCCCATGGATAAAGTAGAAATATCCAAAGTTTTTGCTAAAATTTTTGCTGATGAGAGAAAATACTATTACTAGCATGCTTCCTAGCAGCACCGGGAGGACTTGGCCAAGCTCAGGCTCTCTGCCCTGCGCCAGGTGCTCTCCACACCTGAGCTGGTTTTGCAGAGGTAAAATCTCTGTGAGGAAGGCAGCATCCCGTTTGGTTTCTAGGACAGGAGTCAGTGGATCTGAAATTATTTGGAGAGGTTGGTGTTTGCCCTGTGTTTTGAGACTGCAGGGGTCAAGCACATCACGGATGAGTGGAGGGCGTGTCTTGGAATGAGGGTTATGTTTAGGATGTTTACAGGCTGTGCTAGGTGTTGCAAAGCATTTGGAGTAAGTTTGTGTTGGTCCTAATTTAGCAGTGAAGGGTTGATAACTCCTATGTGAAGAGCGAGGCTTTCCGCCTTCCCCACAACTGCCTGCAATACTGATGGGACAAGTACAAAATGCTGGTGACGGCTGAATGCCACAAAAAATATCATGAATATGCATTGATATTTTTACATGAATTTGCCTAAGTTGTGATCACACCCTTTGTATCCACTTTTTACTGATACTCAGTTCATCAAGTTTTACTGGCAGCAGCATGCAAGTGTTGAAGCCAGGATGTCATTGGCATGAGTATTTGTAGAAATTGAGCTTTACATTCACATGCAGGGGAAATAAAGGGCTGAAGAAAAAGCAAAATATTCAGGTCATTGTTTAATAACAGCTGGCAGGGAAATTGGGGTCTTGGGAGTTGAAGTTTACTTCATTATGGGCTTGGATGCTAGGGTGCCAAGTACAAAAAGGGCAATAGCCACCAAGACCAAGGAATAACTCAGTCTTTGCAAAGCAGCATCGCTGTACTGGTTAGGGTGGGTTGCCTCTGTGTTTTAATTACCCACATAAAACTCTCCTCTGGACATGCTTAGCACAACCCTCTGAGCAACTCCTCAGAATTAAAAACATCTAAGAGCATTACATATGTGCAAACATGAAATCAATTTTAAAGTTGCTAAGTTATTTTTTTAAAAAAAAAATTATCTGTGTGCTCTGGAGTCCCATCAGGTCCTCTCTGTTGTCTTCAGTGGTGACTGTGTGTGGTAGTCAAGGAAAATAAACTCCAGCCCATTAAAGTAGCCTTTGCTAAGAGTATTGGACCAATAGAGCCTACTTTATCATCATAAAGTCGCACTTACAGTCGATACAGATCTGAAGTCACTAATGCTGATGTGTTTGGAAGCAAGATGTTTGGTCTGTTTTATGAGTTTTATTGTTTTAAGATGATGGATGTTGCAGAAGGCTTTATCATGCTGTCAGCAATAAATGGAGAAAGGACACAACGTGTCCAGAGTAACTGAGCTGGTAGCTCGGTTTGGGTCTCTTGACTTGCAGCTGTGCGCCTCCTCTGCTCGGCCACCCTGTCTTCTCCAAAATACTGGACTATTGTCAAACCCTCTGCCGTGTCCCAGCTCAGCAGCGAGCCAAAAGCCCGCAGGAAGGAGAGGGATGTCTATCAGCAACTCTGGTGGGCTCTGCTTTAAGAGCTTCGAACCTTGTGGGATTTTCAAACGGAGTATTTTCAAACCCAGACAGTATCCCAGGCTCCACTTGGGGCTTCTGCAGACACGTTGTAGCCGATTCAGCTTCACATTTAGATTGGAGACAGACGGCACAGTTTAATCCAGAAAAGATGGAGACAGAAGCTTTTAAAAAAGGACTGTTTATTAAAGCTTCCTTCCCGCTTTAATGTCAGGAGGGACATTTTAAGAAGAGGGAAGGCTGGGTATCTCGCGCTGCTCCTCCCTTCCATCATTCACAACAGGGTGCAAACCACCCCCCAGCTCCAGGCACAGGGACCTGCTGCCCAGTGTGCCCGCTCCGGAGCCTGGTTCAGCCCAGCCAGCCCCGCTCCCCTGGGTGCAAACCCCAGTGCCCAGCCAGCGGCGAGGGCAGCTCTTGCTGTACTCGCTCCCTGCTTGTACAGGGCAGCATTTTTCTGCCACTTTTGGCTGCGAGACAAGCTTTGTCTGAACAAGCAGGAGGGAGTCTTTTTTGGCAGCTCCCCGTCTCCTCTCTTGTTTGCCCTGGCGTTTTGGCTCCTGCTCCCCTCTCTGTTTATTCCCTCAGGAGCCCAGACACTAGCAGAGCTGTTGAGACTCTGGCGAGGGTGCAGCAGTCGCAAACATGCAATCACACTTCACTTTGCAAGGAGAGAAAAAGAGCAGGCGCTGGGTGCAGGGAGCTTCCCCCGGGACGGTGTCCTTGGGGCCAGTGCAGAGTCAGACCTAGGTTGGCACCAGCTGGCCCACAAGTCAGGTTACTTTAGATGCCACCAGCAGTGGAGGCCACTGTGTCAAGCACTCACAAAGCCAGCCAGGACAGGCTGGGCTGGTGGGTTGAAGCTTGGGAGCAAGTCTGCCCTGTGAGGGAGCATTTGTAAAGTGCCTTTAATCCCCGTGTTGCCTCTGGGTGCCTTTCCTCTTTAGGAATTCAGATTTTGGATGTTCGAAGGAGAAGACGGGGTCTGGATGTTAACAGATTTGGCGAATTCAAGCAAGGGCTTTGAATCCTCACCCAGAATAACTAGAAACTGGAGATGTAGTGGTATATCACTGTCTCTTCCCTGACCTAGCAGGAGATGGGGGTGTTTCCTTCTCCACTATTCACCTGCAGCTCCTGCGACAGCTCTTTGGCTGACAGAAGCCATCCACATTAACAAGAGCTGCTTGTGGGCTTACCCGAGCCCAAGATCTGCCTGTCCCACCTTCTTTTGGAGCTTTTGAAATATCTACTTTTCTTCTTAACTGTGATTACCCCTAAAACATTGCAGTGAAACTCCCAAATTTCCTGGAAGAGGTTTGCTAGCCATAGGGATCCCTTTGACCCTGGTTGCATCTATCTTTCCCTGCTCTCAGCAGGGGCATCTGGGGCTGGCAAGGGAAGTGGGGTGCTGGTGGGCTCAGCCCAACCTTCAGAAACTTTCCTGTCCTACAAGTCTGGGATGAATAATGACAGCTAAGCCCCTCTGGTTTTCTAAAACGAGCTTTTTGGCTTTTGAAAGAGACTTTAGGAGCTCCTTTGTGACAGTAGGAGACTGGATTCAGAGGTCTTTTCCAGTTCTCCATCCTTCAACCCAAAGGTTGTAACTTAAGCATTAATTTTACCCAGGGAGCCTGGTGTCCTGTCTTAAAAAGCCTAAACTCAGCAATGACAACAGTCTTTTCTCACCTTAGCATCACCTGTTGGGGGAATGGGGCTGACGTGACTGTCTGATTTATCCCCACCATGAGTGCCTGTCAGCAGCACTGATGTGATGAGGCCAGCAGCCTCCACAGAGGACCGTGAGGCTCTTGGTGACACCCCAGCAGGACAGATCTGAGCCTAAAGCCTCCCCACCAGCCATGCAAGAGCCCACATCCAGCTCTGACGGCCTCAACGGCTCTGCCATCCATGGGATGCATCACAGGGATGGCTCTGAACCTCAGCTTTATCTGCTGGAGCTGCCAGCTTGCCTGGCACAGGGACCTCCATGGTCCTTCACAGGGAGTGTTTGCAGCGGGGCCGAGTTGACTTGGATGTCTGACCCCACATCTGGCAGGATGAGTGATGGAGGGAAGAACCAGCTCCCCTGCCCCGCGCCTTCCCCGAGTGAGGCAGAAAACGCACAGAGCAGCTTTCAGCCCAGTCCAGCTCCTCGCGGGATGGCTGGCAGGGAGGTTTGTCTTCTCCACAAACCACCTACGAGTGTTTCCTACGCGCCACATGAGTCTGGGCTTGAGTCTCCGTGCTTTGAAGAGCAGGACCACACAGAAAGTCCAACCACCCGATGAGGGACGCTGCTAATTGTCTGTGTCTACTCGGGTGTCTGGCTACCGCTTGGCAGGAGCCACCCATGCGTGCTGAGCAAGGTGGACTGCAAAAACACAGCCCAGGCATCTGCAGGACACAGCAAGGGCAAGCGGGCTCTTTGCGGCAACTCGTGCTGTAAATTGTTCTATAAATAGTTGAGGAATTACCTTTCTATTTCTTTCAGGAAGATGTGCTTAACTAAACAGAGAGCAGCACCGAGGGGTTGCTTTGTTTGTTGATACAGTTGGTCTCCATGCAGTACACGGGCTCTGCCAGGTTGGAAACCCTATCAATATTTTGGTGACACGGAGTTACTAAGCTACTGTCAAACCTCGCCGAGAAAGCGAGCAGATCACCTCCCGGAACGCAACGTGCTTGCTTAACTTGCAACTCACATTTCGAGCCTGTTTTTACATTTTATAGCAATGTTGTGCAATGCCATTATCTAGTCCTACTTAGCTTCAAGGACGGTTGAAATCAGGGTGCTCTTCCCTTCCTCCTGGAGATGCCGAGCTGATAATGCTCCTCCCTGTGATGCCCACAGCGGGAGGTGGGACCGGGATGTTGGAGGAGCCTTTTCTTTAGGAAACGATCCCTGGCCCGATCTGGCTCCCCGTGCCGGCTGTGGTCATTGCACTGGGGTGGCTTTGCATGAGGCAGGAGCGCCGGGCTGGGCTGAGGGTGGTTTGTTTGTTCTCCTCTCCATGCTTTGACTCCTGCGAAAATGCCTCAGGGTTAGCAAAGTCTGAAAATATATTTCTTTCAAATACTTGGCTAGGCTCTTTTTAGGCAAGGTTCCCAGCACAGGTGTGAACTTTTTTGGGTGCTGGTTGTAATGCAGTGAAAGAAGCGCTCCCCTATTCTGCCTGGATTTTATAACCCTCTGGCTTTTGACTTGCAGCCCTTGGCAGTGTTTGTTTTATTCCTTATTTATTCATTTATTACTTAAAAAACACCCTCCCCTCCCTCCCTGCCCCCCACTCCCAAGCCACATTTGGATGCAGGTGGGGAGCCAGGAGAAGCTGTGGTCCCTTGGTAGCTTCGTCCGCAGGTGGGGACACTGCGGGGGGGCTCCTTCCCCTGGGGCTCTCTCCTCCCGGAGCTATTTGCCTGTCTCTGGCCCTCATGGGACTGCAGTGACTCATACAAGAGGGAAAGGGGTTTTTTTTCAGTTCTGCTAAAAAGGTGACAATTCACTGAACTCCCAAGCTGGCGTTTTGCCTGAATCAACGCTGGGTGTGCAGGGTGGGTTTCTCTTTTAAAGACGGGGCAAAAGTGTGCCTTGTTTGCTTTACCTCTTTTTCCTCCTCCCAGTTTGATGGAACAATTGAGGGGCTTGTTGAAATAGGACTTTAAAAGTCAGACAAGCATTTTCTTGACATGCAAGGGGTCTGTGGCGTTCCTGTCAAAACACAGCTCAAGTGAAGGGACGTGGCGCTCGGAGTTAACTTTGTGTTTCTTTAGAAAATAATAGTGTAAAAAAAACCAAACCCAACACAAGTTTTAGCAGCAGAGCAAACTGGACATAAACAAGCAGAAAATAATGAGGTTTGTAATCCTTAAATGATCAAACCCGCTGGGGTTGCTGCAGTTGAGGAGACCGAAGAGAGTGGGAGGGTGTCGGGGGAGATTGTGATGCTTTTGAGAAAGTGCCTGTGTGGTATATGGACCACTGATATAGGGACATATAGAGTGCACAGAGGGGCAGGAGCTCTTGGTTTTTGTATCTTGTTTATTAATGAGAATATTTTCATAATTAAATAGCCTGGTGAGAGCAGCAGCGCGTCCCAGCTTTTTCCCAACGATAATTAGTATCACAAACTCGTTTGCTCCGTTGCTCCCTCAGTTCACGGTGGTAGAAGCACCGGAGCAGAGGCTGTGGCCCAGGGGCACTGGCAGCTTTCCCCTGCAGCTCCAGTTATTCAGGTACCGTTTCAGCCAAGCTTTGGTCTTGGGAGCATCTTCACTGCCTGGAAGGGGAGCGCCCTGAGCCTGGCACTAGCTCTGGGTGCTCTCCCAATGAGGGGCTTGACGACATAAAGTTGTCAGTTTTGCCACCAAAATTAATGAGGTTAGAGCAAACTAGGGAAGCCAATCAAGCTGCCTCAAAGCTACCACTGTTAAATGTGGGAGGGTAAAGTTCAAAAGCTCCATATTAACTCAAAATGTCAATATGTATTTCTCCCTATCTTTGTACCAGTGGGGTCTAAGATAAGAGCCTGGTTCTGCTCCTGTGAGCAGAACTGTCTTTTTAAAAAAGCTGCATGAAAATATTTAATTTTCTTGTCAGAATTTTGATCCTCATTTTGTCCTGACTCATTTAGTCTAATCTGAAATATTGGAAAAAACTCCAAACTCTCAAAGCTTGCAAAACATCTCCGTGTCCCCTGAGCCCCACATCTCTAGCTGTTGGCTTTGTCTGCTTGGCTTGCTTTTCAAAGGAGACCTGGTTTTCTAAGGCACTGCCCAAAGACACCAGTAGAGTTTGATTTAACAAGAAAAATGCCTAAAATCTTATTAAAATAAGTGAGAGTGAGCATCTGGGGATGCTGCAACCCTTGGTGTACCACGGGCTCTGTGCAGTGGGAAAAGAGGATTCCATTAGCAACAGCACCTTGTCCTGAGCCCAAAAGTCCTCCTGATTGCCCCAGGATTTGTGGGCTACAGAGGGTCTCACTGCCCGGCACCATGGGGTGTGGTGGGAGGGTGCAGGGAAGGACCTGCTAATCTGCTGGAAAGGCCATTTCCCAGAAAATCTCTAATGCAATCAATACACCAATACAATGCAAGGTGGGGATCCCACGGGAACAGTGCCCTTCCCAGAAACAGTCAGGGGGAGAAATCTGATATAGGCAGGGCTGTGGCATCCCCCTTCAGCATCCCCCTGGCACGGGGCCTCTGGTGAGAAGAGGGGTTATGGCCATTAGGTTCCATATATTAGGCCACCACCATATGGCCAAGGTGGATGTTGCTTTACTTTCCACAGCAGTGTGTGCAGGGTCTGTCTGTGCCTTCCAGTGTCTTGCTTTGATCCAGCCTGAAAGCTGCTGGGAATATTAGCCCATTTTCCAGATTTCGGAAACTGAGGCAGCACCAGAAAAATGGCTTAGGGGGCGAAAGCCAACCCCTATTTGTGCTCCCCCTCAGCTCGCTGCTTTCTCCTGGTCTTTGGGGATATGCTATAGGACTCTTTCCTTCTAGAAGTATTTTGATCTCTTATTAAAGGCTTCTTTGAAAGGGAATCATCTGTAGCTCTTAGCATCATTTCCTCGGTCAGGCGTGACCCAGGAGTTGTAAGTACTCACATTTGCTATCTGTACTTCATTTCAACTTCAATAATAATTCCTGCTTTTAATTTGATGCTGATTGATGGTGAAACCGCGCATAAGCCGTATGGCACCATGTGTACAGTTGTATACCATTCCCATTTTCCAGCAGTCATATTGAATGATTTACGCAGCTCCAGACATGCCTATGGGACAGCCAAAGAGTGGCATTAGTTTTGATTAACTTATTAATCCTTTATTCAATCAAGAGGAATCACAGCGAATGCATAGCAGACCAAATGTGTACAAACAAGACTGCCCAAACTCACATGAGGGCCAGCAGGCGGGCTGGGAGAAGTGTTTGGGAGGGTTTTACACATCTGCTTTCCAAAAAAACCAAAAGATATCTTTGTCATAAAGGCCTGAGAAACTCCTACTGAAGGCAGAAGGCTCAGTTTGCTGTTCCTCCCCCTTTTCCGGGTTTTTCTGGATGTGGCTGGCACTGCTGGTGTGGGTAATGGGCTGTGCAGGTCAGTGCCCTGGCAGGATGGGCTCCACCTCGGGGGTGCGGGAGGAGCAGGAGGACAGGGTGAGCATGGAGGGGTCCCCAGTTTCTGCCTTGCCAGCCCTCAGGCAGCTGGAGGTCAGAACCTTCCTGACCCAGAGGCTGCGGCATCACGTCAGACCGAGGTGCCGGGTGCCACTTGGGCTCCAGCTGTGAGCAGGGATGTGCGTGGCATCCCCCAGGAGCAGGAACATGGAGCAGGGTTACCCTGGGAGCTGCTGCACGGACCAGGCTGCAATTCCTGCTCAGCGCTGAGCAGAGATCCTGGCTGCCCACTGCCCGAGCCCTCATTGCAACACAGGTTTTGCAACGCTTTATCCAAACCCGGTTGTACTCTCAAAGCCGGGAGGATGCGTTTTGGCCAGCTGTGCTCACAATCAGGAATTCCAAATATCCTCAAAATCTGACAAAGGAGCGTCATTTCCCGCTGAACAGATCGAAACAAAAACTCCCATAGCTACGGGCTGGGTATGCGATGGGGCACTTCTAAAATAAAGCTTGTCCTTTTTCCCCACCGTGTGCCTGTGAATGTACAAGCCACAGGTGCTGCATCGGCATGGCCTAGATTATTCAAGGTTGAAACATAGACTGCCATGGCAAAGAGGCAGGCAAATCATGACAAATCCCGATATTCATTGTAATCTTATTCCTGACAGTGTCTGGAGTCTTTTATGATAGCCAGGCATCTGAGAAAACCAATTCATATTTAAAAGATTGGTTTCTTAAAGGTAAACTGCACACTCAAAATGAAAACCAGGTTAAAGGGAGAAATCTGGGCTGGATGCCTCACTCAGACTGGGTCAGGGCAGATGAAAATGGTTTCAGTCTGAGGTCTGCAAAGATATTTTAGGGATATAGTGCTCAATTCCTATTAATTCAAAAGCTGTTGATCACTCGCATCCCACATGTGACCTTTTCCTTTTTCAATAAATGCTGGTTGAGTTAGCTAATTATAATAAGACCGTTTTCTTTCATAAACAACTCCAGGTAGGTAAAAAGAACACATTGCATTCTAATAACTGGAGCAGCTGTGTGGTGTGTAGTTGCTGGCTGGGGTTAAACCATGACACAGTCGTTTACTTCATTTAAGATCCAGCTTAAAATCTACTAAACTTTAAGGAAAAAAAACCCAACCCTATCCGTTTCATACTTCTCCCAGTAAAATCCCACACCTCTTTGCCAAGAACAATGATGAATTCAATAGTGAACTTGCATTTGCTGGCATAAAGTGGGAGCAAACAATTATGTGAGGCTATCACTAGTAAAAGTGCACCATCTTCTCCAAATACTAGAAATGTCTTCTGCCACACTGAGAAATGCATGGTTACGGAGCGCTTTGCCCTGAGGAATGGTTTTCTCCCTGACACTGAATTTCTACGTGGATAGCAAACATAAAATGGAGTATATATCTATTAAACATTTCACATTATTGTGTGCACTGTTTCTTTCTAAAGCCTCACAGTTAAAGAACAGAAAGTGGGGGAAAAAGTCAGCTTTTCCAGAAATGCCTTTGCAGTTGGACTTTACCCAGGGCAGCTTCCAGTTGTGCAGCAGTGGGAGTGATTTGACCTGCGGGATGCAATGCGTTACAGTCTTTTTAGGAGGCTTTTAAAATCAAGAAAACTGGAAACAGTAAGGCTTTCTGAGTTGAATGGCCACAGTGCAGGCAGGGCGATGGTGCGGGGAGACCGGCAAGCACCGGGGCCAGCATACGGATGTCAACTGACAATTAGGGTTTATCTGCAACAAGCAACCGCACTTGTAATAAAGCACACGGACATGCTGCTGTCAGCGGCCCGTTCTCCCGGCTGCTTGTCTGTCACTACAAGCAGGTCCAGGTTTTGCCGGAGGGAGCATTTCCCTGTAACTCTTTGCTTCACGCACAGGTATTTATTTGCGGTGCCAGGAGTAACTTCTCTCCCACGCAGCAGCATCGACGGGAGACCTCTCCCTCCCTGCCTCCTGCTGTTTTCCTTTAAGACAAAGCAAAAGCCCAAGGAGGGAATTCAGAGAATGTTTTTTCTTCCAACTAAGGAAATCTCAGGGGCTTTTTCTAAAACACTGGCTAGTGCCCCGGGCCTGGCTGCACTGTGCTGCATTTTGCAGTGGCTCAGCCCCATCCCCGGACAATGTGGCACAGCCTCTCCGGCAGCAGCTGGGGAGCAGCTGGGCGCTGGGCTGGGTCAGTGCTGGCCACCCTCCGCACTAGGCTGAGATGCAGAGCCAAAGCAAAAGGCAAAGGAGGGTTTCTGTATAGGTGGGGTGGGGTTTTTTTGGATGCATACAGAAGGTAAACTTCATGCTTGCGTGTGCCTCTTCTGGCAAGGATGCTCAAGGGCAGAGTTGTTGCTTCTGCACTCATATCCTCCAACAAAAAGGGGTTCAGCAGATGTGTGGCCTCACAGTCAGTGTTGCAATGAGGCATGGCATCACTTTGCTGGGGGTGATGGCTTGGCATGTGACATAGGACAGGTCATGGCACTGGGCTGCTGGGCTGGTGCTCTGCCCCATCCCCTTGGCGCTCGACATGGTCACCGGAGGCAAGTCTGATGTTTTCTGCTGGCTTTTACCCAAACACTGCCTGACTTTTTGACTGATGTGCTGCTGCAGGTTAGTTTGGGTTTCACATTCAGTGATCAGGAATGGGTGTGGTGTCTCCTGACTGTCACCACATCTGCGGGTTTCTCCCTGGGTGGCCCTGTAGCTCCTGCTGCAGCTTCGCTCCTGGGGCAGCCTGAGCCGCCCTGGGAGAAATGCAGAGAGTATCAGCTAAAACGGTCCAGGGGCTGGTTCTGAACCTCTGACACTGTGTCTAATTCATTTATGGAAAAATAAATTCCTCCTCTTTCTGCCAGAAAATCCAGCGTTTCTATATGAAATTCAGACTGATTTTATGTGTACCAAGGCTGAAGTCGCCCAACATAAAGATAGTAGATTCTTAGTGCAGTGTGAATCTGCAGTAATTTGGTTGACTTAAGCCACATATGAAAACCAGCAGAAACTAGCTTTTATATATATATCTCTTGCCATATTAGAGAAGTACAGAAATATATTTTAATTATTTTTAAAGTAGGAATGGTTAAAATGAGAACAGATTGAAGTATTTGCTTTCTGGTAGGAGCAAGGAGTCTTTTGAGGACTCTTAGGCCAGCTTCAAAAACACCTAAACGTTGCATGATCGAAGCTTTGTTTTCAATTATTCATTTGTTTTCAATATCTGAAGGTCATACAACAGGCTGGGATGGGGAATGCAGCTGTCATTAAAAATTTACTTACTTTTTGTACTCCAATTAAACTTACAGATAATAGCAGATAAAAACAACCATGCAATTGCTTTCCCGATGAAGGCACTGATTTATTGATAGTGAACTTGGCTTCAGTGTACTTACACCAGGGGTGAGTTTGTCTGCAAAGGTTTCCTTCCATTTTAGGAAGAAAAAAATTGACAGCTGTAAAAACAGCAGGATGTGATACTGTCCTTGATGAGGAATTTTCTTGGCGGCATGGCATACACAACTTGCAAGACCATGACATGCCCCACTCCCTGCAAAGACACAGTCAGCTAATGCTGGTGTGCTAAATTAGGGATTCAGTCCCCCCCCACTCCCTCTGCAGTCAATGAAAAAGGGAGGAAATCTGGCTGTGGGATGAGGATGGGGATGGAGGAGCTGCCTTCAGTGTCCAAGCACTGGACCTCTCCTGTATTTTGCAGCATCTGTGAATTTTGCTACATTACAAGCAAGATCTTTCCTGAGAAATGACCTCACGTTCAGTTTGCTAGACCTGCAGGCTGGTGTTTCAACAGTTCATTGGGGTATCAGTAGGAACAAAGTTATCAAAATAATAAGTGCTTTTGGAAATCCAGCCACGAAACTTTGGCATTTGAACAATACCTCCTTTTACAGCAGGAAAAGGAGACACTGCAGTGAATCGATATTCTGCCCCTATCTTGGACATATTGACTTATGGGCCAAGAGTACCAAGAACAACTGCAGAAGTAATTGGAATATGCGGCAATAATGCAACCTTTTGTTGTATGTGATCTAAAAAAGAAATGGGACCCATCCTTGCACACCGGTTTCTCCTGTCTGGGTCAGGGCTAAATTCACAATGTGTGTACTCAGCTACAGCCACCTTGTATATTCTTCGACAGAGAGAACTAGGTAGCTACACCAGAGCAAACTCTCTAGCAATGACTCATCCCTGATCACTGGTAGTTAAACCTGAATTATACTCAATATATTTGCAAAGGTCTGTGGACGTATTAAAACTGTTTCTAATGTTAATAGAAAAAAAAAACCAAAACCAACCACCAAACCCCAACAAAAAAAACCTACTAAAAACTGCATTTGGAAGTTCCTTTAAAAGAACAAGACATCATGATTCCTTCATAAGAAAGATTTCTTAGAAGAGAGCTGTGTACAGAAATGAATAGAATAATTCATTTTTATATCGGTGTTTCAAGGGTCAGGATTTCCCAGAAAACCCCAGCAATTTTAAATGGAAATGGATCAGATCAAAGATAGTTGCACTCTTATGCCTAAGGCTCTCTTCTTCTATGTGGTTCTCCATCTCTTGTTGTGGTACGGTTTGTTTTGTCCCTCTCAAAACTTATATCTAAGCTTATCAGTGATATTAGGGATTGATCTTCAGCATTAGATCAAAGGGATCATTTGACTCTGAGATTTCTTGCTAGTGAGCTTAGACTTCTGCATAGCAGCGACTCCCTCCCCTACAGCCTCTGTTCCAAGAGGGAATTCATCACCCATGTGGGGTAAAAAAATTCAGAAATACTATTTGGTAAGTGATTCACTATAAAGCGAAAGTCTATTTTGGTTAAGAATGCAAGAGCTGATGCAAAATCTGCTTAGGAATGGTCCAGGGCACACTGAATTTTTACCCTTTATTTCTGCTATGAAGAGAACTGTCTTGAATATCCCACAGGCTTTGATGGGAACTTTAGAAAAAACCTGTTAGTAACAGTAAAGATAAGAGCATGCTATTACACGTTTGGTTTCTCGGGAGCAGGTTTGCTGGCACTATAGGCAAAATGCGCTCTGCAACATGTTCCTTTGGGATACCTGAGGACAGGCAGATTATGGTAGGAGCTATGCAGATAACAAGTCCCGTGAGTTCCATGGGCTGTGTCATTCTTTACTGGGCTAAACTTTCATCCCCTTTTTTTAATGCTACTCCAATGTGCTCTTTAGAAGCTTTGAATTTCATGCAACATCAAAGAAGTTATCTTCATGGTGCTTTCAGAAAGACTGATGGTACAGGCTTGCTGTCATCACATTGTCATCTTGTCCAAAGTGGCTGAATTGCAATAAATTAAAGTTCTGGTTTGACCGACGAAAGGCTTGTACGTACGCTTCTGAGGACAAACCCTTGCTATAAGCCGGTAAAATGACTAAGATGGATGAGGAGGGCTTAGGTTTGAACCATTCTTTAGGTCCTCCTCATGCCTTTAAGTCTGACTGATAGGGCTATGCGTAACAAGTAAGAACATTGGGTCTAAATTATGAAAACAGCTGCAGCAGAAGATGGCTCTTAAATCTTCTCTGGATGTCTGCATGTACGTATGTGTGTATCAGTCAGCAATGTCTTCCTGCTCAGCACCCAGCTGAGCATCCTTCTAGGCAAAGCTTAGTGAACTATTTTCAGCAAATTTGAGTGGAATTTGATGAGTAGTTTCAGCTGGGGTATTGTATAAGGTGAATTTTATAAGGATTTAAAGTGCCTGCTGATAAGTTTGTAACCAATAAATTTCACTTTGTTATTTGCTATTTTTCAACAGTGTGTGAAGCACTGAGCGGAGTAATGGGCCATTTTGACTCTTCATTTTAGTGTAGTTCATTTGTGGCAATGCCCAAGCTAAAGATGCTCACCCCAAATTGTCATTTGAAGAATACCGGTGTGAGTGTTATTATAGCCACGGTGAAAACCTTAAACTAGCAAGAATAAGGGTTTAAGAAACATGAGTACTGAACAAAGAAGAGATCCAAATCACAGCTGAGATGAAGTGTGGGACCACTTCTTACCAGGACACTTGAATGCCCTCATTGAGTTGAACAGTCTGGGGAAGGCTGGTGGGATCGCCTTTTCATTTTCCTGGGAAGTTTTCCGTACCCAAACTTTTTTCCTCATGTCACTGCCTTGCAAGCTGATAAGGTCCATGCAACCCACTAAACTGAAGGCCCTTTGTCAGAGAGTTACAGCTGAGACAAGACTGATGCAGCATCCTTAAGCTGAATGCAGTATTTGCCTGGGAAGGAGAGAAAATGCTCGACTGTTATTAATACAGACATGGGCAAGAGAAGTTTAAGGATTCTCTCCCTGCAGCTAGATTTTTTCTCTGGGTTTTCTGAAATTAAAATAGCTCTGGACTGTATTATTTCTTTTCTTTCTGCTGATGAGCATTGTAATACAGGGAATATTTTGGTACCCACAGAACGTTTAATTTTCCATATAGACAGGATGTTAAGAACAGCATTCTTTCTTCTTGGATATTCACAGAGGCAGCCTGAGATGTAGATGATTACCAGTTTGGATAAAAAGATGAGCAGTTTTGGTTTTCCTTCACTAGATTTTAGTGAGGTGAAGAATTTAAGGAAAGGGCAATTATAGAAGAGGGTAGCCTAGAAGCATAAGCGCTAGAAGCTAATTGAATGGATACAATTGCATTTAAAAAACCCTTTTATCTTATTGCAATGTTAACATTAGTGTATTTTTTCCCCTTACTGGGAGGCAATGTCACACTAAGCTGATATCGGTGTGATTAGATAAATGCTACTTTTACATGTATACCGCCTTAGTGGCTTGTGTGCGTATGTTTTTAATGATTGAGTCCTCCTTTCTATTAGAAAAATATCCTTTTTTACATTAGCTAATGTAAAAGGACACAGCAAAAGTAGCCTATGCTTGGGAAAAAACAGTTAAAAGTATTTGGAGAGTTGGATTTTGTCAGAATGAGCAGATCTATACAGGTAGCATGGCTGGTGCAAAGGAAAACCCTTCCCCATGGAAAAACGGAAAAAGGTTCTGCTGGAAAGAATTTCAGACACATATATTGTCTTCAATTAGCAAACTGTAAATTTCCTAGAATTTCTAGGTGGTATCAGATTTCAATTTTTCAGCCTCGGTATTTCAAGTATGTCTGACTTTGCTCACAGAAGAAGCCTCCCTGAGTTCAGCAGCAACAGATCTTCTGCAGAGGGGATCCCTCCCCGGTAGTCACACATGGGAGCCCCAGCCAAGCCCAAAGGAATCAAACCCAAACTGCTTGTACATGGGTACAGGGTAGCACTAGGAGGTGATAGTTATTAAACCAAGCAGTAAAAATTTCTTCTTCCAATCTTTCCCCATGTATTCCCTGCCCATGCATTACCCTGTTCTCATGTGAAAAGGAACAGGAATCTGGGAAGCTGATACCGCGTTTCAAAGTCTTTTTTTTGCTGCTATTGTGGTTGTCTAGTTACTGTTTCAACAGGAAAGTGTTTAATCAACACAAGGCAAAAGGCAGAGAAACGAGCTGGTGGTTTCCAGAAGGAGAAAATGTCGGGCTGATTAGAGTGTTTCTTTCTCAGGATGGAGTAGACAATACAAAGCGTGTGATAACATGCTCAAGATACGCCTCAGATCCCCACCAGCAGCCCTGTGAATGAATAGCACATTTCCTATCACAGCTTTTGCAGTCCGAGGCTGATAAGCAATGTCTATTGCAGCAGAGCATGTTTGTGCGAGATCCTTGAATACACCTTTGGAAAACCTTGATCTTCTCTCAGGCAACAAAAACATAAGAAGTTCAATGAAAGGAAGCAGTTCGCTTTGGATTTTTAGCTTGTAAACTTGCTGGTTTAATTTTATTTCCTATATTAGATAATTGCATTTTCCAGCTCATATGATGGCAGGACAGGAAGAAAGAGGATATTTTCCTTAAATATTGATCTGGAGAAGTGAAATGTTTGCTCTCCAAGTGGATACAATGTCTTTTTTGTGCTTTAAAATTTGATTGACACTGGCAAAAGGGACATATTATGCACATAACACATGTAGCCCTTCATATCCTGCTCAATGTGTGAGCTGAAGTCGTTAATCTCACCCATTTCCTATGCTCTGCACTGTGTGCCAAGATGTTCAGAAATAGCTAGGGATTTGGGATGCCTTAGCTATTGGGTGTCCAGCTAAAGACACTCCTAAAGGTCTTGGTTTTCAGAAAGCTTTGAATTGCTGTCCTCTGAAAATGTGGCTTGTAAAACATCTGTTGGCGAGTGACTGGACTCAGCTCTTGGAGGTCTTTGTGGAGCAGACATTTTCACGATTGCAGGTTGGGCTTGGAGGAGCATCACCGGCATCTTGTGACGGTCCTTCAGAGTCACGCTGCCACGAAGGCAGAGGCGTTGGGATGCAACTCTTACCTGCTGTGTTGTGCTGCTTTAGTTCTCCTGGCTTGTACTTGGCTAGCATGAGAAAAGGGCAGATTTTCCCCTTGGGGTGAAATTTGTGGTCTTTAAATGTAAAAAAGGGAAAAAGAAGTACCTTCCTGAGGTATCCCAGTATTATGTTCAGTAGGATTCAAACCAGGTATACCAAATCTGCGATTGACCTTCAAGCTGTATGTTTTAGAGACAGAGGAGTGATGTGCTGTGTATTAAATTTGCAAACCTCAAGTTTAATAGGAATGTCAAATTCATCTTACTCTAACTGGTGTTCCCCAACGTCAGCTCCTATCCCATCCTATCCTGTCCCATCCTGTCCTGCCCTGTCCTGTCCTACCCTATCCTATCCCAGTCCTCACCTCTACAGCCTCACAGCAGCTCCTAGAAGTGCTGGCTGGACACATTTCATAGATGAACTCTAAGGTTAAAACACCAGAGAATAAACAATACATTGAACAGAACCAGCGTGTACCAGCTTGTCTTAGCGGTACAAAGCTGAATAATACCTGGGTAAACACGGCAAAAGCAGCTATTGACAAATCAGCCGCTCAAGAACCCAGTGACCTCTGAAATGCTGGAGGCCTGCCAAAGTCCAGCAATGGCAAAGAATATGATGAACCACATATGTTTGAGAGTGAAGACGTGGGGAGAGATATAAATTACATCCCGGATGTTGCAATGTCCTACAGCTAACGCCTCTGTTATCTACAGTGGCATGTATATAGCGTACAATTACACACACTTAATCTGAGCAATAAACATGTCAAGGGAAAGCTAGTTTTCACCTCTCTGCTTCCAAAGCTTCTGTCACCCTTTTAGAAATAATATAACGCAAAATAATAATAATAAAATCTGCTCTTCAGAATGTCTGCAGCCGGTTTGGCAGGTTCAAAAGCTAATCCTTCACACCTTTTGGCTTTAAATAAATCACTTTGTGCGTAGACAAAAAAAGCAGCCTAGACTCTTTTTCTTCCTTTGAGGAACCAACCCTACATGATACCTCCCAGCTATGTAAATGCTCTGGTCTTCATGCAAACACATTTCTCAGCTGGGCAGGTGGCTAACATCTTTTCTTCTGTCTTGGGGACCGCAGGAATCAGGTTTGTCCACGCTGCATGATTTGAAGCAGCCAGCCTGCTAATCCTTTGCGAAGTCTTTGTAAAGGCAGAGAAAGGATGCTTGTTCATGCAAATAAGCTGTTGGTTTTGCTTACATAGGTATGCAGTACACCTTCATGATCTCATGTAACATGGAGGCCTTGAATTTTTCCTTTCCATATTCTGTTTCCAGACTTTCCACTGTCCTCCCCCTGAAAGTTGTCTCGCAGGTAGGGTTACTCATGAAAGGTGTGGGTGCTCGTTACCTCCCATCTCCGCAGGGCTGGCGATGCACGATGCACAGTTGGTAGCAATTGCTCCTGTGAATATCAAACACCTGCAACATGAGCTGGGTCCTGAGCCCTCCTGGAGAGCCTGCAGTCCTCCCCTCCTGATGGCAATGGATGGGGGGAACGGTCTGAAACATTAGAAGAGGCAGAGGTCTTACATGCATTTCTCAGGGAACAATTCCTACTGTTTTTTTCTTTTTTAATCTCCATTCTTGTCTTCAATGGGAAAAAGCAAGATGTTTCTGTATTCAGAACAGCAAATTTTTGGTCTTGGGAAGATGCATGGCTTGATGATGACAGTAGTGGCTACGAATAAGGTTCTTGGTAGGGAGAGCTATGAAAACAGAAGGCTCTGCCTTGGTCCAGCTGAGGTTTCTGAAATATGATTTCATGACCTGCCCTGTGCCAAGACAGCTGAAAGAACAAGCCATGCTTACACTTTATGCAGACCATACGCCACTGATTTTTTTTTTCTCTGAAACACGGCCAAAATCTTTCACTGGTCAGATGAAGGTGTGTGGATAATGCATTTTACCAATACCAATACTTCATGTCTGGAGCAAAACATAGATACCTTTTAAAGCAACTCCTTTAAAGATTTATTAAACACCTGCTCTTACTCCCTGCTTGATCTTTGGCTCAGGCCTGCATTGAATAGCAATTGAATCTGCTTTTAAACACAACATCAGACATTTTAAAAAAACTTAGTCCTCCACCAAAATAAAAAAAAACTCTTCCTCTTAAGAAATGAGATTATTTATTCTCCTGCTCTTGTACGAACACGTGTCCACTTCTTTCCATGTCCTCACTTCTGGCCAGCTGTAGTTCACTTGCTCTGCTGAAATGGGATGTAAGAGTGGCTCCTCAGTGAGACCTCTTTAAATAGTGGTTTGCAAACCCACTGCTAAAAGCCCGTTTTCCTCCCGCCGCCCTGCGTGTGTCCTGTGGAGCCCTGCGTCCCCTTTCACGGTTTAGCTGTGGCTGCACGGCTGCTAATCTCATCTTCTCGCCCACCTGGGGGGCTAAACCATTTGACCTGTGACCTTCAGCTGATCTGAAACCTCCATCAATCCTTCTGAAAAGTTTTACTGGAATCAGGGCTTCTAAATGACCCTTTGCAGAGTTCCTAAAATGAACAAAAAAAACCCACCGAAAAACAAACCACCAAAAAAAACCCCAACAACCCACTCAAAAAAAAAACCCAGCCCTGTGCTGTTTTCTGTTGTTTTAGCAGAAACCAAACATAACTCATAAAAACACAGGCAAGAAAAATAGAGCACACTGGTTGCCAGAAAAACAAATCGTAACAGAACATAGAGGGGCCTCTCACAGGGAGGAGGCAGGGAAGAAACACCTGTGATTTCCATTGAAAATCCCCTGATATCTGCATTCCCCCGTTCTGCTCCAATAAAAGTTCTTGTGTGCTCTATCTCTGACCCCGGGGCAAGGTCTCGGTGCGAAGGGGTCCCTCCTTGTCGGGCCGCTTGGACGCAGCCCTGAGCGCTGGGCCAGTGAATCACAGCACAGCTGAGGAGCACAGAGCGTGCCTGCCAATTGTCCTCGTGTCATTGCTATGGTTATCTTAAAGTGCTCTGCAGATGTTTGCCTGCTTAAAAAAACAAAAGGAAAGAAAATAGGAGTGAAGAGAGAGGAAGATAAACCAAAGCTTTAAATTTCCCCATCCCTGACTGTTACACCACAGCTGCTGAAAACCTTGGATGGAGGCAGAGCTGTTGGTGTTGGTTGGATTTTGGACTGTGCTGGTCCCTAGGGGCTCTGGTGGAGAGAAGATGCCCAGATGGCCCTGCTGTGCCCAGAGGGACATACGGAGCACTTCCAGTGACAAGTGAGCAGGGAGCAGGGATGGTGCCCAGGACACGTGCACAGCACTTGGATGGGCTCGCTTCTGCTTTGGCCCTTCCCAGTGCAGAGGGGCATTCACAGGAGCTGTGTTCAGCCCTTCGACATCCCCTCCACACTGGCTGATAAATGCTGAAAATACAATTTTCCTGAAAACTTCTTTATTACCATGTGAACTTTGGGTATTGAAGGCAGTTAGGCACTGAAACAGGTACCTCTGCACCCCCATCATGGGCACAAATCCTCCTAGAAGCTTCAGGGTTAGGAAGTGTAACTGCACCAGAACGGCTCCTCGCTGGGTAAACAGCTAACAGGGCTGCGCTGCCTCCAGGACCCCTCTGGGGGCTGTTGTGCCGTGTAGACATGCCCGCTGGGGTAACCGTAGCACTGAGCTTCAGGGCCCAGCTCAAAACATCTAGTTTTCAGCATCGAGTCACGCAACCTCACCTGCAGGTGCTTTTGCAAACACTGTTTCTTAGCTGCCTGGTAATGTCCCATGGTTGTGACTATCCTTCCCCAAATGCTCGTTGCCCAAAATGCACAGGGACAGTAGGACTTGGAGATCTGAGACTTAACATGGAGCTGAATGTGGCATTTAAACATGTGCTGTAGTTGGTTTACAACTTTTTCAGACTTGGTGGTTATAGGAGGCAGGAAGACCACTGACGTCAGGCAGAGATAAGCGCTGCGGATGTGACTTGGGTGAACAGGCAGGTGTATCAAACAGGCCCCTGAGGACCCGCTTTGTGCTCCAGCTGCTGCAGCACTGGCAGGGGTACATCCAAAAGCCATCCACGAATGTTACCAGGTTGTCCAACTCTCCTGAAATCAACAGATTTCCCCCATCAACTTACATAAGCCCTGAATCATGCTAGAAACAAGCGTGCACACCCTCAGCACCAACCCCAGCCTGCTGGGCGCGGGTGTGTTACAACAGGACACGACCCACTGTAGGGTGAAGAGGCTGTCCCTAAACCACACAGAAAGAGAAACAGCCTGGGGAGAAAGCTCGCTCTGTTATTTCATGGGTGGTAGGTTCAAGCGCACAGTGTTTTCAAGAACATTTTGTGAGGCTGGGGTGGCTAAATGTAGCTTCAAAATAATACAATTTCCTTTGCAAAACAGGGTAAAAAAACCTTATTAGGAAAGCAGAGCCCAACTCAGAGTTGAATAGAAAATAGTCTTGGTATAAAAGGCATCGTTGCCTCTCTCTGGAACACAAGCCCATGCACATAAAGAGCTCAATTCAGCAATGCATGCGATGCTTCGCTGACCTGGGGTCTCCAAATTGTTTGCCTTGCTGTAGGACAGGAAGGGAGGCACGGCTCGAAACTGTGACAAGCCCTTTCTTTGGAGCTGCCTGACTTACCTTCCGAAGGGCAAAAGAGGGAGCTCATGCTACAACAAGAAGACAAACTGCAATAGATAAGACTTCTCCCGACAGAGAAGATCCCAAGAGCTCAGGCACCTGAAACTTCCCTGGTCTGGTCAGAGCTACCTGAGCATCTCCACAGCTGAGGGGAGTTTCTGTTGACACAAATTTCTTTCAACAAAGGCTGTGTGAAAAATTGCCAATTTTATTAGAAGTTCTTGATTTGAGGTAGTCTTTGCAGTTTATCGACTCATTGAAGATGCTCACCGGTATTTTTATTTCCTCCTTTCCTTCTCTCGCCCTTCTCCCCCTGCATGAAGAACACCAACAAACACCAACCCAGCTGACAGAAGGAAATGGGCTGCAGGCAAGGGGAGAAATCAGGAAACATTTTGGAAAGGAGTTCAGTAAATACTGGCTAAAATGCCGAGGAAGTGGGTTTCTTTGCATCTTGGAGTGGAGGAAGTCTCTCTGATACACTCTGTTAAATGATTTCCCATGTTTTGCACACACCATATCTTTCTTCCATTTTAACTGGAGCTGTGGCTTTGCAAACAGGTGCCAGGCATGTGTTGAGCTGGTCTCCTGAGCATCACTTAGCTTCAGCTGTGGCAGGGTGATGTGCTGGGGGACCTCTCCTGGGTGGCATTGCCACCAGGGCACGTGTCCCTTTTCCCAATTTCTTTTTGGGGTTTTGCTTAGTGCTACCGGGTGTGCCATCTTCAGGTCTAAGACAAAAATGAGCCTGTACAGATTTTAAAAGAGCAAAAAACCATGAATCAACGCCAAAAGTAATAATTCTGGGCAAATGTTGTTTAGGAGCGAGCTGGCTCTGTGGTCAGTGCAGTACTCGTGCCCCCACAGAGCCAGCCAGCATAGCCTGTCTCTGGAGCTTGCAGAGGTTTGGTGTGGCCAGAGGACCCCAGCTTGTGCTTCAGTGTTTGAGCTAATGTTACCACTAGCTAGGCATTTCGGTTTGGTTCTCCATCGGAGGAGATCACTGCCCAAAGAGGGATAAAGGGTTCTTTTTTTCTGGGTAACATCTGAAATCACAGCCTGGGCTTTGGTAACAGGATACTGGTGACTTCAGTTCTTCTGATAAGGGGGAATGCTTCTTTTCCTTGTTGTTGTTAATCCTGGCAGTGGAGATCAGTTGCAGTGCAGGTGTCTGATTTTCATTAAAATTGCAAATTGGACGGGATGCTTGATCAGATAACAAAGACATCATTGAGACCATGTGTCTTCCTTCAGCAGCAGAGCAGGGGACAAGACAAAGAATTTCCCAGTGTGTGTCCACTTGTGCATATTTACTGCATAGAGTGAGTCTTAATACTTTGGTCATGGGTGAATAAATAGCTTCTAAGAAATGCCAACCCTATCAAACTTGCTGCAGCTTTGGAACAGCTTTTGAGTTGAATAGAAGAACTACAGTATTATCCCTCTGGCAAAAATACAGGCTGTTCTCAAAGGAAATCAATTAACTGTAGCATCTCTTTGGTACCAATTTGGCAGATCTTCCCTTTTTATCAAAGCACTTAAGTGTTTTCTTAGCTTTAAGCATGAGCTTAAGTGCTTTGATGAACAAGGATGGACTTTCACACATGCTGCTGTCCTCTCCAGAATCAAGACCATGTGTTTTTTGCTATAGGAAAGAGAATGAGTTTGATAGAGAGATTCAACCAGTCATTCTGTTTAGAAATCATATGCAAAAACCTCATCTGGAGTAGGAAAGAGTGGGGGCTGATGGCACACCATGTGATGTCCTCTTGGCAGCTAAACAAAGTGATTTTGAAGCAAACACGCACACAAACGTTGCCTTTCCTAAGACAACAACTTCTGACAGATGTCAGAATTTATATGTCTTATTTATATATATGTATATAGCATTTATATGTCTTAATTATGTCTTATTTTAAAGCATTGTCCTGTCCTCCTCTTCTTTGTGGCAAAATACCCATGAACTTCCCTTAGTAATGATGAAGGGAGCAGCTAAACAAAGGTTCACTTGACCCAAACTACTAGCTAGCAGGTATCTTGGATAGGTTCACCTTCATCCTTTAAACACTCCAGAAAACACAACCAATGAGAAAGGTGCTGAGCTGTGCCTACACTTTGATGTGTCTGGTGTTTGCAGAACTTCTGGAGAGGGCGTGTTTAAAATGGAGCATGTTAAACGGGTACTTGGCATTAGAGGAACCCTGAATTACCTTGGCCACTAGTGGGGTTACACGTGGCCACAGCATAGTGCTTACCCATTCAGGGGTGAAAAAAAATCTGTTCCTGGTGCAGAGGAGCAAGGATATCCCATTAAAAATGTCTTATTTGAAGGGTCATTAGCAAGTCCACTGCTCCATGGAAGATGTTGAAGGAAGAATTCCTCAGGGAGATTAGACAGGTCATAGCTTGGGAGGTAAAATAATTCTTGACTTTTACAAAAATAAAGTAATGAGAAGTTCATCGTGCTCTGCACACACAGTGAGCAACTCAGCTTTTAAAGTAGAATTTGTTGTCTTGGTGTCCTTGAGTAAAACCTTCTCAGCATGGCTGTCTCCAGCACACGTCCCATCTCATCTGAGAGGCAGTTAGCTCTGCTCTGGGTGAAGGACACGATGCGGATGGTGCTTGTCCCTGTGGCCATGGCAACCAAATTGTGCAGGGGCAGCTGGCTGTGATGTGCTGAGTCAGCAGAGCCTTGGACACCCTGGGTGTGCATTCCGAATGCTGGCAAAACGGGAAAAGTCAGACAAACTGTGCCACTCTGAGAAAGAGCCGAACTTCTTACCCCCAAAATGCTGTGAAAAGCCTACGAAAGACATGAAACATTTCGTTTTCCAAGGAGTGGGCATTATTTAAATATTCAGAAATATGCAAGGAATTTTTTCGGGACTAGAACACACAATATAGAGATACAAACAGATTGCTCTGACAGCTTCCCATGCCATAAGCACTCCACCTTTACTGTTCACTTTCATCCCTTGGTAAACGGGAGGTAATTCGAAGATATTTTCATTGCTCTCAGCGCATCGCTTGGGATATCTGTAGAATCACTCAGTGTCACAATTCCAAGAGATCTGCCAGGATTACGTTCTGAAGTTTGCTTTGGATAAAAAGGGCCTCAAAAGGTCCTAGATTATCCCAGGACATATCAAAACATGCATTAAACATTTCCATGTTCTTGAACTCATGGTAGAAGTCAGCCACATTCACTTGGGTTTGTTCAAGTTGAAACTCGAGGGACCTTATCACTGGTGGCCAGTGGGGCAGTGCCTCCGGAGGGGGGGAACTGCTCGCGGGGCTCTGCCCGTGCCCTGTCGGAGGGGAAGCCAGCGCCGGAATAGCAGGGGGAGCATTTCGACTATGAAGCACTGGAAACCGCTGGCCCAAAATAGGACTCTGTAGCGTTATAGTGTTAATTAGCACAGAGAAGCAGCTCTTTGGGCATCATTTATAACCTTCCCCTATGGCAGTGGAAATCTGGCAGGAAATTGCTTCGTGTGTGGAGAAGCCAGACGTGCCGCGAGCCCCAGGCCAGGAGAGCAGGTGGTTTGCAAGGACAGCAGTCACCCAGGAGCTGAGCTGGGGGAAGCAGCTGCTATCAGCACTGTGGGGAAAACGCAGTTTGCTCCAGCTCCGCTTTGCCTCTTGCCTAAAGGGATGAACAGTGCACTGAAGCCAACAGCACCAGCCTCACCCTTTGCTTTAACTTAACAGGATTTCCAGCCTTTTCAACACGTAGCAGATTGCCAAAGGACATTGCTGGTTTCCTTGCTGCCACCTCCTCTTTCTAGCTCTTACATTGGCAATAACCTCTTTTCACCGGGAAGGTGGAGGTGATGCGCAGTGGCACGCCGTGGCATGAAGACGCTCCTGCTGTACCTACCAAGTTGGTGTCAGAGGATGCCAGCACAGAAATAGATGTCGCAGCACATTGTGTGCTGACCACTCATTTAATTGCATCTGTAAACCCTGTCCACCTCTCTGTTTCAGACGTGTTGTCAGAGGATCATTTCTAATCACAGAAGAATGGTGTTGAGAGGAAGATGAAATCATCACTGGGCAGAAGGTTACAAGCAACAGCAACAAGATCAGTCAAAGCCCCTTGGCCAAAACTATCTAATAAAGAGAAGTGGGCCAGAACGCCAGCATCGGTGACCCTGAGATTGTTTTGGTTTTTTATCAGCTTAAATAATCTTATCTGGCAACTGTGCTCTAAACAAAAGCAGGGTTTTCATGGCCATCCTCAATGCTTTTGCCTGTACTACAGTGGTAAGTCATGTTTCAGAGGGCCAGTAATGGAAAACAGATGTTTAAATGTGTACAACAAGAAGCAAAAAAGCAAATACTGCAAGCACAAAGACTGACGTGAAACGGAGGGTATCTCTGAATTGTAATAACAAAAGACCCATGTTCATGAAACACAGGATTAGATAGAGTGCTATTTTTTAATTGTTGTGCACAGCTACTTTCACGGCTATAAAATCTTAGTCCTTGTCATCTATCTGAATCAGAACGTTATTTTAGCGTAGCCTGCCCCTAGTTCACATAGGGATAAACTACTGCACAAGCAGTGTTGCAGGAAAGTGCTATGCTGCCAAAAAGACAATACAAGATTAATTATTTGCCCAGCACACTGCTGCCAGGCTATGAAAAATGCTTCTATGTATTCTTTTAATTAAGAAGAGATACTTCCACTGAGTAATGAGGAGACCTACTTTGAAATCTGAGAGATTCCAATATTTCAAAATTAGTTTTCATTCCAAGTTGGATTTCTAAAACATGTTTATTCAGAAAGTTTTTTCAGTAGTGTTACAACATTATGTAATACAAAATATGTATCCTCTGCAATATTTAAGCCATCCATGAACATTTAGAAATGATTACCATGAAAAATAATCCAAGTGAATAATGTTTCTTTTCCTTTAAACATCAATATACCCTCCTGAAGTACATTACTTTGGACATGCTTCATTTTTGCATAGAAAACTATTTCTTTTTTTTAAAAAAAAAAATTAAAAATCAACAGTAGCAATATCTGTATGAGTTTCAGTTTTATTTCTCTTCATCAAAGGAATTTGATGTAAAACATGAAAACAAGTGATTCCCTAAAGTTGTTCTTATGGGACGCACATAAACACGTAGAACTACAGCAAGATGGTTAAAAGAAATATTGGAACTGCTCTATTTGAAATGATAAAGATCATCTTGTTCTTTTTCAGCCTGTCTCCCTGCTATTCTTGGATGAGGAATAAACGGTCTCAAAGTAAATGTTGCATTGAAATCCACTGAGAAAAAATTAAACTTTTATATTATTTAGTGGGAAAAATGATGATTCTGCAAGCTGACGTTAAGGGACAGATTTTCAACATTATTCAGCCATTGAAAATAGCTCCTATTGTTCCCAAGTTCAAAAGCCTCTCTGGTTATTGCAACTTTGTCCTAAATATGTAGCTGAACAGTTGGGCTCAGGCTCTTTTTGCAAAAACATGTGACTTGTCCATGCAGTTACTGCTTGTCACATGCAGGGATGGTGCTCACATCCCCCAGCGATGCCGCAGACACAGGATTTGTGCTCGTATTTAACAGGACCGTGCTTTGGGCTGCAGCAAGAGCACAGAGAGGTTATATGAATCCTCTTCACCCAAAGCTGGACCTTGGCATTTGATCATGTTTCTGATGAGTGTATCAAAAGAAATGTAGCTGCTTTGACAAAGCAGCCAGTGGTCGATATATCTGTTGCTTCGAGGCTCACCAGGAGACTAAAGGTCTAGGCAGAGTGATGTGATGCTCTGTAGCTTGAGAACCAGGTCTTGTTGGAGGGGTCCTTCCCCTCAGACCTCGTCTTATCTCCTTGCTCTGTGTTGGCATAGGTCAGGCGGCAGGGCTTGGTCGTGGGGAAGCTGCTGTGGGACCGCAGCCTTTATTGAGACAGCACAAGCTGGGACCCCAAAGAGGAGCAAACCCGCTCCGCAGCGTGGGGCTGGAGGGCTGGAAGAGCCCCCGACCCACCTCAAAGGACATGCAGGAGTCCATGATGGCCGCAGCTGTGGCCAGCAATTGTCAGACCCTGGTAAAATTTCACACATGATTTCTCTGTGAAGTGGAAGCAAGAGAAACAGGATTTGGTGTGAATTTAAACATAACATTAGTTATATTATTTGGAACCAAAACTTGCATAATGCTGTGGCAAACAGGACAGCTGTTCGTGCCGGACTGGCAGGCCAAGAGGTGCGTGCTGGCAGTTGGGTCTCCTTCCCCTGTCCCGCACGGTGACACTTGCCCCCGTCCTGGGCGTCCCGGGCAAATTTGCTAGCCCCCTCCTCTCTGGTTTCAGAAGTCATCTGCAAATAAATGCTTAAAAGACACGAAATGGATCCCCTGTGCTGCAGAGCCGCTGCTCTTGAATTGAACCGGGGAGGCTGGGTCTGCGCTGCCTCTCGCCTCCCTTCTCGCTCTCTGCCTGCGATAAATGCGCACAGCATGCAAATCCGATTTGCTGTGAGATTAGGGGAGCGTAATCTCATTAATGCTGACAAGCTCCACTGGTCCGCTCTGCTGCCCACTACACATCCCCGCACAGCAAGCAGGGGCTTTGATTAACAGCTTACTGCAAAGATAATGATCCTGCCAGCTAGGCTGGCATTGCAGGGAGGCATACCCTGGATGGAGCCTTAGGAGTTGATGGACTTCAGCGCAATCCCACGAGGAGCCAGATCTACTTGTGTGTGGTGTGATGGTTGATTTAGGACTAGATTTGGTCCGGTCCCCTAGACAACTGTCCCCATAAGTGGTAAAGGTTTCTGAAGGACCAGTCCCTGGTGAACCCCCATCCTGGGGATGCTTATGGTCAGCTTTCCTCTGAATGGACCCGTTAGCACCTACCAAAGCTGCTCGGTGACACGATAGCCTGCATGGGAAGGGTGATTTGGGATTGTCCCAGTCCTAGACAGTGTCCTTTGACACTGTCAGACCTCTCCAGCTCACTTATCTCAAAGGGGACTTTCTACCATTAATGCTAGATGGCATGCCTGTGTCTCTGTGCACAGAACACCTCCCAAAATATCCCATGGTGTTTTCCTATTATTTTATTTTCATTTTATTTTTGTGTGCTAAAATTAAAATCCGGAAGGCAAATAGCTCTGATTTGCATGTGCAAAAGAAAGATTAACATGCAAATGGTGCAGGCACTGGGTCTTACAGGAAAGTGCTTGAGAAGGAAAGGCAGGACCCAAACCGTGTGACAGGTATTACAGGCAAACAGCGCTCTCAGTGACAGCAAAAAGAGAAAACTAATCCTACAGGTTTTCTGGGACTTCAAGTTTTATTCACATTCCTTCCCTGGGTATTAGATGGAAATCCTTCTTTAATTAAAAACTGTTCCCAGTCCCCCCGTGTGGCAGGTGCTGGGCTGGGCTGTGCACCATGCTGTGTGCTTGCGCAGCACTGTGCTGCTCTGCACTGCAATGCCATCCTCCTCTTTCTATGAGTCCCGCTACCCTTGCCTCGGGTACAAGCCTCACACAGCCGTTTCAGAACATGGGATCCCCTCATATAGGCAAGAAAAAAGGCAAGCAGGACAGTTTCCAAGGTGAATGTGCGATCCCCGAGTCACTGAGGGTGCCTCTGCACGCTGCACGCGGCTGTACTCCGATGCTCTGCATTATTTCTTCCCAGAAAAGTTGCTGAAATACTTGCCTGAAATGCAAAATATTTTCGAAGCTAAAGATAGTGCAGCGGAAAGGCAGACATCTAACTGACATTGAGCAAATAAATACAAGTTATGAAGAATTCCTAGTGAAAATAAACCCCTGGAGGAATGGAGCTCGTTACCAAAAACAGGGTAGAAGACTGGGATGGTGGCAGGCTCTGCTGAAAACCATTGGCTCCATGCACAGGATCAATTTTAGGGCTGGGGAGCATCCAGAGTTTCTGTTAACATTACTGAAACATGTTGCAGGTGAAGGAAATTGCAATACCGTCAGATGTTGCAATGTACCTGCTCTTGCCGTTACTTGTGAGCAACGCTGGTGGCTTCCACCAAGCAGCATGCATGGTCTGTGCTCTGAGTGGTACCCTGAATGGGGCCAGCTAGAGTTTTGCCTTCCACTCCCTCCCAGTCAAGCATTTCTGGCTGCAGATGGAGCTCAAGTTTCTTTCACAACCAAGACAAGCTATGGGGCACATCTTTGCAGGGCACCTTCCGGGTCACTTTTTGGTCAGGTTGCTCCTAAAGCCTGGCCCAGCCCTTAGCAGTGTTGCTGCTGTTAAAGATACTTGTGATGGCGCTTTTCCCAACAGAACCAGCCTCGAGGCACTGCCTTCGGGTGTCAGAATTCCTGGGCTTCAATGGAGAAAGCAGCGGAGAGAGAATTCACTCTACCCAAGGAATGTGTTTCTCCAGTATCTTTCCTGGCTTGCTCTGTGCTCTAGATTGCAGTGACTGCAGAGCACTAGGACAGAGACTAGTGTCCCTTCTTTAAGCTTTATAGCTATTGAGTGAGGATGTAACAGAATCAGGTGGAATTTCAGGAATAAATTAATACAGTTTGCAGAAATTACTCTTCTTTTAAACATACAAGCTTTTGTGTGCATGTGTGTGTGCCGTTACTTTTATCTGCTAAGGGAGCTGCACTGGATTGCTGCTGTTGTCACCCATTGATGGTGGTAGGACATTGAGGCTAAGAAGTTGCTTCTAGAAATACTTCTATTGAATTTTATGTATTTAAGAAAACTGTCATCAGACAGTGATTTTCAAGGGATACAAAGCAGAAACTTCAGAAGGGGCGCTGAAGTGTTAGCTGAATCGCCTTCAGCATCTTCACTTCCCAGGAAACTGTCAGGTCTTGCTCGTATTTAATGCGACTGTGGTTGGGTATGGAAATACAATATCAGATAAAGAGAACAGAAGAGGAGTAAGAAAAGATGCAAAGGCTGAGGAGTGGTTTTGAAGAGTGGGCATCCTCTTGTCTGATGTTTCACTTGTGAGGTAGTTTGGTCTCGTGGGTTGAAGCCTCATTCTTTCATGAGATCACTGCTCGGTTCCCTGCCATGAGGCTGATTTCCTTGCCTCAAGGGGGTCAAAAGCACTGGCTGTTGCTTGCAGGGATATAGATTCGTGGTAGTGTCAAGCTGAAAGCCTGTTTCCACAAACAGTGCAGTTAAGGTGCTTTCCCACCACGTGATGCCGAGGCACTGCACTGAGCCCCCTGGGGTGGATGGCTGCTCCCCTGGGATGGAGAGGCTGTTCCCAGCACACACAGCCTCTGTTTTAGGGAAGAAGGAAAGACTCCTTTTTACAAAGAACTGATGAAATGATGTAAAAGACCGGCACAACCAGAACAGAAAAATTCTCAACAACTTAACAGTGCCGATAGCCGCTGTTGTTTTCATTTCCTCGGCTGAACCAGGGCTGCGTTGCAGAGTGGGAGTAAATCCCATATTGAAATACCACAATGAATATTGGCTATTGGAAATGCCTTGATAGAAACACTCGATACAGCCACAGCAATCAAGAGAAATATGCCAGAGATGATTTCACTGCTCCAGAAGCTGATGAGCTTGTTAGAGGAACACGCTATTATTAGCTTGTGCAGATACTTTCAGCCTGCCTGGTTCAATAAACTGCTTGGTTTCATGGGGCTTGGTTTCCAGCATGGTTTATTGCAGAGCACGGGACCCACATGGTTTCCACCCCATAATGCCATCCTGCAAAGCCAGGGCAGGCGTCCTGGGGGATGTCAGCTGTGACATGAGCCATGCTGCAGGCTCCCCAGACACCTTCATGCACCCACTTAATCTCCTTAGGCTTCACCTTTCTGCCTCTTTCACCTGATACTGCAAGGGCTGGGGGTTACGTTCAGCTATGCCCATGGGAAGATGTTGAGAAAAACCTCCTGCAGTCGTTTAATTCCCCAGACACCCCTGGGCTGCTGTCTAAGAGCGCTGTGGCCCCAGCTGTTAATCCAGCCTTTGCAGACCCCATAGCTTCCTGGCTTTACATTCTGGTGAGTCATGAGTGAGCCCTATGGCCATACTGGAGTCATGTCGGTGACATGCAGCTCAGGGAAGTCCACAGGGGTGAGCAGCACCATATGAGGGACATGCTCAGCTGGCAGGCACCGCTGGGCAACTGTCCTGCAATCTTTGACCACGTTTGATTTCAGGGGGGCTGTGCATAATGGCTCAGCTCGACTTGAAAGCCCCTGGATGTGAGATCGTTAGCCGCCTCATTTGGGCAAGGTAGGTTCGTTTTTCTTAATGCAGCCAATGTTGCTGGGCAGGGCAGCCAGCAAAATAAGATCAAAGTTTGCCCGATGCCTTTCAAAGTGAAGCAGCGTATCTTCTGATTGGGCTCTTAAATAAAAGCCGCAGAGCTACCCTTTGAAAGTGCAGGGACCTGAGCGTAAACGTTGCATTATGCATGGGAAACCCCAAGAGCAAATGCTTTTATCAGCGAGAGCAATCAGGGCTGGCTATTAGCTTTAGGCAGCACTGAGAGGACAAAAATTGGGCCTGTTGATGGGGTTGAGAGAGGTTATGAGGTGTAATGAGTTTTCCTCTTGGAGAGGCAGGACTAGAGCAGGAACAGGGGCAGCCTCCTCCATGGGCAGCAGAGGTGAAATGGGATTTCCAAAGAGAGCCGGGATGCACAACCCAGCTGGTGTGGCTCAGTTATCCCCAGCACTGTCAGCACATGCTCATTCCAAGTCTGCTTGCTGCCTCGTTCCTGCAAGCAGCTTCAAAAGCAAAGATGTGGTGCTCACACCAGCCTGGCCAGAGCCTCGCTCAGTGCCTTAATACAGCCAATACAGCAGAGCCTGAGCACCTGCGCGTGCACCAGAGGATGCTTCCAGCCCTTCGCAGGTCAAATGGTTTGTGTGAAACAGCTTGGCAGCAAAGGGACCTGCAGCAGCTCTCGAGGCTATGGGAACCAGGAGAGAAGGCTGAGATGTTGGGGAGAAATTGTGGACCTCTGGAGGCTCTTCTTGGCCCTGCTACAGATATGCTGCATGACATTAGCTCTACACTTTTTTTGCTGAAGCAATGATTTTCATTTGCTGAAGATGGGGCTCTTCATCTTTTCTGGCCTGGGTTCTCTCTTGGTAGATGGAAAATGCTTCATTTTCTCTAAGGGGCTCTCAGGATGCATGTCTATTCTTACCACTGAGGTGCTCACAGACCAAGGTGATGAGAAACCTATAAAAACAAATCCAGCTCTCTCAGAACTGAGGAAAATGAAATGGGAAACAAATGTTCGCCTCAGATTAGAATAAGTGCAGAGGGATCACTCTCTCTGTTAAAAAAAAAAAAAAAAAAAAGAAAAGAAAAAAAGAGTAATTCCGCACATTTTGGTCTCCATTTGGTGTCGAACTGCACAGCTGTGAGTACTCCGGGGTGAAACGACAATCCATCCCCGAGGTCGCTCTTACGAATACTGCGCCTTCAGAAAGACGACAGTTATAAACAATTTGTTCCTAATTGAAAGAGGTCACATGAGACTGACTTTACAAAGTTTACATAACAAAGAGTAATTCTGTTAAGTAAAATGATTAATTCCTGTCATTGCACATCAAACAGTGCAGTTACAAAACAGTATTGTCTATGCTCGCATTGCATTGAAAGCCATTTTTTCTCCAGTTTCCCTTCCCATAACGCAACCTTTTGACAGAGCCTTAACTCTTTGGTGTTATTCAGCGGAGGAATTTGTGAATGGGAAGCAAGTAGGCTGCCATGGATGTGTGAGATATGTTACACTGGTGTGGTGGCAGGCAAAAGACAACAGCTCTTTAGAGTGGGCCCGGCTTACCCAGGGATACAGCGCGATGAGAAATGCTTGCCAGTACAATGCGTTGGTTGTTGCCCTTCCTCAGCACAATGAGGCATTGAGGGAGAATCACAACCCCAAAACGGCAGATTTTGCCTTTGAAATACTTCCACGGTGTGTTGCACAGATGTGTCAAGGACCCAGAACAGCAAACGGCTAAGGAATTTGGTGCTGGGATTGCCAGGGCAACATGGGTATCTCATCCACCACACTGTGCGCTTACAAGTCTGTGGGGTAGCGTGCTGGCTGTTTAGAGAAACTGCAAAACCCGGGGAGTCCCTGTGTGATATGCACAGATCTGACAGGAAAGCCTTTGGCTTTGGAGCAGTTCCCTGTTACTGCTGCAAGGCCGGGTCCAGCTTCAGAGGGAAGGCTGTATATCCATGTGGCTGCATGGAGACCAGATGCACTACCCTGTGCATGGTAATAGAGGTCCTTTGCTGTCCTCGGGACAAACCTGTGTCTGCAGATGCTGGAAGACACCTTCCTGACTCGCTAGGCAAGGGGATCGTCTTTGCCCCCGCTGCTGCTGAAGAGCATAGGCAGACTGGGAAAAGGTTGGGATGCACTGGGGCGCACAGTTTTGCTGCAGAACCGTGCTTACAGCTTGGGCTGGCATTAAAGCCCACTGCTGGATTTTAATATGATGTCTTCTGCACACCACAAATTTTTGTGGTACTCCTTTTCTTGCCTGCTTGTCCCTCTGCTCACCCTTTCATCCCAAAGACAGTCTCCTTCTTGCTTGGTAAGAGCCACACAGAAAGAAGGTGCTGACACTGGTGAGGGTATAGGGGACAGGGGACACAAATTAGTGCCTAATCAAGCCGTAGTTCTGCAGCACCTGAAATTCCTTGTTTGTTCAAATAGTTTGGGGTTTGCTTTTGTGTAAATCTACCTTTCCCCAGTCTATGGAGTATAAGTGGCTTTCCTGTAAGAACTTATTCTTGCTCTTTTATTCAATATAGAGTGCTTATTTGTTCCCTTTGTATTTTTTCTCATTACAGTCCCTTTCCTTCCCTTTCTCCAGCCTCCCCTTGGGTCTGTCCTTCCTTGCCTGCATTTCAATTCAAAGCCCTGTTGGAGTTTTCCATTCTCTTCTAGGGCTGAGTCACCGACTTTTGTCAGCCTCCCACCATGGATGGCAAAGGGGAGGGGGAAAAGAAAGAAGAAACAGACAGAAATTGCTTCAACGCCAGCCAAAAGCTGCATAAAAAGGCCCAAATGTTATGGCATCTGAAATAAAATCAGGCGCAAGCAAGCCCTGCCAAATCTCCCTTGAAATGCTGGAAATCTGGAAGTGCTCAGCACAGCTGAAGAGCAGCTTTCTAGCCTAAATGCCAGTGGAGGGGTCGGGACACGTATCCTGCTTTGCAGGTGGGGTGTCCGTGCTCTCGGTCCTTTCCAGGCACAGCCAGGCTCTGCATCCCTTCCCTGTTGCAAAGGCATTTGCTTTGCAAAAAGATGATGCCGTGACTCTTGCTGCAGTTTGGTGGCCTGATAGCCAACATGCCATAGAGCTTAAGCTGATTCCCGATGAGCACAGAGCAGAGCAGAGCAAAGGATGGCTGCCCACCTAACTCACTGCCAGCCCCAGTCCTGCTCTGGCATTCTGCTCCAGCCAAGGGAAGAAAGGTTTGGGTCTGCTGCTACATCCTAGTGCTGTCTTCAGCCTTGATCATGTGAAGAGTGAGCTTTGGGCTCTGGCTGCCAGAGAGTCCTCCCAACTTGTGCCCAGGCTCCAAGGCATGCAATACCGATATATCCCCTATACAAATCATCCAGTACGTCTTTCCCCCCATCCCCCTTTTTCATGGCAACTGATCTCGTTTCCAACTACTGAGAAAGCTGCCAAGTCTAATTAATCTGTCTGGGATGATGGCAAGTTTCCCCACGTTGAAATCAGACTCCTTTTTCTAGTAGAATGCCCTGGGCATGCTGAGCATGGCACCCACAGACACAGAGCCCATCTGTTGGCCACGGGCAGCTCTGCACCTCACTAAGCATCAAAATCATGGGTGCAAGAGGTGCTCAGACTTTGAAATCCCCACCCACAGAGCATTCAAAACTCCTGAAGCCACGCCATCGCAGCCCCTGTTCAGGTGGAAATGATGGAGCAAAAGTTCTTCTCCTTCTGTGCCTACAGTAAGACCCACCTCTCCCAGGTCTTTGCCTGGAGAGAGAGGGGTTGAGAGTTGCTCCACAAGGACACTTAAGCTAGATTTTGTCCCTGCCCTTGATTATCTTCTGGAAAAGCCTGTGATTCTCCACTAACTAGGTAAGTACAAATTTTCTCACCGTCACACCTCCTACATTAAACACCAGCCCCCTCCACACCCACCACCTTGCAATGTCTTTTGAAGGCGCCGTGACAGACCTTGCAAGGTTTGCTCTTACGGCACTCAGCTCCGAAAGCTTGCAGAGTAGGTGAAGGTTCACTTCAATGTATGTCCACTGAAATCTACTTTTGCCTTAAAAGGCTATCACTGGCAACCCCCAGGCATTTTCTACACCTCTTGCTATAAATCTAAGCAATTTTAACTGTATTTACTTATTTATTTGTGCCACCAGCTAATCTTTTCTTTTGGGAAAGCAGATTTTGTGTTGTTTGTCATTTCGGAGACATTTTTCCATCTCTTTCATGTGCTAAATCACAAGCTCTCTAATGTTGCAATCCATTTTTCTCCAAAAAGTGTTTAATAATGATAGATTAGATTGGCCCTTCTGACAGATTAGATAGGTTTTTAGTTTTGTCCTTTGATGAAATTACAAGGGAGAGCACGAGGCAAGTAGTAAAAAATGTCCTCCTAGTGAAAGGCTTGACTTCTTATCTTCATAGATTAGCACCCTGCCTCTGCAAACAGCTTCAAGAAAGCTTAATGAGTCTGTGGGGACTGGCTGTTATCAAGAATAGTTGCTCTCCAGGGACTTGAAGGGCAAGGAGCAGCCACTTTGATTTAATGAGTAAAAATATACTGTGCTGCCCACTGCAAGGGCCATTGAACTAAGGAGACCATGGGCTTTCTTACTGCTGCACGTACGTTGTCTTCTCTCTCTGTCTCTCACATACACTTATTTTAAAACATTTTGAGAAATCCCAGCACAGCCAGTGTAATCAGGACAGGTAAAGGCTGGCGGTTTAAGTACCCAGTTCTGCCTGTGGCTGGGTCCAACCAGCCAGGAAAGTGATGACAAGACCTGGAGTCTGGGATAGGACATGAATTGGCAAACCAGTGTGATTTCCATCTGATAAAGACAAGTCTGAGGACATCACCTGTCCATCTGCACCTCTCCCATGATATATATTCATGGCAGACCAACATGGGCTCTCTCTGCTTGTCTCCATGAGCTGGGTAGAAATTTCAGGAGCTGGAAGATGAACACACCCACTGTTGCACCCCATGCCTGTCATGAGCTGTGTTCCGTAGATGTCACTAGTATAAAAGGAGACTGGGTACCAGAAGGATACCAAGTCTATGTGAAAGATGAAATCCAAACTCCTTAACGTCCTTTTCAGTTGCAAATGTGTTTTGGAAGGGCCTTAGAGAAAAAGTCCTTGCAGAGAGTCTATGATGCACAAAATATGCTCGGAGAATGACGCAGGTAAAGTGTTCCCAGGAGGAGCAGGGATGTATCTAATGAGCTTGTAGAAGCTGTGGGTGAGGTACCATTTGGAGCAGTTTGTATGATTTTGGTCGCCCATGTTCAAAGGCTTGTGGCTGAAAAGGGTGCATAGGAAGGCTGCATGACTGGGAAGCAATGAGGAGGCTGTCAGAGAAGAAGCTAGGCGAGCTTGTTTAGTCTGGCAAAGATGAAGGGTGAGAGGGTGGTCTCTATAAATATACATTTGCAAAGCAAAGCCCCGTATTTATTTATTTTTTCATTAGATCAGTTTAAAAATGGGAAACTGATTTTGGTTTTTGAAAAATAAATGCAGTAGAGTTCACAGACATTTCCACATCTTGGTATCCTGAAATTTCTTCATTTTACAGAAGTTTTCAAGTTTTCCCACTTAGCTTTTATCTTGTTTTCTAGAGGGCCAAGTTCACAGGTAGCAGGAGGTGGTGGAGGGACCGGAGAGGTGGGTCCTGTCAAGGAGGACCAGTACCCTCAGGAGCTGTGTGGCAAAACACATGGTCCCCAGGTGCAGCCTACGTATCTCGTGCTTTATGGTTGTGTTTGCTCCTTCACAGCCCAGTTTGGTCACTCATGGGAATCTGGCCATTGCCGGGCCAAAGGAGGGTGTTATCTTCCTGGGTAGCCTTTTCTGATCCCCAAATCTACCCATTGCTTCCTCCTGCAGCAAGAGCATCACAGGGAATATCTCATGGCAGTTCCACCACAGGCTATCACTTTAATTTTTAATTGACTCAGAATGTCCTCGTTTCAATGAATTAAAGCCAAAAGGATGTCCTGGGCCTTTGCATTGTGGCTCAATGCCTTAAGGAACAGCCCTGTCTTGGAGGGGCTGTGGGACTCCCTTCCCTATAGGGGAGGGGGCCCATGTGCATCTGGCTGTGTGGTGTGGTGCCCTATAGAAGTGCCATAGCCCCGGGGACCTTATATAGGGCTGAGCTGGGCACAGAGCTGCAAACCCCACGGGGGGAGCTTTACAGGGGAGCACTGGGATGTCAAAAGGACTCTTACAAAGCACAGTAGGTGACTTTGCTGAGTGAGGATGCCATCTCCCCATCTTGGGAATGCCAGCGGGGTTTTTTGTTTGTTTGTTTGTTGTTTTTTTTTTTTTTTTTACCAAAAGAAAGAGAAGATCAGCATGAAGCATGTGCAGATTTCTGAAGACACTCCTGCCCTGCAGCTCCACCCATGGAAACACATGGGGTGTCAGGGCAGCATCGTTTCGAGGGAAGATGAAATACGTCCTGCTGCAGCAGAGCCCTTGTACATCCCCAGAAAAGGCAGATTCAGCCATCTCTGTACAGAAGTGCTTTTTTTTTTTTTTTTTTTTTTTTTTTTTTCATGCAGCTGCTGTGCTGCATCCCTGGTCGATTCCAGCAAAACAACTAGCTGTTTGATTAGCTGGTTGGTGAAAAAAGCAGCTTAATGCCATCACCAAGTCCTTCTCTGAAAGAAGCCAGCCTCTGGGTTGCAGGGTCCATTTCACACCCTGGCAGCAGCCCCTGCGGTGTGCGAGCGCTTCGAGGAACCTGGTTGTGAAGAGGGATTTGTGCCCTTCCCTCGTGCTCCCAGATTAATTAGAAAAGGCCTCAAACATCCCAAATGCAATGATTTCCCTGCAATTTTTTTCAAATAAGCAATTTATTTTAGAAATAACACCTCAGCCTCAGGGACCTGTTATCTATGCAACTGTTTTTTATTAACTGCGGAGCAGGAATCCTATGGGGCGAAAACACGAGCTTTTGGAAGATTGTAATACACTGCTAATTTGTACTTATTTATTTATTTTACAAAAGGCATGAAAATTGAAAGGCATCCCAAGGATTATTTTTTAATCTCCTTGCCGTACTCTGGGTATTGTTTGTATTCTGGGGAGATCACTTGAAATTTCAGCGCCGTCTTCTCATACAAAGGATATGTTATTAACATGCATATTCTTTGGCAGCGGTTCCACATGTTTTTCGAACCAGGAAGGCATTTTTTATCTTGCTTGCATTTGAAAGGTGGAAAAGCTGTTTTTCCATTAGGGCAGATCATCAAGGGAAATACTTCAGGCTGGAAGAAATCAGTCACGGGAGTGTCAATTCAGCTGCACAGGGCCCCAGAGGAAAGCTCGGAGGAGTTTGGCTCCGTCTGGACTTTATCTAACACGACAGACTGTCCGGGCCTGATGGCTTTTTGGTGTGGAGGGTGATATCCAGGGAGCCTGTGAGGATCTGTGGTGCAAGGTGAGGCTGCTGCGATCGGACTTGGAATGGAGAAAGAGAGACTATAAAGCACCAGCTGCGCCGCTGAGGACTTTTAACTCATGACACGTGCTGGCTGAGCCTTGCAGTGGGAGCCTGGCTTCTCCCAGGCTGCATGAGATGCTTCTGGCAAAGGAAGGGGATCGCTCTCCCTGCCACCTGTAGCCCAGGCTGATACAAGCTCCCTGTAACCCAGGCCAGCCCCGCAAAGGTCTGCTCTGCTTGAAGGCTTTAACACACTCAGTTTGGGTTAATCTGAATTAATTCAGCTGCTTTCTCTATGTATGAGTCCACGGGCTTTTCTGCTGCAGTAGGAGGACAAGTGTGGGTGGAGGAGCCGTTTTCACCAGCGTGGCTGGATCTGGAAGGGAATTTCTGTTCGCAGGAGGGGTTTGGAGCAGAGATGTCACAGTGAGGTCCCCACAGCACGGCCGGGCACCCCAGCAGAGGGTTCTGGCAGGGCTCTGCCCTCCCTGCACTCCTGGACACCCCGCTGCATGATTTTATTTTTTGGCCCACAAACGCACGCAGTTCGTTCACCGCTTGCTTTGTGCCGGTAACAAACGTGCCTGATAACGCCCCACTCTGATTTTACCAAACCGTTTGCTGGGAGTGATCTCGTACATCATCTTGTACAGTCAACCTCATTTGCAGCCAACAAATTAACGGTCTGGCTGGCTCCATTTCTTTCCCTACAGAAGGGGCACGGGTGAGGAGGGAAGGTGCCAGTGAACGGCCAATACCGGGTGTCCCGGCAGAGCCGCCGGAGAGGCGTCCCCTGTCTCTCACAGCGTGCAGGCAGTGCCCTCTAGTGCTGCTGCCTTTGGACATCGCTGGAAATATTAAAGAGAAAAACTGCAAAGGCAAAGCCCTGGTCCGAACTGGCCTGGTAGCACAGACAGCCGGCCATAAATCCCTGAGCCAGCACCCTGGGCATGGGGTGGCCATGGTAGCTCTTCTCCCTGGGGGAGCTGCATTGGTGGTGGCCAGTGGTGAGGAGACGCTGGGACTACTGTGGAGAGGGGAGATACTGAGAAAAGCCTATTTAACACCAGGATTTCCCTCTGAAGTCACAGGAAAAACTGGGATGCGCAGATGATTAGTGGTGGTACTGCAGGGATGTCCTCTCCCGGTGGTCCTCATGTCCTCTCCATGGCGGCCAGGATTCCTGCAAGCTTGTGGCATGTTCATGTTGGGAAGCTCCTACACAACCCGTCACACTCTGCTGCCACTAAACCAGCACATTTCAACTAAGAGGTGATGCTTGACACATGCAGCTGAACTCCTGATGAAACAAGTGCCATTGGCATAAATGGAAAGAAAAGTTAAAATTTTGTTGAATTAAGAAAACAGCAACGTTAATCTAGAATAGGGACTTCTTTTGTATCTTTCTTCCTTTTCTTTTTTCCTCGAAGATATGTTTTTTATTGTCTTGCAAGCACTAAATGCTTTATTGCTTCATTTCCATTTCTTGATTTTACATTGTTTGCTGATGGCTCCCAGCAAATCAGCTTTACTTTCCAGAAGGGGAAAATGCTTTTTTTCTGGATGCACGTATGTTTAATAAAGAAAAGAAAAAAGGAAAAAAGAAGCCAAAAACCTCCATGTTACCTCTGGTTTGAAGGAAATTTTCATCAGTACTCTCGGGAGCAGGCGAAAAGCTTTTCTATTAAAACACAATGAGAGAGGAAATTTGATCCATATGATTCACTGCACAGCCTCTTCCTTCTTATTTCTGGCAGCATCCTCAGAGGATGTCTTTTATCTTCATATCATCTTGGCTGACACTAGCCACAATCCGTGTACCGCTCTCAACATACTTGAGCACAATCTTGTTGCTGAAAATGCCTCCCATTTCTCAGCAAGGAAGATGTCATTTATTACTTCTACCCCCTTAGTCTCTGGGGACTGAGCAGAACACAGGTTTCTTTTGCATTAGTCACTGTAAATCCATACAATTAAAAAATTGCCTACTACTTCTTACAGATGGAGACGAATGGGAATGAACCTACCCTCGGCAGCAGTCCCTTAGGGCAGAATCAGGGCTGGAGGAGGCACTAGTAGCAGAGCTGTGCCATGGAGGAGCTGTCTCTTCTCTGCCTGTCTCAGCTATGGGCACTGTGAAGGCCACAGCTCCAGCAAATGGCCCCTCCACCCACACCCACACAGAGATGTCACAGGCAGGGCTGGTGGGCCCCAGAAATGTTCTTCTTTGAAAAGTCATGTTCTGAGAAGTGCCTTCATTCTTCTGAATTAACGCAAGCTCAGTGGTCAAGGCTTTCGTCTTCTCCAAGTTCCAGCTGACTAAATTGCCTCCACTGAGAGATCCTTTTTGACACCAAGAGGACTAGACAACTCTTTGGTTGACGTAAATATCCTGGCCTGATGTCAGAAGAACCAGAATCAGGGTATCTCTCCCTGGGATGCAGTGAAAATCTGGGCGCAAGTGTTTTCTGGATTCCTGTTGCAACTTGATACCCTGATACTTGATCCCCAGGGTAGATGGTGCCTCATTAACAGAAGAGTTTTAAGAGCCACATGCCCATGCCAACACCTTCTTTGCACGGCTAGAAAGTAACTCTTCTTCTAGTGAGCTGAAGTTCTTAGTTAAGACTCATTTTTCCTTAAATGATATTTCACTGCTACAGTAAATGATCAATTTCTGTTCCTTGTAGCCAAGGTCAGGTGTAAGAGAATAATAGTCTCCTACCCTAGCCTTGCATGCATGTAGAAATGATTTATTGCGTTTCTAAAGGAGGATGCTTGACATTTTGAAAATGCAATGTAGTCCAACAGTAATTAAGCAAAAAGTAGACCGCTGAACAATTGATTGCCACTGTCAGCAAAGCCTGATTAACTCAGATGCTTGAAGAACTGTTTCTGCCACCTATGAATTAAAGGTTAGTAATTAAATTTATGGGCCATGGCCACTGTCTCTGGCTGGTACTTCATTTATAAGGGTCCCAATGAAGAATAATCAGATGGAAAAAATGCAGGTTGTTAACTCAAAGGCTTTTTATTGAGAGGCAGGGTGAAAAGTTCCTGAGGACTGTGCCAGCCTACACTCAGCATGATGCAGCAGTATCAGCCATCAGGTGATTTGCCTGAGGTGGCCAGCGAAGGCATGGCTGGCAGGACTGATGCCCTGATGGGGGTGATGGAGCCACGTTCAAACTGAGAAGCAGGAGCTTGGCTTGAACAGGAATTTTACTTTGAAAGGGTGAGCATTAGTAATTTATACCCCACTCGTAGCCTTCAGCGTCGGTTCCTGATCCACCAGCCCAACTGCACAACGTTAAGCTTCACACAGAAGTCACAGGTTGAGTGACGGGAGAGGCCAGAGGGTGACTGCAGGAGCCCTTCTGCAATGCAAGCTGGTTACAACCACAGCTGGTAACAGGGAGCTTATTTTTGGTGCAAATTTGGTCCACCTCGCCAACGTGCAGAACAGGTGATGGACAGCAGCTGTTAGGAAAAATTGCTGAACTGTAAAGACAAGGGTCATCTCAATGTTACCAAGACCCCTTATTTCAGGTCCTCCCTTGTGCAAGCTGAGCAACTTGAAGGGCTCATGAGGATTTTCCATCCTTTCAAAGACCCAAATATAGGGCTTAAGGTGTTCAGGGTTTCAGGCCCCGCTTTGGGCTGGGGCTGCCTCATCTGGGACCCACCGACCCCAGTGTAACCAAAAGGCAGAGCTCGTACCCAGCCACTGGATTTTACTGCTGAGTGACAAACAGCTACATGAAAACAACACTTTGGGGTTTGGTGAAGCCATCATTTTTGTGCTAGATTCGTGAAAGCTGTGCTTTCACCAGAAAGGTTTACTGCGTGCTTGTTGAGGTTAAGCCTCCCTATTTGGATGAAGATGATATAACTGTGGTTGACAAATACTGACTTATGCAGGTTTGGGTTCCCTCCATCACCCTTCCAGGGGGGGAGCCTGGAGCTGGTTTGTGGTCCAATGCACTGAGAGTTGGTTGCTAAAGCGGGGAGTCTGTGAATAATTCAGTGTGGTGAAAATAAGAAAAATAAACTCATTCACATGTGGCTATCAACAGGATAAGCTTGTGGCACAAATTTGCTGTTGGCAACAGAAAGCAATAGAAAGGTACTTCTGGAGCTGGTTGCTCAGCGGGGTTTGAGGGGTCTGTGTTGGAGGAGAGGGAGGGTGCTCCTGCTGTGCTGGTGGTGCCGCTGAGCCATGCTGGTGTGTGAGGTCAGGGAGGTTCTCCACCTGCCCCAGCACAACGCAGAGCATCTCAGGGATGTCCCATGCACAGGAGCATCCAGGGATGAGGGACCCAGACAACTGAGTTTGTTTCCACATTTGAGTGCAGATCCCCAAATTCTGCCCTTTCAGGCACTGCCAGGAGCCTAAATGAACGTGCAAAAACTACAGCGAAGCACCTGATGGGCAAAACCCGAACTAGGCTTGTGCCCAAATCAGCCGTCCTCCTGCTACCCTCCATCTGCAGGGCATTGTAAAAGCTGATTATTTAAGGATATTTTAGTGGAGGCCTGAAGTTTTGTTCCTGCACAGAACTTAACGGGTGTTATTTGATTGCTTTGACAGTGTTAAGCATTGTTTCTGCAGCTTTTTTTTCCCACCACTGGGCTGTCATTCTTCATGAAAGCAACTTGAATTTAATTGAAAGGCTATGTCGGACTCCTGCAGAAGTGCTTTTTAGCATCATTTTGACATTACAATAAAATAATAATAAAAAAAATCAATGCATAATAATTTCTGCAATCTGCCACCCTCTTTGGTCAAACTCATCCATAACAAACTAAATAACAGTAAAAAACCACTGCTTCTATGAAGACCCAACTCTGCTTGTTGCACGTTTAAGATTTCTGCAGCCTTTTCTTCCCATTCCTGCCAGTCTTGACAGATACGTTTTAAATCCTTGCACTTCACTGACAGCAAATGGCTCCTAGTTTCAGCAGCTGAAAAGAGCACAGCGTGATCGAGCTCATGCTGCACCTTGACTATTGTTTTTCCTCACGAACACAGACCTGCAAGCCCTCCTGTGCATTCAGAGGCTGCTTCCAGCATGCACGGTATGTTTCTCAGCATGGTTTGGATTCACACTCCCTTGCTGGTACAAACATGCAGTATCTAAACGTGCCCATTGCCACCAGGTTTGCTCTAACACGAGTCGCCTCTCCCGCTAACCACATCTCTGTAGCTACCAGTGCTGTTTCTCAGCACGGCTGCCAGCAGCTAAGACATGAAGCATTTAAGCTGTTTGCAGGATTTGGGTTGTGTTTGCCCAGTGGCACTGGAAATACCTGTTATTTGTGAAGAGGCTGAGCTCATTCCTGTGTGAGCAGGTCTTTGCTGACGTGCTCATATCTGGTTGAAAATAGGGTGGCCAAAACTGGAATCCAGAACTTATTTTTTTCCTGAATTTCAAAGAGGATAGGAGCATCGAAAATCCTGTCCAGAACCCAAAGTACTACTTCCTATGCATCTAAACAGCAGAATTGCTTAATGGGATGTCTTATCTCCAAAACAGCAGAAATCTCATGGGATTTTTGATGTTTTGGGTTTAAATATATTAGGGCAGTTGGGAATCTCATACTGCTGGCTTTCAGACTTGGTCCTTGCACTCTTCCTAACTGAAACCTGCACTGAACTCATCTTTATTCTGCATCCAATTAAGGGGTTGAACCAGTCTCCTTAAATAAAAAAAAGGTACTTTATGGAAAAGAACAGAAAAGGGACAAGACTTGCCACCATTAACTGAACATGGTATGACTGGTTGTGCCCTAGTAAGTCTAAAGGGTAAGGATGGTTATCACATACAAGTAGTTAGGATAGCAAATATTCCTTAAAGTTTCTTCTTAAAATATATTTGGACATGCCAGGAAAATGAGGCAACGTGACCTGGATTGGGGGGGTTGTAGCTGTTGTCTATAGGATGGTTGAGGTCCATCTTATGGCACCTCCAGGACCACTCTGCCTGGACATATCACTGATGGAGCTTGATGAGGAGCACACACAGCGCTCATCTCACAACACAAGACCATGAAAGTGTCCCCATGGAGCAAACTGGTGGCCAGGGTCACGTGGCTGGGGCAGCAGCATTCACTCATGCAGTCTGAATGGGATAAACAGGCAATGATTCGTATTTCCATGGTTTTGTATATGTTCACACAGTCATACTGAAAGGAGAAGAAAGAGTTATTTATTATGTGTTCTGAAATATAAATTATTTCAAAGTCAAAGCTCAGGGTAATTGCTGCTGAAGTAGATCCAAAGGTTGGCATTATGATTAAATAGCGCTGCTGCCTTTTAGGGGAAATCTAGTTACAGACAAACAACATGGAGGTCAGCAACAAAATATAATTCAATTCTTAGCTATGAATTAATGAATGTGGTTTAGATTAATTTAAATCCACAAAGAGACTTTGTGTTGCAGAAATATTAATTAGGAAGTTTACCAGATTATTCCTCTGGCAGGGGTTCAGCTTTCTGCGCTCCTCCAGGTGAACCCACTTCTTGCAAAGCACAAAGAAAGTGCTGGCTACCCTTACAAAAGGCATCTGTTTTGGTTCTCTGATGCTTTCCCTCCTTTGCAGCTGACCTGTACAATGCCTGCTGTTGCCCACTGCACTCTGAATAGGATGTTTGTGGTGTGCACCAGCAGGATGAGAGACTGGGGGTTGTTTGAGCTCAGCTTGATTCAGCAGCAATGAGATAACGTTGAAATGGAGCAATAAAAAAAAAAAAAAAAGGTTGGAAAAACCATCCGTAGACCAGTTATCTTTCCACCTTTTGCTCTGGGAGTGTGGCCTCTCTGCAGGAGAGAGCGCAGGCTTCAGTGAGGCTTAAGCATGCCCTTGAATGTTTTCTGGAATAATGAAGCTCTTCCCAAGCAGTGCTTATGGGTGTATGTGCAGGAAATCTTTTGAGGTTATTTGGAACCTCTTTTATGTGATGATAGTCTCTGGCCGCCTTCCTAATTGTGCAAGGAAAAGAGCTGATATAGCCAAGGACCATCCAGGGGAGGAAAATAAAATGCTTTCAGTGGTCACAAGAGGATGGAGTGGGGACAAGTCACACCAGTAGGTTCACAGCCCTGCCAAGGGGTGCTGAGCCTCAGTCCTGCCTCCAGGAATGGTGCTGGAGTGTGAAGGGCCCTCGACCCACTACCCCTTCCCCAGAGGGAGCTGGGGCTGTGGGGACTGTACTGGCAGGACATGAAAGCAGCTCTAACACTGCCTTGGCTTCGCTGTCCCTGTCACGGTGGTGGAGGAGGGAGGGATGGCCAGGCCAGAAGGCCACCCGCTTCCTTCCACCTCCTGTGAACTTAATTTTCTTCTTCCCAGTACTGGAGGGATTTATGATGTGCCTTTACAGGGGCAGAAGGCTGTGCTTGACATAAGATGGACAAATCCCGCTGTCCTTACTCAGAGCTTCTATGGCTTTGGATTGCAAACCAAACCACAAAGAGTACATAGGGCACAGGAGAAGAGAATAGCACCTCTCCAGGGTGAAATATTTGGATATTGAGAGCTGGGTCAGCTCACCCCCAAAAATAAACAGCTCTGAGCTTGCTGCCACCAGCTGCAGAGCTGCTGCTAACGGAGATGGGCCGTCTGTGCTCAGCCCATGGTACCTGCTCATGGTGTGCCCAAGAGACTTTGGGGGTGGGTGGCTCGGCGGGGTTCGTTAGCTGGAGGGAGCTGGCGCTTCCTCCTTCCACCCAGACCTGCAGAGAGATGCCAAAAGGTGAGTTGTGGGGGTCTCTGGCTGTCCTGCCCCTCCAAGTCCCTGCACACTGAACACACTGCTGCTTTCCTGGGAGAGTTCACCTCCTGCGGCTCGTTTGGAGCGATTAGAGTGGGTGGCTTAGGAAGCACCCACAGGAGGCAACTGTGGAGCCAGCCCAGCACCAGGAGAGGCAGACACAGCAGGGTGGGCGCCTGCCTGGACGGTCCCAGCAATGGGAACAACTATCCTCTGACATGGGCATCCCAGCTGGACTTCTTCAAGTTAACCTCTGAGTGTTCAAGTTCTCCTGCTTGCTCTTTTCACTCCTCTGACAGAAGTGGCACGAGAGGTGAAGGTGCTCTGACACCCTCCCTCATGGTTCCTTCTCATTCACCAGCACAGGAACAGCAAATTTAATTTCCTCCAGTCCCCAAATAAGTGAGACTTATTGTCAGATTAAGACACTTTCAACAAACCAAAAGTTATAAATCCTCCCCTGGATATTTCTCACTCTGGAGAAATGGTATTCACCTTTTTCTTTGCCTCCCCATCAGCTCCATCCACTGCATTTGCAGCAATGACAGCCTTTTCCCTCAGCTGTAATCTGGTGTTTGAGCAACGTCGCTTTTTAACTCAAGTACAAATTGTCTGAGCAATTTGCTCTTTGATTTCAGATCAGCTGCTCTTGACAGAAATGCTTTGCTTTTGTCGTACTCCTTGCTTTGTAAAACGTTAGTGGCTGAGGCTATGTGTATGTGTTTTATTTGAACATCTGGATTTTTATGACTTGGCATCCCGCTCTCTAATTAACAGCGATGTAATAGAGCCTTGTGCAGGAACCTCCAACACACAACTACTGGCCACCACCCACTCTTGCTTGTGACATTGCTCGGTGCTCCCAAAGGCTCCCAAAGGCAAAGCCTGCTTCCAACTCCACCTACCTACTAACATGAAACACTTTACTCCATGTTCTAAACATAGCTTGATCGATTTTTTCTTCAATGCAGTGCTGCTTTTTATGTTGGTTTTTTGGTTTTGTTTGGTTTCGTCTCATTGGGTTTTTTTTAAGCAGAACAACTTTTTTTCTTTTCCTGTGGCTTTATATGGTTTGTTTCAGAAAGCTGCCCTAGCCTCGGGTAGCCTCACCCTTCCCAGCCTTCTGCTCCAGATGGGTTTGCTTTCCTGCAACAGCAAGATCTTTGGTCACAGAGGCCGGCATGTAGCAATTCATAAGCTGTTTTTGGCTTCCTTTACCTCACAGTCAGAAACCAGGGTGGAAATGCATTTATTATGGACAAGTTTTAGCTATTAAAAATGGGACTCTGCCTTCCAAGCACCGCGGTAATTTCTCACCCCCAGTTTCTCTCTTTGCTTATAGTAGGGAATCAGCTGCAGCAGTTTAGGATGCTCAGGATGTGGCTTCCTTCACCCTTGTGCATGCTCAGGCTTCAGGGAGCAGGGGGAGACTCTTCCATATTCATAAAAGGTGATTTCCAGTGATTGCCAATTCAGTCCTGGGGTTTCTGGAAGGCTCTCTCTTGGCTGAATACGGGCTTTTTTTCCAGGCACCATTTACACCATCCCTGAGGCCCCTGTACAGAGGTCACAGGATGGAAACCCCTGTCCTGGCGTAAAGAAGCAGGTGGACTAGGGCATGTGTATTCTTCTTGTATGGCAGCTCTGATAGCTGGAGTTTGAGATGAATGAGATTCATTGCTGGCATGAAATGGTAGAGATCAAATGGACTCAGATAATATCTGCTTGAAATGAGATGCTACTAGTTTCCAAGCAGCAGGAAAAGCAGCTGAATTGTTTGGGTGAAGTTTTTCTTTCTGAAGCACTAAGAAAGCAGCAGAAAGAGGATCGTGAGGGCAAGTCTGCTTATACTGCTCTTGGGGGTAACAACCCAAATCCTCTCCTTTGAGATTTAATTCAGATTTAATTCAGTCATGAGTCCTAACCTCACTTTTTCTGGGTGCTGGCAATTATTTGTCTGTAACCTTTTTACCAGATTTCCTTTCCTAACCTAAATGCCACGATAGCATTTGAGCTGAGCACCTGTTCCCAGCAGAAGCATTTCACTCCACTTCCTAAACAATAATTTAATATTCTGGCAGTCCCCAGGACAAGTGTGTGTGCCTGTTATCAGCATGTATCTACTATCTATTACCTAAATATGTTAAAGGGTCAACATATTTGTAACCCTGTCCTCTAACGGGCCCCACGCTGGAAGGAAGGGCCTGTGTTGACAGTGTTGCCAATGACTGAACTAGATGCTTGATTCAAAATGAAATTTCTTAAGACTCCTATAATTCTGAAGAATTTGGGACTAGACCCATACCAAGCAATAGAAAAAAAATTTGTAAGTAAAGCTTAAACCACAGTGAGAGGAAACACCAAGAGCGTGAATAACTTGAAATAAGTGAGTGTGAATACGTGAAATAAGCACCACATCATAGCAGGTTCAGGTAAGAGATGTTCTGGGCTTATGAAAAGTTCTCAAAATCCATAAAATTAATTGAACCAGGAATGATGCTAGTGACTCCAAGAAACAGATGCAGCAGGGAAACCTTGGCTAGTTAGCTGCTGCTATAAAACTGTAGCCCAGTTTCTCTTCCACTCCCAACCCTCTCTGGAGGGCAATCTCCTGGTGTCACTGTGTCCCCCCTGCAGCACAGAGGCCACTGTCACCATTACCGAACATTGGATGTTGTGGCTCTTGCAAGTCAGTTAACTGGGAGGTAGAGAGGGAAGCGGAAAGACTGTCCAATGGAAAACATGTCAGTTTGAGACGTCTCACCTGCAACCAAAGAATTCCCAAAGTGTTTAGTGCTTTTCTCTCCAAGGGCACTTGTCACCTGGAGAACATGGATGAGATTCACCTCCACTGCTGCCAGCCCTAGCAGGACTGTCCACTTAAATTTTATAGCTTGATTCCTGCATGTTTCAAGGAGACATTTTTATCTTGGATGATAATCAGTCAACTGGATGGGAAAGGCTGAAGCAGCTGCTGGTCCAGGGAGCACATCTGGAGAGCTTGCTAGGCTCTTACCAGCTGCCAGCTCCCCACCTGATCAGGCCATGCTGATGCCTTGGTGCATCCCTCAAAGGGCATCTTGCACTGACTCTGGTATCAGCCTTGGTATCGGGGGGCAATGCCTCCCATTTCTGGAGCCTGAAACTGCCAAATGTTTATTTTCCTTAAACGTAAGGTTTTTTTTCCAAATTTGCAGATTGCGGGCTGTGTGTGTGTTCACTGACCTCTCCTGGCCAGACCCAGGATGCTCGGCTGGGCTGCACCAAGCATCTTGCAGAAACAGGTGCCCCTGAACACCCACCTGGGGAAGCATTCCCACTGGGCAAGCAGCGATGGGATTGACTTCCAGCTAAAAGGCAAAAAAGCGGCAGAGGCAGACCTTTGGGAAAATTCAGATCTTTAATTAACAAAGTAAATGTGTCTGTGATTGTGAGTAGACCACAGCATGCAAGTGGTTATTATTGCAGCAATAAACCACAGTGTAGGACCCCAGACAAGGGAGACCTGGAAACATCCAAAAATCCATCCCAACCCCACATTCCTTACTGTGGAAAAATTAGGAGTGGAACTGGGGGCTGCAAAACCATGCCTGTGAGGAAACTGGGCAACCTTGGAAATAATGAAGAATTAAGTGTAAGGGGAAAAGGAGACTGTCCAGGAGGTTATCACATGTATCGGGGAGGGTGTAATCTGCCAAAGGAATCTGGTAATCTCTTAGCTGCACAGTGTGGGACCATTTGTAAAAACCTGTATGAAAACTACTGTTATTGTGCAGTTGTAGTAAGAGTTCAAATAAACAGCAGTTATTTTCCTGACAAGATAAACCCAAAATTTCTCTGTTCTTATGGATTTCCACAATTTCCTCTTAACTTAGGTAACCCCCTCAAAATACCTCACTCAACTGGAATTTCTCAGCTGAATATTTCAACACCAGCCACCTTGCAGGCAGAGTACCATTGCTGCCAGCTCACATTTGCTTTCAGGAAAAGGCTGCTGATGAAGTGATGCCTCTTAGGTGGCTCTCCAGCAGCCCCAGGGTACCACTCGCGCCTCTGCAGCTCCCTTGCATACCACTGCTCTGGGTCCAAACAGACCCAAACTTCCCTTCTTAGCCTGCTTTCCTTTTTTTTTTTTTTTTTTTTTTTTTAATTTTCCCTGCTGGAAAACAAGGGGGTTCAGCTAAGCCTATAGCTTAAATTTTATAATTAATTGGTGCATTTTGTTGTTTGTTTTGTTGTTTGTTTTTTTTTTTTTTTATATGCCTTCTGCTGCTATGCTAAAAGTGGGTTTTCTTTGTGTGAGAAAGCCTTTGTTTGCCTGAAACAGGCTTTTCCCTCCCCTGCATAAATACCACTTTGAAAAACTGCATCGCAAAACCCGCAGCATTGGGATTTTAGAAAGAGAGCCTGAATGGCTCGCAACTTCACATAGCTCTGCAGCGAGAGCATGGCTTTCATGTGACAGGCTGTTTAAGGATGGTTTGACCTCTCTCTTCCTTTACATGCTGGGAGTTAACTTCTCCTGTAAGTGTCCAGCATAAATTCTTTTAATGCAAATTTCCTTGTCAAAACTACAAACAGACATTTGATCAAAGGTCAGCTCTCCTTTGTGTTCCTGTTTGATATAGAAATTTCTATTTCATCTTTGACTGTCATGGTCAGTTAAGGGAACTGTAGCCTGATGGGAAATTACTCATGCATTTCATGTCATCTCTCCAACTAGGCACTTTTCCCCCCTTTCATATCTTATGGGTGTTTTAATTTGAATATGTTTTCATTTTTTAATGGAATAGTTAAATTAGCTTTGAAAATGTAGCGGTATGACACTGAAAATTGTCTGCTTTTTAAACTGAAGCTCAATTTACTGCTATTTGATACCCTGGGAGCTGATCAAATGATTATTATTCCCTTACTGCTGCCTTTATTTCATGCTTAACTTGTGGATCTTTTTTTATGGGGCAGTGCCTGAAGAAAAGGAATTGCAGCAAACGGAAGGTTTTAGAAAATTTTGTATTTACCTCTTAGGGTTCCTTGGCTTTGGTGGCTCCAAGAGAGCATGGGGACCCACGTAGCTGCAGCACTGGAGCCCACTTGGACCTTGGCCAGCACACTGGGCTCAGCGGAGGGGTCAGCGCTACTGGTCCCGTCCTGCCTCAGCATCGGGGGCTTGGGTCCCTGAGCAGGAGACACTGCAGGGAACTGCCACACTGAGATTTGGGATGATGCAGAAAGTAGCTAGGGAATGAATGCAAAGCCCCATTTCTATCCACACTGGCTTTCGCAGGAGGTATTTTCTTCCTTTCTAGAAGCAGTTTCATGGTTTAACTAGTCTACACCGGGTTGTTCGGGCTGTTTGCCTTTCCAACCTCCCCCAAGCCCATCTGCCTATTGACTTCTGGTCCCTCTTGCCCCATTAGCTTTGCACCTGAGTCCCACGATGAGGTTTAACAACAGGGGACCTTTGGGAGGCAAAGAAATTGCAGTTTACAGCTGTGGCCCTCGGGTTAAGTCTCCAGGGATGTAAAAGAATGACTTTCATGAGGCTTCGAGGTGCTGGACCTACGTGATTTGCTCAAAACAGCAAAGGACGTTTTTGCCAAACCAGGGAATTGAACACAGCTCTTCCCACACCCCTAGCCAACATCCTAATCCCCATGTATCATCCTCTTGCAATTTTTTTGGAGCTCTTGACAGTGTATAGAGTCAAGCCCATGTCTAAGTCCTTGTAGGAATATACCACTGCTACTGTATCCCTTCATTTATGCCTATGCAAGTACACAGGTGTGTTTGTGTGGCTACGGGGATGGCAAAACCTTGGGGACAAGTGAGACCTGAGGACCAAAACCGCAATTACAATTACCGTACAGCTGTCCAAAACTAAGGCCTCTTTGGGGGTCCCTGCCTGTTGATGAGTTCTGAAACCCAGCCCCTTTGGGGTTTTTGCTAACATGCACCATAATTGCTACTTATAATAAGAACTGGAGCCATAATCACATCTAATGAGCAGGGTGGTATAACTGGTTATCACTATGCCCTAGGGAAACGTGGACTTAAAGCAGATCTCTGCTGCAGGGGCTGAGACGGACAGCAGCCTGAACGACTGGCTAGGGACTTCCATCTGTGAAGCTGCACAGACCAGCTGCTGGGCCATGCAAAGGCTGTAATGCAGGTGTGCATCACTGCTGAGCAGCCTGCAAGGACAAGTGGGCATCCAGGAGAATAACGTTTAGGATACAGCCTTAAACTTAGCTTTATCGCTACCCCCAGGGGAGATCCTGAAGCATCTCTCTCTCTGCAAATCTGTGCCCTGGGTCTGTAATTGCTGGTGAATTGATTCAGCTGCTTTTAGTGCTATGCAGTCCAGCGAGAAGCTGTGGCTTTCCAACCTGTAGACAGCCAAAGGGACCATGGTGAATGAGTCTTTCTACTGCCATCACTTAAAAAATTGATACCTGGGCTTGTTAGCTTGATTCCCTACCAAGTATAATTGTCTCCTGAGGGAATAGGAGGCCACAGGCCCCCTCTCTTGGGATATTACCTGGGTCTTGGGCCATCCAGGAATGGTGTGACAAGAGGCACAAACATCTCCTTTGTCAGTGATCCCTTTGAAATAAATCACTCCTTCATGTACCAGAAATACTTCTTATAAATCAGAAACACATCACCCCTGCTAGCCTGATTCTTGCCAGGGTTTAGCTCTCAGGAGTACCCAAGACTTAATAAGCAGACAGCTGGCCTTGGGGCCATGGAAGAGGATCCCTGGTGATCCCTGGGGCCTGACCCTTCCCCCAGGCCCATCTTAGTGCACAAGGGGTAATTCCTATGGAGAAAGCTCTCACGCTGATGGCAAGTGCAAAGGAGCCTTTTCCCAGATCACCACTATCTATTTTGTTTTCCTGAGATTTAGGCTGATGAAAATATGCACAGCAATGCATCATTGTCAGGAGAAATTGCATGAGACATCTGGAGATGGTCATCTAATTAACACCGCTAATGCCCCCTAGCTGGTTCTGAAATAGCTCGGTGTTGCAGACAGTTGTGTGCATGCTTGCAGGGAGCCATGGCGGAGTGGTGGCACCCAGTGCTGTGTCCAGGCTCCCACAGCTGCATGGCCCTTTGTGTCCACTGTCCCCAGCAGCCAAGCACTGGGCTCAGCCCCAAATGCTATCTTGAACCCAGGCTTCTGCATCCCTGTATGACAAATGCTGCTTTGGCAACCTGGAGTCAGCATTGCACTGGGAAAAGGAAGAAAGTGCGTTTGAAACTTGAACTTGTCATGGTCAGCAAGCTGGGACAAAGGAGGGAGCAGGGCTGGCCCCTAAGACTGCAAAAGTGCAAAGGATATTTGTACGAATGCTGTCTTTTAGTGAGGGAGATGCTGTGGTTACAGCCTAGGGCTTGTAGGGTACCTGAGGGTTGGCAAACCTGTGTGGACAGACAAAAGATAGATCAGGAAAATGCTGAAAAACAACACCAAATGGCTGTGGAAGAACCATCCTCTCTTCTAAATGGTTCCCCTTCCTCAGAAATGATGCATTTAGCATAAGAGAATGTAGCTTTCATACAGAAGACTACTTAAGACCAAGGCTTGAAAGACCTAATCATGACTGAGCCACTGCATCTTCCTCCCCACATGGCTCCAGTTTGAACTCCCGGGGACTCGACCTTCTCCCTCTGCTCTGTAGCTTTGCAAGCCTTCCCCTTCCATTAGCATTTCCCCGTGGCTCTGCTGGAGCAGGCTGACCACAGCTGCTGATCCATAACTCACACTGCTAGATTAGGTCTCTTCTCAGCAAAAAGCCTTTTAAGCAATTTATCTTCTTTCTTATGACTCCTTCTGTTGGCTTCAAGTACACAAGCTGGTTCCTTTTAGACAGAGATGGACACGAGACTGCTCGGATGTGCAGAGCTGTCCCTTGCCAGGGAAGACTTTGTCCTTCCTCAATGTCTGGGGCCAAGTTACCTCTCGTTTATCCAGCTTGAGTGAACGCAACTTCAGCCTGCAAAGTCCCAGCTCTCCTCCATCGGGTGACAGTGACACCAGATGGCAGCAGTGGCCTTCGGATCCCAGCAGCTCTGCCAGTTCTGAGCAAAGATGCAGGCAAGTGTTTCTCCGCATCCCAGATATTTTGAGGACAGCATCTCTCTGCGCTCTCCTTCGCTGGGGCTCAAGCAGCATCCATATGGGCTGTCAAAATATAATTGCACCGAGTATCTATATGCTGTAGTTTTTTAGTATGTCAAAATGACACACAGACTCCAACTTAAAAAGGCAAGAAAGAAAATTTGTATCTTCAGCTGTGCTTTAATTAATCATTTTGTCATGGCTTTGATGGCTTTAGTGCTGCATTGGCAGGTGAAAGCAAAGATCAGGATTTTTGAAGGTCACGGGGATTTTTGGGTGCCTGGTTAAAATGACTGCTAACTTTGATCATCTGTTTGCTGAGGGGCTTCTTGTTGATCACTCAGGACTTGTGGCATCCCGTCTTTGACCCTCGCTCTCAAGAGGGTTTGGAAGACATTGGATGGTGCTGGCTGCATCATCGAAGAGCCTCCTGCTTGCTGTGCTACAGCACGGGTCCTGCCACTGCCCCCCCTGCCAGCAAAGTCCTCAGTGTGGTAGCATGAAAACCATGGCAGAGACCAAGGGCTGGCCCAGGAGGCCACAGGCTGTGTCAGGACGTGGGTTTTTGGCCATGCATTTGCTTAGCAAACCTCCTTTGCAGGTGTGAAATATGGGGCCCTGTGCAATGCTCCCCAGGCAGAAATAGCTTCAGCCACTGCAGACCAGGTGGGAGATGGGGTGCGGGGTGCGTGTCCTATGGAAGAGGCCAACTATAAAGCTGTAAAGGGGAGGAGAGATCCTCACAGGTCAGGTAAAGATGGCTTGATTTGGCTGCCTGCATCTCAGGAGAATTTCAGGACATGCCATGAACCATACCAACATGCAGCAAAGCAAAATATTGCTTACTCCACTTTGTTTTTTTAATAGATAAATCAATTGAAGAAAGTTACATTAATTCTCTGGGCAGCAGTTTATTCTCTCATTTAAAACTACTGTGTTGTAGTGCTTTAATCTCCTGAATGAGTTTTGTTTATGATGACACCCAAATATTTATTGATTTTTTTTGTTGGCCTGGGGGCTATCACTTTACCTGTTAGCCACTGGATTACTCCAGGAATTAGGTTACTAACTGCAAACAGAAAAAGAAAAAAACCCAAACCCAACTCGGCTGATTGATTTTTCTGTGTGCTTGGGCAGAGAGTGCCAGCAAAGAAAAAGAGCAGAGCTAAATCCCATTGACAGGGGGAGGACTTGTTTCTGATGGACAAAAATGGAGAAAGCAAAGTGAGTGCTGACGGCAGCCCTGTCTGCACTGGACAGGCTGCCTGGCTATGCTCGTTCTTTGGATTTCTGAATTACCAAAGCCCAACTAAAACGGTAGTAAGTAATAAGTAAGTAATTCACACTGGCACACTTTAAAATAATGAGTATTTTAAGCAGCCTGGCAGTGAGAAGAATTCCGTTCAACAGTGGAGATGGACTTTTTAGGTTAAATAAGAGAAATACTGAAACAGCGCAGGAATCCTGCTAATATGCTGTCTTCCTTCTCTTAGATACTTATAACTGCATTTTAGCCTCTCTGCTACTCATGCTGACCTGGTTTGTAAACAGAAATAAACCATTTCAGCTTAATTTATGCAGGGTAGTGACCCTGCAAGTAGCAGGACAGGAGATCTGGGTTAAGCTTTCTCTCAACCTGTGGCCAAGAGCTTGGGAAAATTCAGATTTTAAGCAAAACCTCTGCAGTCAGGAAAATCTCAGAAATACCAGTAGTTGCGGATCACAGACTTAGTTTCTTTACCCACTTCCACTACCCCTGAGCAAACCACTGGATTGGCTTCTAGGTGTGCCCATCGCAGCCAGGATGAGCCCGGAGGGGCTGGGATGCACACTTCTCAAAGTGTTATACTGGAACACGAAGCCCCTTCAGAAAGGACTGGCAGTGTCTGCTACACACTAATACCTCGAACACCTGATTAAGCTCACTAGATACCTTTGCCATAGAAATAAACTACCATTTAGAGCAGAGGCCACATTATGGCAGCCAGGCTGAGCCGGCTGAACCCTGCTCTTGAGTTACCAGCACTTACAACTGGCTGTATAACCCGAAAGCAACTGGAAGCATGTGAACAAAATTGTGTGCGTTCCTAACTGAAAGGGGAGCTCGCATTAGCTTTGGATAGCAATAGTGTTTCAGTTTTGCAACTTGGGATGCTAAGAAGGTGCTGCAGCATATTGCCTTGTAATAACATGAAGCAAAAGCTCAGCAAAAAGTCTGTGAACCAGATAAGATTGATTAAACAATTTCTAACCAACGGGGTTGCACATAAAAATTTTATTAAAACCTCAAGTGCTAAATTTATTTCCTGGGTCTGTCACCGCTATTTTTTTTTTATTCAGTAGTGATAATTACTACATTAGAAATTAAATGAACCTCATATACTACATCTTTCAGACCTCCTAGGAGAGTTGTGAAAGTGATTTAGGGAAGTGAATGTGCTATTGTGCCTAATCAAGTTACAGTAATTGTCACCTATAATTTTAACTTGACTGCTATGTGTTTAATTGGAAGCTTTACCTTTGGTTTTTTGTAACTGAGCTTCTCTGTGACTGTTTTTCTACTTTCTATCCTCTACCAAAACCCACTGACACAGAACAAATAATTGCATACAGCTGTGCAGTTAAGAGCATTGCTGTTTGCTACCACATTGGCTTCTTCTTCATCAACCTGATGTGTTGCAGCATCAGGTGATTCTCCTTGTGAGACCAGCACCAGGTTGTCTCCCTTGAGATTACAATCACAGCCGTATAGCTATCAGTAGCAATAAAGGGACTTTCTGGCCCTAGATCCTTAGCAGGACTGCAAGTATTGCAGTACTCTGGGGATCACAAAGTTAAGCTAAGTCCTGCGACTGTCTTATGTGTGTTGGGGTAAAAGCCAGTGCCCTGCATAGCTACCAAAATATCTGTAGCTCTTTCTGAGGGTGCTGACTTTCAGCAGCATAGAGCCAGGCTGACATGGCTCTGTGTGGCCCCTGGCTCTGTATGTGTTTGGTCAGAGATGCTTCCCTTATCCTGATGCCCCTAATGAGGCTGCAGCTTGTTTCCGCAGTGAGCTCTGCAGGACAGCAAACTGCCCAGCAAGCCAAAGGGTTTACAGGACAGTACCAGGGGGCCTGCAGGTGAGTGGCAAAGTAAGATGCACTGGAGCAAAAAGGCATACCAGTGCTTCTCAGCAAGACCCCAAGCTACCTAAGGCTGGAAGCTGGGTCAAGGGTAGGCCTGTGGAGGCTGCTAACGCCCCTTCCCAAACACACGCATGGTCTGAGACTTGGGCAATTGCTCTGGTAGCTCAGCTTTAAAACAGGCCTGCTTGTTTATCTTTCCCTTTTCTTGCTAAAGAAATGTGTCTATGTGCATCCATATATGACTTCAGCATGCAAGGAGACAAGGTTTCTTGTGGTTTTAGGGAAAATGGTGATGATTATGAGCATGGAAACTCTAAATGGTTCATCTGACTATTGATCTTCAGCCCTCTTGGATGCTTGCCCAATATCAGATTGAAGAATGGGGCTGTTTCTGACCATACCTACTCAACATCATGTAATACTTGCCCCGCTGGAGTCACATAATGCATAAACCCTGTTCAATTTAGATTGGGATCAGGCCCTCCATTTTAACAGAGTCTGCTATGAACCCTTAAAGATCAAGAAAGGCTGTGTTATGTTGATGCAATTAATGGATGTTATTTGAAACTATTTTATTGCTGTAACACTCATAGAAATTATTGTGCTTGTGTGGCTTTGCACTCACATTCTGGAGCGATGTGTGTAGAATAGCAGTAACCTTGTCCCTGAATAATTCATGTTGTTTGTCAGCCACTTTTTAAGCCTTTCTGCTTAACCACAGTAGATTAGCATTTTTGTTGCTTTTTTAATCAAAGGTTTGGTGTGAGGGGAAGGGAGAGTGTCGGTTTTCTTTTTAGCTTACTTTAAACACTTCCCCAGGCTTTTCAGTATGCAACTTAGCTATTCAAATTGGGATATTTTGACCTTAGAAGCATTTTAGCTAGCTCTTAGGCCTGCTACATTATACAACTTTCTAGTAAATCATGAATAAGTTGAAAAGCTATAGAGCTTTCTTCCTAATTTCTCAAGGGTCCTTTTACTACCCAATTTGTTTTCATCCCATGTTATTTACTGACTAACTCTAATCAACTCTGGTATTGTTCCGGTCCGCAAGTGTGGGAAGGTTTGGCAGGTAATGTGTGGCAACACAGGGAGTTTGAAAGATCCTGGCCTTGAGATGAATATATTGTTGGTTGGAAATTGGACTGCATTCATTACATGCTGGAGTTCTCCTGAGCTTTGTCTTCCAGTAAGGATGCTCCACTGGTGTAAAACAGCAAAGCCCTGTTAGGGTTCTGAAGTGATGCTGAGTTGCACAGCTGCAGTTCAGAAATACTTAGCCTCAAAATCAACAGGATGAAAGTAAAAGCCAAAGGTCTGGCTCAAAGCAAAATGAGAAGGAAATGCCAGCCTTGGCAAAGGCAGGGCTGCAGGAATATTTTCTTTGCTTCAACCCTGGGGTTGTGCAAAGTAGCAGTTGGGGTTTTTTTTCTTTAAACTAAAAGTGAAAATTTGAATTAGTGATCCCATTAAGCATCCACCCTGTATACCTCAGGAAAAGAGGACAACAGAGGTAAGACGAGGGGTTTGCAATACCACTAGCTGATGGAATGACAGTAGGAGGTAGCCCATTGACACTAGCCTGACACCTTGGCTGGGAGCTCCTTCTGTCTAAGAGGTCACTGAATCAGTGACACAGCTCCTCTGACTGTCTGTGGATCCACACCAGCCCTTTGTGTCTGAGTAAACTAAACCCACTGGCATGCAACAGCAGCCAAGTCCTGTTGGCAAGAGTGTGAAGGGGAGTGTGTTTGGGTTGTCGTGCTGACAGATTTAACAGAGCAGTGTTGACATGTGTGGAGAGCTCTATGGACATATTTGGTGAAGGAGAGGTTGGAGTGAGATCACTACTGTAGGAAACAAAGTCCCTGTCTCTGCAAGGCGTTCCTGCTCTCCACTGTTGTGTGTGTTCCCTTTATTTTCCATTCTCTTTCTTTCACACTGAATTTCCTCTGACATACCAGGTGAGGTCTGGCAGGGGATGGGGTGACAAGTCAGTACATGGCCACAGCTGTTTGAGTGTGGAGCACTGTGGTGTGACAGTCGCAGCTCCTCTGGCACTTAGAATTAGCTTGTCTCCTTTTTGCAACTGTTACTTCTTTTCATTCCTTCTCTACGTCATAACATTTAAGAAACAAAACCAGGATGCTGTTGGAAAACCAAATGGATTTTGAAAGAGACTGCTGTGTTAAATCCCAGACTTTGTAATACAAAGTTTTCCATCAAGCTAATTTTCCAAAATGCTGGCACTGAGTTTCTCTTCCTTCCCTTATTGACACTGTTCAAGCCTCTTCTCCTGGAACTGCAGCTCATTCTGTCATGCACGGTTGCCAAGAGCCAGTCCACAGCTCCCACACTGACATGTGGTTGAAATGACAGCTCCAGCTTTCACACGCTGGTGCACTGTAGTCACTGGGGAGTTTCTCTGTTCCTGTTCCACTATTAGGTTTCAAACCTCCCTGCTGAGTAGCTGTCCTCAAGTCACATCAGGTAAGCTTAGCTATGCATTGAATTCAGAGAGTGGAACTAACCCCACATTTCAGCTTCAGATAGAGGAGAACAATGAGACGGGGAGCTAAGCCTGGCCTCTGCCTGAAAGGTAAGGTTTTTAATTTATTAAAAGAAAAAGGTGCCCTACGGCTGTGTGCTGTATCTAATTCCAGGTCTACTTCTATTTAGCTGAATGCCAGGCCTATATATTTGAGGCAAAGTATGGACAATACATAATGAATTACACATAGGTCTAAATTCTGTGTACTACGTTTAACGTGTATGTTTTGGTTCATTACTTTTGAATAGGAAAGCTATAATGCCAGAACCAATAGTCTGCATATAAATTTAGGAAGCTACAGAAAAATATTGCCATTAGCAGACAGGAGCCAACCTCAAAGCTTTTGCTTTCCCAACTTTCTGTCACTGAAAGAATTAAGTTCTGCCCCCAAGTTTCATCTCCACCACTCTGTGGAGAAGTGACTGGCTCATAGTGAATTTCCCCCCAGCATTCCCTTTGCCTCAAAGGGGCATTTATATTGACTATGATAGAACAGAGTTTACATTTCTTTTAATGATAAAAAGATGAATCTTTACTCAGATCTGAATTTATAAAATCTTTATTTATAAAGATTTGAATCTTTTAGCTGAAATGAGCGGATATGCTAGCTGCTAAGAATGGTACTTGATTATCTTAGAGGTCCCCAAAGTGCACTTGCTATTTTCTTTGGCAACTAGAGGAAAACTTTAATTTCCCCTCATTTGAAATGTAAAAAGAATGGTGAATAAGAGTGACTACCCTGAGATCTTGCCTGCATAGCGCATGCTAGAAATGAGAGCAGTCTCTGCAAGAAGAAAGTGGTGTTAAAATTACTTTCCTTTTTAGCATTTATACTATTGCTATGATTAGTAAAAGAACTGAGCTGAGTGTTCTTCATGCCTAGGATAAGCAAGCATGAAAAATCTGAAAAAGGAATGAATGTCCTAACTCATTTTCTCTGCCCTTCAATTCCCATGTTCCTTGCGCTGCTGACAACGCTTTGCCTTCCAGTTCGTTAGCGGGAGTGATGGGCCATCTCCCAGCAGATGGAGGAGCACTTCCCCAAGTCAGGTCTTGGGAGGGATTGATAAACCTGGTCAGGAGCTGCTACACATGGCCTGAATATTACACAAGGAGCCCATGTGCATGCAGGACCCTAGCTGGCCCAGCCACACCTGCATTCACGTCTGTAGGCTTGCTTTCTGGCTGATCAGCAAGCTCAGTTTTGGAGGCACATTAAGACTTCTAAATATAGTGCAGATGTAGCAGTGATGGATCCTCCACGGTGAGTGCTTTCCTCCTCTCCAGTGTGGCTGTCTCAGATTTCCTATGGGAACTGTATGTCCTGTGCTTGCTTTGCAGGTGACTCAGGGCAAAGCCATTTAGTTCATGGTGAGTGCATGCAAAAGGCGGGGAAAAAAGTGGTGAATCAGGCCCTTGGGTCTTCTAGCTGTGCATGTGCTGAATGCCCTGTCCCAGGATGAGGCAAGTAACGCCTGCTGTATGGAGCTTCTGTGCACTGGTGGGCATATGCTATGCAAGACTTAATGTGATACCACAAAACAAAACAAAAGGCAAGAGAGTCCCCATTAAGAGGGGTAGACTTCTTCAGCTAAGCATCTGACCTAGCACTAAAGGGCTACTTAAAAAAAAATAAAAATCTGTATGTGTGGTCCTTTGAGATGTAGTCTCTAAAGTAGAGCTTCCCATTCCTCCACATGCCAGATCATCATCTTGGCTCCCCTGCGGTGCAGTCTCTTGGCAGACCTTGCAGTTCCCTTCTTTATGCAACTGATGGATTTTGCAAGTGTCTTTTACCATGTGCTGTCCCAGTAATTGAAACTGGTCACAATCTCATCAAGATATAACTAATTCCAGATTGTTGACTTCTCATTTGTTTCTTACTGTCCTCCTAAGGAGGGCTGAGTGCAAGAACTCGTATGGTTCAAATGGAAATGGTTGTGTGAAGCTCAAATGAGTGCTAAATACAGAACAAGGGGCTGGGGGGGCACCACAGCTGGCAGTTTCAGCATTTCAGCACAGCACGGTCACATCCTGAGCCTGACAAATAAGGATCCTGGTCTTCGACCCCAATGTGGCCTTTGGTAGTTGGTCTGTTACACAAATTTAAGAACAAAAGGATTACGATTAATATGACCGGATGTTATGGCAGGATAATACAGGTGTCTATATACGAGCCTCTGCTTTTGTTTATATGTCAGTTTACCATCTAATTATCAAACAAGCCTAGGAAATTTCAGTAGTCAAGACAGTGATATTCAGTGTGATTTTTTACATGGTCAGATAAGTGTTGGAAACCCTTCCCCTTCCCACCCAATAGCAATAAAATTGAATGCCTTGCTAGCTCCAAGTATCATATGAACCATTTTATCTTAACTATTTTTGCTTGGAAAGTTCTTCTTTATTCTATTAGGTTAAAGAGCAGGCATGTTGTCTCAGCACAGTTAAATCCCACAGCTTATTACCATGAAATATGTGAGCTTAGAGGATATGAAAGTGTTCCATCCAAGAGGATATGAAAGTGCTCTGCCCAGAGAGAGTTCAAGGCCTCTTGTATGAGGAACACGGTTCCAGGCTTTAAAGCTGTACCATGTGTCAGGATTTTCAAAAAGGCAGTTCTCAAAATGGCCTTTTAAACTGGCTATTATTTCCCATATATCATCAAGACAGACTTTTAGAGGAGAAATCAAGACACCAGAAAGAATTCAGTTTGGAAGGGTTCCTCTGCTTCAGAGGTGCAATGGCAGGATGTGCAGGGACAGTCCAGCTAGCTGCAATCTGACTGGCCTAGGGACCCAAGCGCCGCTCAATCATTGAAGCTTTTGGAGCCTAAATGGAGTGGCTGGTCTGTATTGCAGCCGGCATCACTGCAGCTTTACTGTTGCTAGTATCTCCTTGGGCCAGACTAAAGCTGAGTAACTGCAGTTAGACGTAGTCTTACTTGGCAAAAAAACTAGTGAGCAAAGCCTGTATGACCTTCTTTGGGGGACAGTAGGGGTGAAATGGGGGGAAATCCTTACTGTCCATCTTACTGCTTTAGACTCCAGAACAAGTAGTCTTCCTTTTTCTGTTGTAATGCAGTATTTGCAGTTTCTAGGAATCCACTTTCTGAGTTCCAGTTATCTGATTTATTCTGTTGCACAGAGTTCAGAGGAAATAACCTTTCATTCTTTCTAATACATAACCGTTAAATACACTTTTATAGTCAATAACAGACCGGCCACTCTCCCTGGACCTCAGCTCAGTGTCCCTCCATTCAATAATAAACCTATTGACCACAATGAGAAAAGAATTTAAAGCCATGAACGGAAAATAAAAATTGCCAGTACTCAGAAATTTATATGAACCGTTTACATAAACAGTCAAATATTCCAAACTGAATCCATAGAATATATATTATGTAATTGAATTTGGGTGGGTCAAGTAAATAAGGGCAAGAAATGAGACACCAGTATCACAGCCTGTTACTTAGAAGATCCCCTAATGATATTATTATGTATTAAACTTATTTCCTTATGAAAACTGACACATTGGGCTTTCCTCTTACAAGAATATTCATGTCATCCATTACCCTTTCAAAGATATTAAGATTGTTTATGGTTGTTACCTTTCTTTGTTCAGTGAATAGGTCTGTAACACCACACTGTCCCATCTTGTTGTCAGATAGTATTGACTCAAAAATAGCCATTAAAAGTTAGATGTCTGAGACACTTTTTTACTATTTTTTTTTAAGCAGTAGGCTGCCTGAGTTATCAAAATGACTCCAGTGTGTTAAGCTTCCAGTGTTCTTCAGGCTGAAAGTGTGAAAGCGAGAGATACTTTCCTTCTTGTTGCAGCTCCAGGGATTGTCTTTTCCATATTCAATTTCTTTACAACACAAAATAAGTTACTGAAGAGAGAAAGAACTGAAAAACAGCAGCTCTGAGTGATGACTTAGGAATGGCCTAGGGATACAGGATGGTGTCGAGTGATTCAAGTTTACTGTACTCTCCCTAAAAAGAAACAAATGTGGCTGCAGCTATGCCAGCTTCCCCAGTTAAGAAGGAAAACTAGTTTGCTCTTAACCTTCTCAGCTTGTTCTAGGCTGAAGAGCTTTGTTTTGCTCTCCCCCTTCTCTAAACATCTGTGCTCTTTGAGATGTTTCTGTACCTTTCCTGCAGTTGAATCACATTCTGACTAGCGGCTGGATCAGTTTACATCTACATTACTGCATTAAAGTTCCAGCTCTTAATTGCTGGTTCTGGCCAGGCCATCAGTGACCTATTATTTCTTTGGAGGTCTGTTATTTCTTTGGAGGTCTGTATGGGTTTTTCCATGCAAGCTACGAATTTTTAATAATGCACACACACGTAGGTAGGAGCAGAAATGGTTGGAGGAGATAAGGGGCAGCAATAAGTTATTGCACTTCTCTGTTGTTACCTCTTCCACCACTGCAAGGGTCTGTTTGATTTGGGCTGTCTAGAAGTAGAGGCAAGGTAGCCAGAAGGGTTTGGAGATCAGATTAAACTACTGCTGAAATCTAGTTCTGGAGACAAGGTCGGAAACACACCCCTTCCTGCTCTGGATGGGGCATATATTTCCCCTTTGTGTGTGTTGTTTTACAGAGTGGTCAAGAAGCCTGGGGGATATGGGCCATGTTTGCTGGGAATAGGGATTTCAGAGACTCCAGGTCTGACATGCAGTGTTTGTTCCAAATAGCTGGGAAGCTAGTTGTTTTTAAATTGGTGCTTTTAAACACGGCTTTTAGGAATAAGAAATTAAACATGCACAGATTTGCATGAAATACCAACAGAAATACTTTACCCGCAAGAGACTAGAGTTAATTCAGACTCAATGAATGCTCTGGTAGTGCCACATTTTCTGTTGGCAACCAGGGCTCTGATGCACACCTCAGTAACACAGCCACGAGAAGCTTAAGGGTCCTGGCGTGTTAAGGAGGGATCATCATAAAAATACGATTAAAGACTTGACAAATCGGAACAGGGCTTATACTCTGTCTGTTGTAACCCAAACAGGGCTGCTTCCTTTGAGATCACTGTTGAGTTATACCTGCTGAAAAATGAGGTTTCACTGGGATCAAACTCACTGAATCTCCTCCTTCTGTCCCCTGTGTAGAACAGATCTGACAGAGTACAGATTTCTCATCTCTACGCAGGTACCCAAGATTTCTCTGTCAGGCTCCTGGTAATCGCAGACTGCTCTTGCAAAACTTTATGTTGATGGTGGATGAATGGGTATTTTGTTCTAAAGTGTCTGCTCCAGAATACATCACTGTCACATCACCTAAGCAATGCCAGTCGCCCAGATTTTCAGTAGCTGCTGGGACTCGGGAAAACAGTAGAGCTTGTCATTCTGAGATTAAGGAGGGATTAGCTGCGTGATTTCAGTCAGCCTTAAGAGAAAGGTTAAACACTTTGGGAGGAGGAAGTACATGTGCGTGCGTGCACATGTGTCTTCCAAAACAACAGATGGTTTCAATAAAGTTGCTCCTGCTGCTAGGAAGTGGCACTTCTTGACATTAGCAGAGCCATATCTCATCGGGGTTCTTGTTTCTACCAGCCTGTCTCAGCAAGGCCAAATCCACTGTACAGTATGGGGTAATCAGAAAGGCATTCCAGTATCTGCCCCATTAATTGCCCCTTGCCAGTCTTCCCTCTCTTCTGATGTAATGCCCACTGTGCTCAGTGTGGCAGGATCGATTGACTTTGAAGGGCATATTTCCCTAATGATCCGCAATTCCTCCTACTTAAACTGCAGCAAGAACTGTCTTTTTAAAGATTCTGCAAGAAATGTGATTTCTTAGAACTGCTAAACAAAAACCTCTCTGCTTCAATCAATGTATCAATGTATTAAATTATTGTGCAACTGAATTAATGTGCCCCTTGGTGACAGAATTGCAGAAAATGAGCAGTGTTTTATGCATTAAAGACCTACTAGTAAAAGATTGTTTTTCAAGGTTAGATTGTTCCACAGTGAATATCAAGATTTTCCTAATTAAAATATGAAGGGTTTTCAAAATGCAATTGTATCAGCTGCATCACTTCTCACAGATTAAAATACAGTACAAATTAGCATGTACAAATAACTGAAGTATTGTAAATATTAGTAATTGAGATGTATTTGGGAGATAGCAAGTAATATTAATATTTTTACTAGCATTGTATTTAAATGTAATAGTTAATGTTGTTGGAAATTAATGGTTTTTTGTGTTTGTTTTTTTTTTTTTTAAGCTCAAGAGATTCATGGAAAAAGTGACCATTCAAAATGTTGCTGTAAAGGACTAAAAAGTCTTGTCAAGCTTCTGCAAACCTTACTTTCTTTGGAGTGTATGGCATGTGTGTGGGTAGGCTGGCCCTTCCTTTCATGTTGCCCTCCATTTTTCAGTGAAAAAACACCACACCGGGAGGGTCAGGAAAAAAAAGGAAAAGAGGCTGCAGCGACCTCTTCCTACAATTTTAAACTAAACACAATAAACAAAATGAAAATGGAAATATTCATACAGATTAAAAAGTCTTCCCTTCTAAAGCTGCTTGAACAAACCCCTATTCATATTTTTCTTAAATTTTTTTTGTCCAGTTGCATTTATTATCCTCATTTTGCTGGCAGGAGCCAGCAGTCTTATCTAACACTGTGTAGCAAGAGCTGGATCCTCCAGAAGTGCCCTGTGCATCATCCCTTGTGTAGCAGGAGCACTGAGGATGGTTCTGACTGTTCCCTACCATATGACCCAAACCAACAATTTGCCAAAGATACAATGCTCTCTTGGTCCCTGTACTGAAGGTAGATGAACCACAGTTCTCTAATTAACTTGTCCTGTAGGTGTAATGAAGGGAAACATTTTCAATAACTTCATTGTTTGTTCAAACTTTTTTTCTGGTACCTTCTAAGTTCTCAAATATCTGAAAAAGTGTGTATTTTGTTCATTTTCTCCTGAAACTTCTTCCTTCCCCTCTTTTCTTTCTTGGGCTCACGACAAAGACATTCTTTATTCTGAAGGCAAGAATCCCAGAATAAGCAGTGCCAGTTCTGAGTTCATAAGGGGGGCAATGTTTCTAATCACTTATAAAAGACAGACATGGACTCTGTGTTCTTTCTCAGCCCATATTATTTCATTTTTATTTTTGAACCTTTGGAATATCAAATGCGAAAACCCCCACTTTCTCCACCGAGTGTTTTCAGCTGTATGTTTTCAAGCTGTATCTGCAGGAATGATAAATTAGGTGTGAAATTAAACCATAACTGAAAGCATCCCAGTCCCTCAATTACCAGGATGTTTTGGATTCTTGCAAAATCTTAAAATGGTATCATCAGTTTTGGGGCATTGCTGACCAGAAGAATTAAAAAAAAGAAAACAAATTAAAAACATAAATAAAATAAACCCGACCCCACCCCCAAACCACCCTACCAAAAATTATTACAATAAAGATAAAAGAATTTACATCAATATATCTATTCACAGCTCCCCGTGGTCTCCTGGGAAGCCCAAATCCATGAAATCAATTGATCTGATCAACAGCATGCAGTAATTTAGTATCAGCACCAAGCCAAGAAGCTGATTTTCTGACTTCCAGTTCTATGCTCAAATACTGGGCCTGTATTGCTTTCCAGGCAAAACAATGACGGAAGAGAGAAAGAAAAGGATGCAGAAGAAGGGAGCTGAACTCATTAAGCATCTTGTAATTTCTGAAATAACTGGTTCTAATATTTGTGTGTAATGCAAATGTCATTTATAATACCTAGCTTTAACATGCTAGGTGACTGCCATGGATTTCAGGGCAACTTGCAGAGGCAACATGCTTCTCATTTTGCACCTGAGAGATCCAGCAAGTAATAAGCAGAGCTGGGTGAAAAAGCCAGGTCCCTGGACTTCCATGGGAATGCTACACTGAGCTAAATATTCTGAGTGCTAGGGAGTGCTGATAAAGGTTTCCAGAGAGGGGAGTGGGTAATGGTGTATTATACTTGAGAGAGACTTCAGACTAAGAGAAAGTGCTGATAACAATGCCTTTTAAAGAATATTTACACCTGATTGTATGGCAATTTACTTGCTTCACCAAAAACCTTACAAAGGTAAGCTATTTCATGAAAAGCTTGCGCTCCAAAGTACCGGTTCAATGCGGTATCTATATTAAAAAAGTTCTCCATTTCACTTCTGCATTTTGAACACTAATCCAGCCTGGCCTAAGCATCCATACCAAAGGAAATGAACCGTATCAAGCAATGTCATTTGCTAAAAGGTAAAAGTGGATGCATTCTCCTTCCCTTTGTTTTATATTTCTAGGGACAATTTCACAGGCCATGCCACTGCTGAACGGGGAAATTGGAAAACTGCAGAATCAATTTGCAGACGTGAAGTTCTATTTTCTTTTACACCTCCTTCATCAGAGTCTCTATTGTTCCTGTGTTGTGTAGCATTATTATCGACAGCAGCCTGGACACCACTGATAATTGCTAAACTAGGGAAAAGCTATGCCTTGCAAGTGAAAGAAAAACCACACAAGCAGTAGTCAGATGATACTAAGTGGTACTACTACCTTTAAACTCATCTACTTTAGAGCATTGGTAATGTACTCACACTACTATTTCTGAGGGAAATGTATTTTTAAAATATTATTTAAATTGGGTTTGGTTGCAGTTTTTTTCTTAAAACATCCCAGCTAAAAGCTGCAAAGTTCTATTAAATGTATTTTGATGACAACCAGAAAACTATACTGGACTTCATAGTGCTTCCATTCTTTGCCAATTCTTTTTTCATTAATCATGTTTCACAAAGACGAAAAAAACCCCAAACCCAAACCTCTTCCACAGCAAACTTCTGATGATGACTCAGTCACCAAGAATGAAGCCAGTGGCTGCGAGCTGGTGACTATCAGCCACTTGATCTCCAGGACAGGGAGAGAAGTGTGCTTTGTGATACCAGAGGCCAGTGGCAACAAAATGGCTGCTTGTCTGCTGGAGTCATTCAGCTACTCTCTAAGAAGGACTCCTAGGGCTGGCCTGGGTGGGCACAGTCTGCTGGCTGGTACAGACACTGGGAAAATAAAGTCTCTCAGCACGACGAGCTTTCAGTCTAATTAGCCGACTACAAATTCTTCATTAAAAGTGAATTCAGCCTTGCACAGCTCTGGGTCTTGCATCCAGACGCTGCCCTGCCCCTGACCGCATCCCCTCAGCATCAGGATCGCGACAGGAATTTTCTTTTCCCCTTTTGCCTGTTTTTCAGCAGTGACCACGGTGGCTGTTCTGCCTGGCCTGCTGCGCACACAGCCTCTGGGGGACAGCTACCCTTCAGGAGAGTTTGGCCCAGGAGATGCAGGTCAGCACGGATGTGAGGGAGGCAGTGCAAGCTCTGATGAAGCAGAAATTTGGGACGGGGTGGGGAGTTTATTTATGCAGAGAGGCCATTTCTGTTGGGTGCCCCTGCAGAGGAGAGCGCTCCGGGCCAAGGTGCTGAGAACTGCCCACACACCCTTTGCCTCAGGCGCCCAAAATGGCCGCTCCTTCCTGAGGCGCGCCCTGCCCCCCTCGGTTGCTAGGTGACGCCCAGAGCGCGCGCCCCCCAGGTGCCTCCTGGGAGGGCCAACCCCCTCGGTTTCCCGCCCCCGCGGAACTACAGCTCCCAGCATGCCCCGCGCGCTCGGGACGGCACGCCGGCGGCGGGCCCCGCACTACATTTCCCGGCAGGCAGCGGGGGCGGCGGCCAATCCGCGCGTCCCAGGTTGGCCGGTGCGAGGAGCGGGGTTGGCTTCCGCGGTAGTAAGCGGGCCGCGGAGAGGGAGCGGCGCAGGGGAAGCAGCGCCGGTGACATTTCCTTTCGGGTCGCTCCCCCTCCCCTCTCCCGCTGCCGGAGCGGGGCCCCGAGAATGGCAGCGTTAGGAGGTTGGTGCGGCCGGGCCGCCGGGGCGAGGGAGTGGGCTGCAGGCGGGGGGCGGTCAGTGGGGTGGGTCGCCCGGGGAGGGGGCGCTGCTGAGGGGTGTTGGGGCCTGTGTGTTGAGCGGTGAGGGGGGCGCGTCGGGTGGGGTGGTGTTGGGGTTTGAGGGGTGTCGGGGTGGGCGCTCCGTGGGGAGCACTGTGGGAGGGAGGGGGTGCTCGGGGTGAGGTGGGCTGAGGTGGCTGTGAGGGGTGGGCCCTAGGAGGCCCGGTGGGGCAGGGGTGCTTGGGTGTGGGGCCTGTAGTGTGGGGTGTCGCTTCCGGCTGGGGAAGGTGATAGAGGAGGGCGCCTGGGTGGTGTCTGTGGGGGATGGGGTCAGGGCTGTGAGGTAAGAAGGCGCCTGAGTGAGGGCCTGTGTGTGGGGAGAGAGCAGCACCGCCTGAGGGGAGGTGTGCGGTGGTGCTAGGCTTTGTTAGGGCGAAAAGGGTTTCGGTGAGGGACACCCCCTACATTCTGGTCTGCGTGAGGGGAGCTGAGCCTAGAGAGAAGTGTAGGATTGTCCCTGATGAAGGACCCCCATGAAGGTGTGTATGTGAGGAGTGGAGAAAGAAAAGGTGTCTGAGAAATTAATGTGGAGAGTATTTTGGGGTGCTGTCTAGGAGGAACAGAGTTAAAATTTTGAAGTGCAAGTGAAAGGAATATTAATAGAGGAAAACGATGTTTGGGACAGGAAAGGGAAAAGGAAAGTGATGAAAGTGACTGGGCAGGTTTTATGGGGTGAAAGCGGTAATGTTGGTTGTGCCAAGGATTAAATAAAAAATCTGGAATATAGAGGTGAGTATTCCAGCACTGGAAACTGTCTTCATCGCATGTGCTTATTGCCCAAGTGACTGGCAGGGTCAGAGAAGAACTATTTTACATCCTTTTCACTGTTAGAAAGTAACTTAAACTCTTCTGCAGAGGTAGTTAAATCAAAGTTTTCATGTACATCAAAGCTTTGCTAGGTAGGAAGCCTTGGAACTGATCTATCAAAGTATTATTTACTTGGAATTTGCTCACTAGTGATTAATGTTGTTTCTAAGTAAGTACAAGTACAAATTCCCCCCTTCCCTAATGATTGGTTAGTTTTGAATGATGGAGCTCAGTTACTATGTTTAAAGTAAACTCTCCTGTTGTAAATACTACCCTTTAAGTATTTACCGTTGTATTTGAGGAGGGTCGGGGGAAAGGTGTTTTGAAGACCTTTTTCCTACCAGTATTTTGAAGAGACATTGACATTATTTGGCCCTAAGCTTGCCGTGGGAAATGTATGCCCAGCAGCAGATCCCTACTGATTCAATTGTGACTGTGTTCAAACCTGTGTCGGAATTCTGAGTAAGAGAAATTGCAACTGCTGTATGTCACCACGAGTTAGAGTTTAAATCTCCTATTCATCATCAACATTGTTTGTTATCCTCTTTGCCCCTTTGTGTTGCCCAAAATTTGTTGGACGCATTCTCTGTTGCAGTCAGCAGCTTTACCTGATTTGCAGCTCTTACCCCCAATGATTTTTTTTTTTTTTTAGCTCTCCTTTGTTGCTGTTGCGTAAAAAAATTGTTGCTATTACAAAACAGATTTTTGTGCTTGAGATATTGCTCAATTTTCACTTTGGGTTTTACTTCATTAGGCATATCACATGTTACTTAGAAGCATATGCTCCACTTCATGTGTTTTCACAATGATATGTGAGCTCCTTCATACCTGAAAATTTCAAACAGTGATTGTGTTTTATTTGTAAAGAAAACCATGTAAACGCATATACAGATTTATGTGAATTTAAGTTTGCTGCCCAACATACTGCAGGGCTGTTTCTTCATGAGTCTGTGCTATAAGCCATCGCTTGTGTAAGCTGGGAGCCTTTCTCGATGAAAGTACATACATACAGACTTTTGTAATGGTGATGTAGGTTAGGGGAATATTTTATTCTTCTGCATTCTTTGCTTTTCCCTTTTTTACAAGTCACTAAGCATCATGATTCTTGACTTAATTCCCCCCTCCCCAGTGATATGTAGTAAATATGTGAACTATTTATATGGGTTTTTTTCTTTAAATTAATGGATATAATTTTATAGGTTAATGATAATCCTACAGGTATATTGGGAAAAGAAAAGAAAAAGAAATATTTGAGGTATCTTTATATCTTTAGCCTTGAAAATGTTAGACTTGCTCTTGATGGATGGTGACATTGAGGAAAGTATAGAATAATAATTTGTGCTAATTCTTGTTCACGCATAGATTTTTTTGGTTTGTGTGGGTTTCCGGGGGCTGGGGTTTTTGTGTTTTGTTTTTGTATTTTTGTTTTTTTGTTTTTTTGTTTTTTTTTTTTTGGCTGGCTGGGTTTTGTTTTTAAACAATTTCAATTTTACTTTGTAGAACCAAGTAAGTTTTCACAAACACTGAACGGAATTCCTTCTTCAAACACAGTCAGCAGTGGAATGGACCCCTTCCATGCTTGTAGTATTCTTCAACAGCTGAAAACCATGTATGATGAAGGACAACTGACAGATATCGTAGTGGAAGTGGATCATGGGAAAACATTCTCCTGTCATAGGAATGTTCTTGCTGCAATCAGTCCTTATTTCAGGTACAACAGTCCATTGTTCTAGTGGTGATCAATAGCAGAACTATAACTTATTTTCATTAAATGAAAATTTTAAAAAATCACACCCATACTAATATTCCATGTAACTGTCGAGAATATAGTGCACCCAGTAAGTAAAGATTATTGTTCACTTAACGTCAATGAATTATCAGTGTCTGTTTTATCAAAGGAGAGTTTCATTAGAGACTGTCACATGATTTTAAAACCCAAACAAAATATAAATGCTTCCAGTTTTGAGGGTATTTTAAATACAGTAACAGGGTATTTAAACTACTTGTTTTCTTTTATATTTATGAAATAACATATTGAAAGTTGGATATGTCAAGAGCTTTTCTTGTAAACTCTGTGAATTTTAATATGGGGTTAGTGAGATAATTAAGCAAGAAATTCCAGCTTGCCACTTTTGTTTCAGTAAGTATAGAACTGATTTTGAATTTAGGTACCCAAACAGGACAGTGTAACATCAGTGATAAATGTATTTGTGCTGATATAAGGGCAAAAACTGGGATTAGCTGTGCAATATAGTTTCATTTCTTATACCTGTAGTTAGAAGGTAATTACAAATAAACTGCTAAATATTTTTCTTTTGTAGATCTATGTTCACTAGCGGCCTTACAGAGAGTACCCAGAAAGAAGTTCGTATAGTTGGTGTTGAAGCAGAGTCAATGCATTTAGTATTGAACTATGCATATACCTCCAGAGTAATGCTGACAGAGGCCAACGTTCAAGCTTTGTTCACTGCAGCTAGTATCTTCCAGATCCCTTCCATACAAGACCAGTGTGCTAAATATATGATCAGTCATTTGGACCCACAGAACTCCATTGGGGTGTTTATCTTTGCTGATCACTATGGTCATCAGGAACTCAAAGACAGATCACAAGACTACATTCGTAAAAAGTTTCTGAGTGTCACCAAAGAGCAAGAATTTCTTCAGTTAAGAAAAGACCAACTGATAAGTATACTCGACAGTGATGATTTAAATGTGGACAAAGAAGAACATGTTTATGACAGCATTATAAGGTGGTTTGAGCATGAACAAAATAAGAGAGAAGTGCACCTTCCAGAAATATTTGCCAAATGCATCCGTATGCCTCTGTTGGAAGAGACATTTTTAGAGAAAATCCCTCCCGTGTTTGCACAGGCTATGGCCAAAAGCTGTGTACAAAAGGGACAACATAGTGCCAATGGCTATACACAACGGCTTGGAATGACCGCTTCTGAAATGATCATATGCTTTGATGCTGCCCACAAACACTCAGGAAAGAAGCAAACAGTGCCTTGTTTAGATTCGGTCACAGGGAGAGTGTTTAAACTATGCAAGCCACCAAATGACTTGAGGGAGGTTGGAATTCTTGTGTCTCCTGATAATGATATTTATATTGCGGGTGGTTACAGACCAAGCAGCAGCGAGGTCTCCATTGACCACAGAGCAGAGAGTGATTTTTGGATGTATGATCACTCTGGCAATAGGTGGATTCCGAAAGCTCCTTTGTTGCGAGCCAGAATAGGCTGCAAATTGGTTCATTGCTGTGGTAAACTGTATGCAATAGGTGGTCGCGTTTATGAAGGAGATGGGCGAAACTCACTCAAGTCTGTGGAGTGTTATGACAGCCGAGAGAACTGTTGGACGGCTGTCTGTCCAATGCCGGTAGCAATGGAGTTTCATAGTGCTGTGGAATATAAGGATAACATCTATGTTTTACAGGGTAAGGTGATTTGACTGATGATATGGTGTTTTATCTCAAGTGGGGGTTGTTCAATGTGATTGTCCGTGCTCTCTTAAGCAGCCCAGAAAACCCCAAGTTTCCTGGACATTAAAACAGTGCCCTGGGAGAACAGGGTGGGAGGAAAGCTAGGGAAAGCAGTGGGCGAGGAAGAGTGAGGTTGCTGCTTGAGTTCTCATGCTTTGGGAATGTGTCACTAAGTTATAGTATTGAGTTATTGCACAAACAGCAATTTTGGTGGTGTTCTAAGTCAACAGTATAGTATTAAATTTTACTGTGAAAATTCTTTATTAAATCTGGGTGAAATGCACTAACATTGAGGAAAAGATATTGTCCTATGAAAAAGCACTTTGCATTTTATTTAGCTAAACCAGTGAAATTCCTGGTGTCTGTGTTCTTGGTGACTTGTAAAAGTCTATTAACCACTGTAAGCCTTTGTTTCCTGCCCTACCCTGCTTTTTGAGGTCATCCTGGTAACTAAGAAAGATGATGTATCTCCTTCTAGTTAGCTTTGTTTCTTTGGCCAGTAATTACAGTGCTACCTTTACATCCTTCTGGTGAATTATGAGACTTATTCTTGTATTAGATACTGATTCTTAAATGAATAAAAACAATGATTATGGGAATGGATCAAATAATTTATTCTTCCCTTTTTTATTTATGAAGTATATATTTATATGTATGCTTGAGCCAGATAGCAGTCTACAGAAGTGCTGACTGGTCTATGAGGCTGTAGTAAAGAGTCCCAAGAAGTAGAAAGAAAGGAGGAGGTGGTATCTTGGTTATGTTTTGCTAAGGGCCATGTCTGTAAACACCTGCAGAAGTTGGGGTCTTAGATTCATACTAACTCCTCCTCTGGATCACTCTCCATACAAAGCTGGACCACGGGAAGGAAAAAGGATAGAGAATACTGTAAGGTCACTGTTACTTGCTGGAAGAAGTCAACCTGATCTTTTGACTTTGCATTCCTGCTACTCAGTAGGGGTGGTGGGCTTCCACGTGATTTGCAGAGAGCTTTCTTCTAGTGTTTCTGCGTGAGGTTTGACTCATTGGTTGTGACTTGAGCAAGTTCTCTCTGTCTCTTCTGTTGGGTCAGACATCTGCTTTAGGTGGTTAAAAAGGAATGCTGAAGAATATTTAACTTGGTAGACTACTTGTTCATTTTTCTAAACATGTCCTAGAACTGCTAAAAAGTGGGTATTACTACAACCTGTAGAATAGGAGCACATCTTCATTACAACTTCTAGCTGTGCTGATTCTGTGCTTCAGTGGTTTAAACGACAACCTTATGCTCACATAAACAAGCAAGCTACTTTGCTGTGCTAACCAGCAAATTATAAATATTTGTGTTATGGGAAATAAGCAACTTTTCTATTTGAGGTAGATAAAACCTTGATTGAGTTGTGCTGAATTAGTATAAAAAGTTAACTTTCAATAATTTTTCTAGAGAAGCCTCATAAGGTTGGGAGTAGTCAATAAGGATTGATGAGAGTGTTAAAATGCCAATGGAATGTAAGCATCAGTCGTAGGATATTACACCGTGGAGCAAAAATGAATAATCAAAAAATGTGTTATCTGTAAGACTTAATCTCTTAAGCTATGTTCCACCCATTTTTCTGTATTATTCCTGTATTCTTTGTTATGTTTGAGGTGCTGAATCACACAGCAGCTTGGTTAAAATTCCTAATACAGCTGTGTGAAATTATATATGATTTGAATTATGCTAATATTTGGCAAATGTTAGGCCTTTCTTCCCCCGGGCTTTACAGAAGACAAGGTGGTCTTTATCCATGTTCTCTTCATCAAGTTTGCGGAGCATGAGCTTTCAGTCATCTGAACTTCCATTATATACAGTCTATAGATGCTAATCTGTGCAGTCAACAGAAGAGGTGTTTTATAATCTAATTACAAAATGAATGATGAATCAGTAGCTTCATCCAAGTTTTCACCTGGCATCCTTTTAAGCAAATCAGCTTAAATGTGTAACCTGGCCACCTGATAAAAGTAGCTTCAAAATATGTGTGTAGTACAAGACACAGTTATTTGCTTAGATTTAACAACTTTCAAGCACTGAATTCTGAGACTCCACAGTCTGTAGATGATACGTTTTGAAGATGTTAAAGAATGAAACAAACACTTCAGACACTTCAAGACTGGAATCTTGAAAGGTTTTGACTCAAATTACTAAGCATGTTTTAGAATGTAGTAAAGGATAGCTAGGAAATGTGTAAAACACGATTTCTGATATGCTTCAAATGTCCATTTCTTCAGCTGGAGTAGAAACGCAAATTAGTTTTTACTCATACTGTTAATATTTTTGTAATGCATTTGGAAGAAGGCAGGCGATGGTGCTAGGTTTTCTGTTATGGAATCAAGGCTTTTAAAAACTAGTAGACTGCTTCTGTCTGTGGAAGAACATACCTGAAAGTTTAGTGGCTGCACAATTACTGTTCTGGAAATGAAGCATAAGTTATGTTTTGTTTTTCCCTCTCTCTTTTCAGGGGAATTTTTTCTCTGCTATGATCCTCAGAAGGATTACTGGGGATTTTTGACCCCAATGACTGTGCCTAGAATCCAAGGCTTGGCAACTGTATACAATGACTCCATCTACTACATAGCTGGAACCTGTGGAAACCATCAACGTATGTTTACCGTAGAGGCCTATGACATTGAACAAAATAAGTGGACTCGAAAAAAAGACTTTCCATGTGATCAGTCCATTAATCCATATATAAAACTTGTACTCCTCAAAAATAAACTCCATCTCTTTGTCAGAGCTACTCAAGTCACTGTTGAAGAACATGTTTTCAGAACCAGCAGGAAGAATTCACTCTACCAATATGATGAGATTACTGACCAATGGCAAAAAGTATATGAGACTCCAGATAGGCTCTGGGATTTAGGCCGGCATTTTGAATGTGTTGTTGCTAAATTGTATCCGCAGTGTCTTCAGAAAGTTATTTAATTTTTTTTTTTTTTCAGTAACAGGCCTTAGTGATTTCAGTGGTAATCTGATGCTAGAGAAAACATGTCTTAAAAGAAAACAAAGAAATTCTGTCAGTATTTATTGTAAGCTGAAACAGACAGTTTTTTGTATGGGGATGGGTGCTCTTTAAAGGTTGCAGTCTGGGGAGGGATTACTGGTTCAGTTTCATATTTTCTGATATTTTCCTGGGAAATGAGAAGGAGGTTACAAAGTGCAATTATCAGCATTTTTTTTCTGGTAAACACTTAATCATGTCATACTAGAGGGGTGTTTTTTGAGAGCAAATTAAGTGGAAGAGCCAGGATAACTATGCACTACAGTAAAAGAAAATCTAGCGTTAATAGCTAAGGATGTCCAAGATGTTTTGAAGTGACTTTTCTTTTTTTTCCTCTCTTTTTTTTTTTTTTTTTTTTTTTTTTAATACGGGTAAAATTTGAGGCAATATCACTAAGGTGGTTTTTTTATATGTTTTAGATTGAAAGTACATATAGGAATGATAGATCCTGATTCATAATGATTTTTTTGTACTGTTTTTGAAATCTGCTAAGATGTTTATAATGATGTTTGTGCACTACAATTTGAGAGGAAAAACTCAAGTCAGAATTGGAACATGGAGTACCTTTGTACTGAACAGAGGCCTGTTCAGATTGCTGTACCACTTCCAGTCTGTAGATTTTTGTTGAAATTGAGCTTAATGATGGGGAGGGAAATCCCAACACTATTTTCTGCCACACAGATGTAGTGCTGTAAAAACATTTTTTTTTTTTTAAACACTGCTTAAAACCTTTTTTTCATCCCATAAAGGGCTTTAATCCAAAAGTTGATGGTGCTAGTACATTTATACTACTTGTTTGTCTGAAATAGGCTAGCCTTATGCTACTGTTTAAGACTGCCTGTTATTTTTCATGGAGTATGTGTCTGTCTTCAGGCCCTGTCCTGTCATCATATTGTCTTTTTTAACATAACATTTTTACTGCAGTGGTATTCTTGCACAGAATGGTGACAGGATATGGCCTTAATAATACTGATTTTTTTTTTTCTTTTGTGTGGACTGTTCATTCTGTCTCCACTGAAGTACAGTGCTATGTGCAGAGTTGGCATGTGCTGTAGTAATTGGGAAAAGTGTGGCTTAACTTTACAAATTATTTTTCTTTTCTCCCCACAATCAAGCCCTCAAATACCTTTTATGTCATTCTAATCTACAATGTGAAAATTTGCACTACTGAGCTGTCTTCATTATCCAGTGTATTACAGAAAAATTGACAATGTGTCCATGGCTTCAGTAATCTTAAATGCAGATACACAATAGGAATCCAATATAGTGCAACACTTCTCTGTATGTATTTACCATTTAGCTTATTTTTAAGATTTAAATAAGCTCAAAGTTCAGCCTCTACTACAGTAGTGAAAACTGGATTTAAAAGGGAAAAGATGAATCCTAAAACTGTCAGCTGTAATTTGCCAGGTTTAATTTGTTACAGCTCTAATTTTTGCAGAGCTGTGAGTATGTTATCTTACTCTTCCCTATTTTCTCAAATTGACCTAAGTAAACCAGTTAACTTGAAACGGCAGTGGCCATCACTGGCTGTAAGTGCTTACCATTATCTGGTTTAACAGCTGATACTTCAGTAAGCCAAATATTTAGCTCATTGTTTATCCCCCTGGCATGGCTGAGGATTTGGATAATGTTTGTTTACTGTGTGGTCTTACTGTTCCCAAATGGAATTTTTCTAATACACAAAAATACTCGCCTGGTTCTATTTCTTAATTCTTGCACAAAATGTTTAAAAGGCAAAAACAAAAAAACTGTGAAATGAATAGGAAAAAAATATGCCTCTCTGCATTACATACCTCATTTTCCAGAGATTCACCAAACCGCTGCTTTGAAATGCGAGCGCCTGAATTTTTTGTCTGAAGTTGAAGTTGACAATTCTTGCTAAGACTGCATTTTCCAACAGTGTTGAGGTGTGTTGTTTCTTTGTGTAGTTTTCTTCTGGCTACTGATTTATATATAAATTCATAGCCAAGAATAGGAGTTTGTTGTTTGTTTGGTTTTTTTTTTTTAAAGTACACTAATTTTAGTTTTAAAGTTATCCTTAGTCCTTGGCTAGCTCTCTGCGCTGTTGTAGGCCTCTAGCTGCAAGCTTTCTGAAGCACCCTCCCTAACAGTGTTGCATTTGTGTGTAAAACCATTTTTTTTGCGAAGTGTTATGTAACTTTTCTTGTTTTTTGTTTTTTTAAGCTTGGTTGAATATTTACAAGACTTCTTGCTGCTTTTTGACAATCTTCTATATTTATTTAGTAGAACAAATTTCAATATATTACTTGAAACTATGAAATAGGATTGAGTTAGCAATTGACTGGTCATGTGATGTATAGAAGTACAATATGCTGTGGTTAATTCTGCAGTAGGTTTGTTAATTTTGTTTATCTGCACTAAAGTAGGAAGATCTCCATTCTGTTTAACCATTCAAACTGAGGGTGTGATCCAAGTCTGTAATGTGTTTAAAAGCTAAATCCTGGAACTTGCCGTGGGAGTAGAATATACTAAATCTTTTGCATGAGGAGTTTGTTGAGACAGTAATGTAGCTGTGACATTTTGCCAATTCTTACATGCTTTTACATTTTGCTGAAAGTCAGATTCCCGGTAAAGTTTTGCTTTAGAGTCGGGCTTAAGTAAACTTGCACAGCACAAAAAAAAAATTAATTAAAAATAATCGCACCAAAGGTACTGATATTTAAAAAGTAATCTGTACACTTTCCCACTTGATATTTTTTCTGCATTCATTTATTTCCCTTTATTAAATGAATTTCTAGCATTGTAAGGACTTATGTGAGTGTAAATCTTTTTTCCAAAATTATTAGCTTCTTTGGAGGGAAACATTTTGTGATTTCCGCTTGATTCCATCAGTAAAATTTCTAATAACTAAAAGCAGTTTTGGTGCACCAATCATGCAGCGTGTGTATGTTCTACAAGAAATCGAAGAGCTCCCTATTCGTAAGGCTGTTTAGAAATGGCATCCAACATTCAGTGCTCAGGTATGTTAGTAAGAAGTACTGTAGTCCTATGAGGGCAAATGTGTGGATTTTTAAACATTTTGCCATAATTGCACAATTTTGCATTTTTACTTAATGTCATGTTATGTTTCTTAAAATAAACCTATTGTTGAAATACAATGGAGTTCAACTGCTTTTGTGATAAATCTCTTGCGTGCATTCAGGAGAGTAAATCAGTAAATTCAAGAAAATTAACCCAGTTATATATATTTCATATATTTGTTCAGTTCTTCTAGTTCTGCACTTGTGTGTCTCGGCCGTGTGTAATGTCACGGTTGTTGGTGGTTTTTTTAAGGCAGCACTATGCCGTTGCTTGAGGTGGAAGGTGCTTTGTTACGCTTTTTTGTCTTGTTCCCTCTGGCTATTCAGATCTTAACTTCTTACTTGCAACATTGTCTTTCCCCTTCTCTTTCCTCCCTGGCTTTGGCTGGAGCTGACATCCCAGCAGGAATGTCAAGCAGGGCTTTCCAGTCTGGTAATACTGTATGTAGGGAAACCCTGAAACACTTTGTACTGAATTTCCAGGCTTGCTTTCTTAGTAGGGAAGTTACTGCCCAGGTGGTAAAAAGGACAGAGAGGGCAGAGTGATGTAAAGGAGTCTGCTGCAGAGCCGAGAATGAGAGGCCTTCCCACCCCTAGCTGTTTAAGCAGAACTCCAGTGTTACATGCGGCTCTTGATGTAGTGATAGCGCTTCGCACATCCGCTTGTAAATTACTTTTTTTTGAGAATGCTTGTTCCCTTTCAGAGACTGTAATGACTTCAGTGGTGACACAGTCATGGCAGCCTAGGAAAACGTGAAGTTCTCTTGTTTGGAAAGGCGTTCCTGTTGTCAGGTTCTCACAGGCGTTATTTCCACCCTCCCACCCCCTCAGCCCTTCTCCCCCAGCCTGTAGACTTGTCTGGGTGTGATTTGAAGGCTGTTCACCTGGCAGTTTGGTTACAGCAGAAGCAATTCAGGAGTCTGGTATAGTGGTGGTTGTACAACTTCAGATGTGCTCTGCAACGTGTGGTCAGGAAGTCGGAGGGGGCTGGCTGCCAGGGCTGGCCGCGCAGCAGGCTGAGGTGCCAGACGGTGCGGTACCCACCTTTCTGGAGGGTGCTGTATGGTGATACTAACCTGGGGTGAGTTTGTGCAAACGGATCCATGCTCCCGATTGCTGGTTCAGAATGGTACCTGCCCTCCAGCCAGAGTGAATAGCAGCCTGCAGCTCTCCAGTTATGGTGCTCATGGGTCCCAGCCTCTTCGTGTGCTCACTGGTTTATTCTATGTGATTGTAGCATTGTTCCTTGTATAGTTCTGTTCCTCCAAACTACAGTAACATGTACTGGGCAATCTTGATACCTTTTCTGTTTGCAGCCTTCCATTACTGGCAAGACTTCTCCAGAGAAACTAGCCATCAGAGCGAAGGCTCTGCCTGCCTTCCTGTGTTCCTGACCAGATCTGCAGCTGCTCTGTTGAAAACCAGGGATGTGTCCTTTTGAAGACCTACCAGAAAAAGTGAAGCCAGCACTGAGGAGGTAGGCTTGCTGTTTAACTTGCTTTGGTGTGCTGAGTAAATCAACAACACACACTGAACTATATGCGTTCTCTGCTTCCTTCTACACCCAAGGACGCAGCTGGGGCTATGTAATAGTAACGGCTGCTGTTAGGCAGACAGGTCTAACTAGATTTGGCTGTACGTTCATGCTGTCTCTGGAGTTTGCTAATAAAAGTGAGAGTCCAAATTGTCCGTCCCTAATATGGAGTCTGTAGTTGTAATTACTGAATACCTGAATGGTAAAAGCATCCTAACCCGAGTCTCCCTGTCTGCTGTCTCCTTTGGAGCACCTTTGCTCCGTCCAAAGCTCTTAAGAACTTTCAAGGGAAGATCCTCTAGTGCCATGTGATGGTTTCGCAACATGCGAGTATGTAATGAACTGTTGGGACTTGAAATCAAGAAAGAACTGAAGCTGACAAGAACAAAACAGGGAGACCTCCCTCTGTGATCTCCAAGGGGAAAAGTTATATCAAAGTAAAATAATAAGAGACTGCAAGAAAAAGATAATCAAATTGCATTGGCTTCCTGAGGACAGATCAAATTAACTCAGGGCCTGCAGTTTGGACAAAGCTAAAACTTCAGAAGCGAACTGGCATTATCTCCTTATGAGTTTGTTGGTTTTTTTTTTAACCGGAGGGGAAAAGAAATGGAACGGAGCAGTTGTAGCAGAAGCCCCAGTGAGTGCTGCGCTCTCCAGACACAACTGAATGGTTCTTGTGCTTTGCTGCATGGCTCGTGACTTCTTCAAAAAGATGTTGGTGCATCTATGGGTTAAGTAGTAACTGTTATCTGGTTTATAAAAGATGTTTACGGAGATGTCTGCAAACTTTCAGCTAAGTCATCAAAATCATATCTGGAAGGCACTCTGGGTTTATAACTGCCAGGGAGAGGGACCAGAGCCAAAACTGGGACAGGTGTAGTTCGACCATGTTGTTTGATTCTCTTAATTTCTCTTTTGCTCTCATGGAAAAAGAATAGATAAATGAATTGGCCTCCAGTGCCCCAGATTTCCTAGTAGCTCTTGTGAAATTCTCTTACCGCTTGGCATGCGTTGTAATGTGAAATAACACACAGCAACAGATGAGATACTTTGCATGGTCAAGGTAACCTATTCAGGTGTCAGGAGGGCTAACAGCTAGGTTTGCTGCAGTTTTGCAAATGATGACACCCTCTGAGCATTCAAGAGGATTTTCCTTCTTTGGATACCAAAGTAAATTGTATGTATTTTTTTAAGAGATAAGTAGATGGACACTTGAGAGATACTTTCTGTCCTGAGGGGGTGGAATCCTTTTCTGGACATGCTGGTTTTCCTTTCAGATGTCCTTTGGAAAGCAAGGCATGTTATTTTGGAAGCATTTGCCAGAGGAATGGAGCACACACCCCTCCCCAAAACAAAGTAAGGTTACTTAAATGAAGTAATCCACCAGGTTTCTTCCATGGCAGTCCGCTTTCATGAACCCATGCTCTACTTCTTCATAACCGCAAAGCTATGAAGAGGTACGCCTGCACACGCTGCATGTGGGGAAATATCTCACAGTTGGGCACTCCTGTGCAGTCAGCAGGTGGAGAAATAACCACCCAGCTGTTGATTTCTCCTTATCTCTTTGCAACACGTACTCCCTTCTGCCTCTCAAAGGGGGAAGAGTTACAGCCTTGGAGTGGAGCTTGAACCTCCACCCTTAATATCTAGTTAAGGGCTCATGTGCCTCACTGCTGATATTTCTGTATTTCTGTATGCAAATAATAATGCAAATATGCACTGTAAGAGGCAGGTATTTATTAACTTAAGCTTATGTGATCAAGCTATGGTTTAACAAGTCATTTCAGGAGCAGCAAAACTAACTGATAGTGTATCTCTCCATAGTGGATTTTCTGAAGCATAAAAAAGGTTGTGCTTGTCTGCTTTCCCTTACGGGAGGTGGCAGTGGCATTTCTTTCCTTTTTAGCCAACTAATTGCACATGAAACCTGTACAGGCTCTTTACATCTTTGACAGCTTTGACTCTTCACAAAACGTAATTTATACCAGATGCCATCTCAGAGGTTGAGGTGTGTGCAGTAGTAGGTAGTGAAAGCGACTGAGCACATGTACAAACCCCTAAATATTGTTTCCTCATGGGAAAAAATGGTAAAAAACCCCACTTGGAGAACATTTGTCTGGGTTTGATTTTTTGTGAAGGACTAGGCAGCTTCCTGCATGTCATAAGTTTTGAGTACAGGAGGCATAGATCTGCTGAAGAGGAACAAAAGGGAAATAATAAAGCATGATGTCCTACTCCTCATAGTACCTGAGTCGTAGTGAGACTTCCCAGCATAGAAGGACCATTGCTGCATGCAGCTCTATAAAAGAGGGTCACAGGTTTCTCCTGTGTCCTGCCACTTTCTGTAGCTGTGGACCAGGACGCAGCCTGCCCCCACAGCCACACCAGGTTATTGGGACAGGAGGCTGTGTGCCCTGACAGCCTCGCTTACCACCTTTAAAGTGTGGAGTCTGACCTGTTAAAAGACAGTATGTGCTGCTTTAGATCTTTGTGTCACTGATTACTAGCAATGATAACATACCTGTAAAACATCAACCAAAATAAATCCATTTAAAGGAATGCTCTCTGTGTTCCTGTGTCTCCTTAGACCTGCATGTGACCTCAGCTCTGCAGCTTTTGCTGTCACAGAAAGCTGGCAGTGTCCAGTCCACATGTAAGAAGTATGAACTTTGGTTTGTGCCAACTTTTGATTCTCTTTTTTTTCTTTAATGATACCTATATAATTTTTTATTATCTGTTAATCTAACGATATTTACTTGAGTTAATTATTTTGAACTCAAGATGGTATGTGATCCATCAGGTGCAGAAAAATATTTGCAGGTACATTTGGCTTTATACCCTTCCAGTTCAATTTTGTTCATATTTGTTCAGTAACAGATTTCTTTACACATTCTGAAAAGTTCAGGGGCAGGAATATTTGGTGAATATCAAATTACCCTCCTCCCACAGCCAATAAATGAAGTGCTTAAATTGTATTTACTCTGTAAATTGGCATTTTGTTTTTCTTAAACAAAAGGAATAAAAGATGCACCACGTTTTACGTCAGAACTAGTATATGGAGAGCAAGTGTTAAGAAGAAAAAGCCATCTGATTAGTCATTGAAATTTCAATTTTTCATAGGCCAATGGAATAGTAAAGGAGAGTTTCTGCTGCTTTTGTCCACCTCAGCCACCGATGGAGGTGACCAAGGTTTTTCAAAGTGAGTTTGAAAAGCAGCCTCATTAGTTTGAATTGCTATTGCATCTGAAGCTCATACAAATGGTCACAGCCCAGAAGCTATCAGCAGAACACCTTTATAATTTAGGTAATTGGTATTAATGCAGAGGTGGAAAGAGGGACAATACAATATAACAAAGGCAAATTCATGTTTTGATTTGATAAAGCATCAGTCTAAAGTCCCTTGGAGCCAAGGGAACTATCAAGTGTTTGCAAGCAAAGAAGCAAGGACATTTTTACTAGAAAAAGACCGGCGGTGTAGAAGCTACTTAATTCTAAAAGTCTAAAGGAATTTCACCTTTTGCAGTGTCATTAAGTTTTTGCAATAACGTTATTCCTAAAGGTGTAGTGTTGAAAGAAATGACTGCCGTGAACTCTATGTCTGGTGTGATTACAGCCTCTTCAACAAGCAGGTTCTGATGACCTCCTATGGGACAGAGCACAGAGGACCAGGTGCGTCTTGAACAACCTGTAATGAATTCTCATAGCACCTATAACTGCATTTAAGGATTTACTCCTTTTAGGAGACAGAAAACCACCAGATATGCTTGTTATATTTCTGGTTGTAAAACAATTTGAGAAAATAACTGGTAAAAGTCAAGACCAGTGAGATAGAAAGAAAGAGCTGGACCATAAGACCGATCGGACCAAGGTATGTCCAATTGGCATTCCTTCCCTGTCAGTGAATTAACGGTGGATACCTGGGGAGACGAGAAGAGAGCTAGCTGTCAGTGCTCCCCAGTCTCCAGCAATTTGCAACCTGCAATGCCAGCGGTGGCATCTTTGTATTTAATAGCTCCTGAAGGACACTCCCAAGAATTTATCTTGCTGTCTTTTGACTGTTGGAGGCTTTTTTAGCATGCCATTACTGTAGCCTAGTAGAAAATTCTTTTAAATGGGAGGTGTGTATTGTGTGTCCTGTGTTTGTGAGAAGAACATCTGAGCTGGCCTGAGTAGCAGCCTTTCTCATTAATGTAGGCGGGGTGCTAGCGTGTGGTTTTAAGCATTTGTTGTGTACTTGCAAGGAAGATAATTTGACTGGGGCAGTGTGAAAGCGTGGCTGACTGCATGTGGCTACAAGGCAGGAAATACGGGCTACAGTAGATGCTGACTTGCAAAGTTAGCTTGGATGAATCATTTTTCTCTCTGGCTGTTTACCTTTCTGCTGAGTTTTCTACTCGGATTGGATAAGAACATTACCCTGGCCTGCCTACAGTCAGCTTTTCCCCTGTTTTCTCTTGTGCTTAAGGAGTGCGTTGTGGCATCTGGATTATAAACACGGCAGGGGAATGTTTTAAATCCCCCAAATGGGGATTTGCAACATAAGTCTTGTGGAAACATTCCTACTGAAATTGGGTTATATCAACCTCCGCAAAGCGTGGACTTGCATTGTGGACGTTGCTCGTTCGCTAGTTCAAGTCAACCATTTGGTTACTGGCAAGAAATTCAGGAACTTTCTGTACCCCCTCCCCTCACTTCCAGGGTGACAATTACCCCTTGATAAGTGTTGCCGCAGCCTGTGAATCCCTTTGTTCTGGAGTGATTAAAATAAAATGGACGTGGGATTTTAGGTGGCCCAGAAGTCATGCAAGAGGATTTCAGCTAGAAGGTTGAAATTGCTATAGCAGGATGGGTAAAGACAGGGGTTCTCTGTGTGGAGATTCCCATGGAGGAGACTGGGAGCAGAGCCTGCAGAAACGTGTCATGAAGAAAGAATAAGTTAATATGTACAGGGAAGAAAAGGGATATCTGACAAATAATTTATTAACATCCACGGAGATCTGAGAGAGGCCAGCACTCTGAGCACTGCAAATGGGGAGTTTGTCCCTGGTGGGCAAAGGGCCATCCCTGTTCAGGAAAAGTTAGCTAACATGGGATGGAGTTGCCTTTGGATGTAACTCGAGGGGCTGGGTGGTAGAGGGTGTCGCAAGTTACAGAAAGGTCTTGCATCTGAGGATACAGCCTCTGATCTCAACCTTTGAGCTCGGCTGTGTTGGGGTGGGGGAAGCGTTCAGCAGATGGCTTTAAAAGCTGAGCAGGTTGCTGCCAGAGGAGCCAGCAACTGAAGTGCCACAGAGAGGGGGGTGCGAGCGGTACCCCCCTCTGCCGAGGAAAGCGCAGTCCCAACGAATGGCGGTTAGTGAGCTGGTGTATCTGGTGCGTGAGGGCTTGCTTGGGTTGGGGGAAGCTTGGCACCGGGGAGTCCCTGGATCAATGGGTGAAGCTGCGTTAGACTTGGGTTTGGTTTGTCGTGGTGCTCTCATTTAACAGCAACAACAAAAAACCCCAAACCAACAAAATGAATGTATAATTGTATAGTCCAAGAATAGACCCTAGCTGATTTGGCTTACGGAATGGAGGACTGTAATTGTACACATTGGTTCCAAAAGACAAAAGCTCAGTATATTAAGAAAAGATGTTGGTAATATCAACTGGATTAATATGTAAGGGTCTTGATTGTGCAAGAGACCTGGAATTTCTTTATTTTGATGCTGTTGATAGCCTTAGGCACTTCCCTAAAGACAAGGGAAGAATAGTGGATAAAGAACATTCAGATGTCACCAACAAATAACTAACCCTAAAAAAGAAATAAAGCAGGAAGCCTATAGGGAATGGTGGATGGAGAAATGGGAAGCGCAGACATGTGTAACTTCACAAAAAAGAAATAGAGGTAAAATGATAGAGCCTGTGAACTTGAGTCACACCATGGCTATACAAAGGCAGCTCTCATGATTTTCCTCTGTTACAATAAAAGGAGAATAAAGAGGTGGGGGTTTTGATGCTCTCTGAGTAAAGCAAAGATAAAACCTGTCAAGGATGGTGTGAGATGGGATGATCTCAAAGAGCTGACAAATGAAATTTCATGCACAATGCAAGTGGAGATCAGCAAATGAAATATGATGTCTTTGTTCATTTAAATATGACCTGGAAAATTATAGGTCTGTAATTTTACTTTGGTGATGTGACAGGGCCTGAACAATATTGAGGGGAAAAAGCAAATGTGGTCCTGGAGGTAAATGGGCATTGACATAAAACAAGGGCTTCCCAGAGGACATCAAACAGTTTAGAGAATGGTTATTAAAAAGGAAAATCAAAATGTAAAAGATTTCCTTGGAGTGGCTATTGGAGAAGGAGCTTCTGTGATGCCATGTGGAAATTAAGAACAAACCTGTAGAGGATGGGGGGGCTGGTGCAGAGAAACTTTCAGGTGACAAAGACCTGGCTAAGAGGGTGGTAATGGAAGGGGCAGTGCCCCATGAGAGTGGTCCTGAGCCCTCCTGGGTGCTGATGTCCGCACAAACCATGGGGGCACCACAGGAGAAATGAGGGCAGGGTGTGAGTTTCTGTTCCCACGTCTGTTCATTGCTCAGGCTGTTAAACTTTGTTAAAATAAGCCTTAAAGTTCTGTTCCTCAAGTCAGCCTCTGAAAGCCTTGTTTTACAGTCAGGGAAGTAAGAGTCAACTGATGTGATTTTTATTTTTTAGTGTGCACTACATTTTCATATAACTTCAGTTCCTCTCTTTGGTTTTCTGTATTATGGAAGAATTTGCCTTGATATAGAAAAGGTGGACAATGAAGCTGATAACCATAATCTGATTTTATGCTAATGTCTTCTCAATAAATCTCCCATTAAACAGAAAATGAAATTAAATGAACAAATATATTCTTCATGTGAGACTTTTAAAGGTGGTGTACAATTAGTCACAGTTTTACAAGCAGGATGAATTGGTGGCCATAAAAAATAACCTTTTTCTTATTCTCTGAAAATATATTTCAAATTCAGGCTCAACCTTTTTAACGGACTGCCAAAAGAGATTTGGATTGAGGGGCCTGAGAATTTTTACATATCCTAAAATTTGGTAGATTGTGAATACCAAACATAATGTTAAATAAGGAAATGTCCTCACTACGCTCATCCCTTAATCAATTTTATTTTGCCTAATTTTGGAACCACTAGGATATGTCAATATGTTTGGGAGATTGGTATCTATTTGAATGGCCTAAATTGGGTAGAATAACCATAAATGAAAGAAACAGTGCAATCAAATGTGTATTTGATAAGTAATAAAAGCTCTTCAACAGCTTGTCAACAGACAGTCATTCCAACATCACCACTCTTACTTATTAGCTTGAGTTTCCTTTTAAAATCCCACCCTACAGTAATGAAGTATAGTTAATGTATTTCTAAAAGACAATTCTTTTTTTTGATGGAAAAACTCAGATGATGGGGGATAATAGATTCAGCATCAGAATAACCTGTTCCATACATTCTGGATGCCTGTAACAGAAAAATAACATTCCATGAATTTTTATCAGGCGATTTTATTACTTAATATCAGAGCAGGAGAGAGAAACTTTGCTGAAATGATGAAGTAGCATCCCTCATAGTGTAACAGGACATTTTCACCATTAATTATTACTTTGTTGTTGTAAAAGACTTAGTTGTTCTTCTTTTGATATAGCAATGAAATCTCAGAAAACCCTACAACTTGCCACCCTGGATGGAATTCAGGTAGAAAAGACAGTTCTTAAAGACTGGATTGATTAAATATTAGTATTTTGGACTAATGTTTTCTCCAGTTACAATCAGGTTTTGCTCATGTGCTTTAGACAAAGGTCTAGGGCTGTGGGGGGCTTCCCTTATGTTAAGAGTTCAGTAAATATGTGTGCATTTACCAGGCGGCCCTTGGAGCAGCTAAGCGAAGAGTACAGCTGCTCTGGCACATGCAGAGAGCTCTGTCGAGCGTGGGGCAGACAGACACGGGTTGCTCTACCTGCCGTGTCCGTGCACACCAGACAGCGTGCTGGCCGGAGCATAGACGGCTCTTGCGGCTGCACACCTCCTGTTCCAGACGTGCACGTGGCACGAGCAGCAGTCATGACTGCTTGGACTGGTCTGCACAGATGTACCTGTGATAATCCCAGACAAGCGAGGGAATAGATGGGCTTTAATTTAAAGGCTAATTAGGCGAAAAACCTTCTTCCACCATACCTTCCTCTCACTTGCTAGTGAAGGTCCTGGGCTGTCAGTGGCAATGAGTCCTGACATGGGTCTCGGTGGAGCGAAGCCTGCAGCCACACGCGCTGTCAGACTGGTCCTGACCACAAGCCCTCGCCCACAGCGCTGGCAGTGGATGCCAAGGGATGGGACTGAGGATGAGGCTGACGTGTGGTGGCCTTTCTCCAGCGTAACCTCTTGCCCTTTGAGGGCCTCCAGAACCAGCAGAGATGTCTGAGCATGGGTTTACATAAATTTCCTTAAATATAGTGTAAGTGGAGCTGAACAGTCTCGATTGCTTGCAAAAAAGACAGTGAAGAAAGGTTATGAGAGGAAAAAAAGCAACAATTGTCTTTTGGGGCAGGGGTAGAAAACTTTCAGTGAAGGTCTGATGAAAAGTATTTTGCAAAGGGATTCCTAACTCATCCCTGCATTTCCTGATGTATCAGGAAATTTCATCCAAAAGCAATGCAGTATTCTTTTTGGTTTGGGCTGTTTTCTCTTCCACAACCTTCAGCTGCCACTAAAATGATGGGCAGTGTGGACACGGGTAACATGAGGAAGGTAGGCTCTCTTTTCCCGTGGTCCTTGTTAAGGAGAGAGGAAAAAATACAGCTTTACCTAGGTGAAGTAAAGGCTAAAAGGGATATGGTTGCTCTCAGTAAAACCAACAGGGGATAACACCAGGGAAGAGAAGAAAGCCTTTGAGCTGTATAGCACCATCAGCACAGAACAATTATAAAATAGAAGTGGATAAACTTGAGTTAGATGGCATGCTGCTAGCGAGGAGATGTGGGAGGCTCTGGGACAGCATCTTCATGAGAGGAGCAGGGAATAAAGGCTTGCAGCAGTTAGAGTTTACGAAGCGGATCTCATTACATTTATATGGTGTTCTTGAACTGTCTTTCAGCTCCTTGTCTTAAGGCTGTGTGTTCAATTTGCAGTCTGGGGGTGCCCCAGCGTGCTGCTGAGGTTGGAGAGGAGATAACACGTCTGTTTACTGTGCGTGCAACAGTTGTCCAGGCATAGGGGCAGCTTGAAGCCTGTAGTGTATGGGCCCCCACGCTGGTGTTACCACTTAACACCTGTAAAAGTAGATGAAAGAAGGCATGAATTCAGGAGTATGTCTATAGGCACATCATGAGCTTTTTTTTTTTTTTTCCCCCTTATGGTTCCAGTAGCATCCTCCTCCTTACACTATGAATCCAAACTACAGCTCTCAAGAGGCAATGGACTCTTCAAGAGATGCAAATTACACTGCACTTTTCCTAAGGTGTTTTTTTTTGGTTCCGCCCCCCCCCGCCTCGAGATACTCAAAGGTCCCTCTCTCCCCAGCTAGCTGACAGCTGCCTCTAAGGTTCAGCAGAATGTGTCCAGCTGATATCTGTGCCTGCTCCTTCCCATTAGCTCTGACGATGCCCTTTCCTATCAGCTTAACTTCCTTCTGAGTATGCACTTTATAAAGGCAATAAACCACCTTTTATCCGCAAAGTTGCACCTACCAGGCACCCTTCCCTGTGGGACCTACTCCTTTCCCCTCTGGTTTAATGCCTTGACCTTGACAGGAGGCTTGTGGGTTAACTCTGGAGAGGCACGGTATGAGTTGTACTATTTTTTCTTTTTACCCTCATTTTATTTTAATAGCCAGGGAAAATGGGAAGAATGCAAATGAGTGAATGCCCTCTTTGATCCATGTTGCTCCTGAGTATAATCTCCTAACCTGGCAGGCACTAGGCACAAGTGGAATTGCTGCCCCTGAGTAGAAAAAGACTTCAGCCACTTTGCAAGCCGTTGCTTGCAGTTTGCTTCTTGTCTTGAGGGACGCGAGTGACCAAGAGATCCCCGTCCCCCTGCAGAACAGAGGAGCTGGACACGCTGTGGGGCCGCTTGCCCCACAATGGTAGTTATTCTTTTAAACAGGGATAATCTGAAATCGTAAGGTTTTCCAGCTGCGTCTGAAAAATACACAATGAAACATTTACCCTAAAAATGGTTTGGCTGCAGCAGATGGTTCTCTTCAGGGGGCCTGCGACAGGAGCAACCTCCCGAAGCCATCCTGAGGTGAGACCCTGGAGCTACCGGCTGGGTGTGGGAGAAGAGAGAAAATGGAAGCAGTAACTTCGGCTGTGAATGAAGTTTGTCCCTGAACACAAAGCCGTGCCGGTATTTTGAGGGTATGTATTTAAAATATAGGGGGAAGGGCCAGACTGGATTCTTGGAGAGGGCAGGGTCACTTTGGTTGTGTTTAGATGGGACAACAGGACTGTTAACGGCCAGCAAAAGATCAAGGCTTGAAGAGTGGGTGATCCTCTGTACCTCTATGTTATTTTACTATGCTTTAAAATAATGCCTAATTACATGATACACATATTCTGTAAAAAACCACTTATCCGTTGCTCTGCAGGACACCGCAAAGTGGATTTTCTGTGAAATCCAGGTTGACCATGTCTCCTCCAGTCCCTTCAGACCTGGGCTACGTGCCCCCTGACGGCGGATGGGGGTGGGCAGTGGTGTTTGGAGCTTCCATCTCAGTTGGCTTTGCATATACCTTTCCGAAAGCTTTCACAATCTACTTTAAAGAGCTCCAGGCTGTTTACAGCATCTCCTACAGCCAGATTGCCTGGATAACATCCATCATGTGTGCTACCACCTACGGAGGAGGTAAGTGAAGCAAGACAGTGGTTTTCTTTGGAAAAGAGCAGGTTGGATCTCTACATCAAAAGGGGAGGGGAAAATATATTTCTTTGTGAAAGTTCTTGGAAAGCTCTAACTGCAAGTTAGGCTTTCTGTTTTCTGATGACGTACATTGGCAAAACAGAAAACAAATACTGCTGAGTAATTTCTCGATAACATATGATGTCATCAATTCTTGTCATTTCATCAGAAGTCCTGCTGTGTGGGGGTGGAGGCTTGGCCATGGTGTAATCATCTGAGTCTTGGACAGTTGTTTCAGCATATTTAGTATTATGTCTTTTGTTCTGTTTCTATTCTTGCCGTTCTTTTGGAAACAAAAAATATATTATTTGCACTCATGATTGTAGCGAAGATGCTGGAAACTCAAAACCTGAGTCTGGCTGATGAACAGCCATGGCATACATGCACGTAAATCTTGAGATAGTGTGTAAATCTGTTCTTCCCTAATCCTGTTGCTAAAATTTTGCTGCACGTAATTTATTAATGGATGATGTTTTAGACTTCTCTCTGCAGACGCTTTCTGAAAGAACAAATGTGTCCACCAGTTACTTCAAGTTAAAACGATCATTGGGTACTTGCACCTTGGCTGCAAAAGTCACTGTTGTGCAAAGGTTGTGGGAAGGTGTTGCTTGTCCTCATAATGAAATCATCAAGTGGATATTCTCAGAGGGATGTTTTCCTCAGATACTGATGCCAGGTGTCAGTCTGCCACTTTGATCTGAGTAGCTGGTGTGTATCTTGCTGTTAATGGTTAGTAGAGGACCATTTTGCTTTTAGGTTGCTGCTGCCTGTGAGGTGCGGCTGCTGGAGGTTACTGCGGGGCTCTGAGTTCTTGGTTTGTTTTGCAAGGGTGAGAGGTAAAAGGATTGAAACTTAAGAACACAAGAATAGCCGCGCTGACTCACACCTGCCCAAACCTGTATTCTTCCTCAAATAAGGTCACGAATATACACTTTGGGGAAGACAATTACAAAGAAGTTGGGGATGGAGGGATCCTCTCGGTACCCCATCGCCTTCAAGACAGTGCAGTTTGGGGGCTTCCTGGGTCACGCACACTCATCTCATGTACTTTAGCAACTGGTTTTACATGATAACAAAAAAAAAAGCTGTTTTTTCATCCAATATGGGATGGAGGTATTAAGGTGAAAGGAGAAAATTTCTGTAAGGCTCACCTGGCACTCAGGACAGTGATACATGTGCCCTGAGCAATGCCTGTGACTCTGTGGGCAACCTGTGTCTTTACTCTTTTGATAGCTCATGCCTCACGCTATTGAGCATGCGACGCCCAAGATGACTGTGTGCCTTGCAAAGCTGGCACAGGAGCAAGTGCCTTTTTACTTACCAATTCAAATCCAGCCCTCGTTAAGGGAGACTGGAGGCTCCTACTGCCGCCAAACCAGCAGCCGGTCTCAGCCCAATCCTGGCAGGCAGGTACCGGTGTTGCTCACCCACCGGGGCTGAGGGGCACGCTCGGGGTTTGGGATGTCCGTGACCAGAGAGGTGTGAAGGGTGGCTTCCTCCCCTGCTTGCAGAAGGAGCCTTGCCAGGTCTGGCTGGGGCAGCGAGGAGGCTTCGCTGGGCTGGCTGCGCTCTGGTCTCTGCTGCAGATGGACCAAAAGGTTCACATCCAGGGTTATTAAATCTGCTGAGCACCCATTTCCCCTTGAAACAATGAATGTGTATCCTCTGGCCGCTGTTTGGGTCTGGTGGTTTGATGTCAGGAGCTGAGAAGGGCTGACGGAGTCTGAGCGAGAGACTGAAGAGGGGTTCAGGCTGCGGTGCTGTTAGACTCATTTTCCCAGGTAGTGGCTGTCCAGGGCCTCTGAAAACTGGGTGTCTGGAACTGAGCACCAAATGTTAGATGTCTCAGACTGGTTGAGATTTCTGGCTTTTCATTCCCTGAGGTAGAGCCCTCGACACCCAAAGATACAGAGGTGGCTACAGCAAGGGAACAGCTGTCAGTGATCTTGACGGAGAAAGAAGTCGTTACAGTATAAAACTTGGGGGTTTCATTATTGATCTTCCCATCTTTAAATACAGACTTCTATGAAATCTTCTTGCTGCAGAGCTGTCATTATAAACTACAGCCACGTGTGCAAGCGCCTGACTTTCCCAGATGTCGCATGTAATGACAGGAGGGTGTCAGCATAAGCAGGAAAATATGAGATGCTGTGAAGCAAGATGGCTTTTCCTTTCCAGCATTGCATTTACCTTTACGCAGACTTTGGGCTCAGAACTCAGTGCTGGCAGGGGGGGTCCTGTCCCACCTTTCCTGGTGCTTTCAGACACCTGTGTTCATTGCTGTAAGAGCAACTTTCCTTCCTGGGGGTCTGTCCTGCGGGCTGGTAGCTGTTGCTCTTCACCTCATTCTGTTTTTAGATCACTATAGCATCTGGGTTAAAAAACCCCCAACAACCAAACAACAAAACCCTATGAAAGAAATAAATCGCAAAAAGAGTCTTAGGAAAAATCCCTATGTAATGATTATAGACTCTTCTATAATTAAGGAAGATCAATTATGTCCTCTGTTCTTGTGAATGATTCATAATTCTAAACATTTCCCTGTCATGTTCTCATCTTTCAGTTGTTGTTTCCAGTAAATGGTGTTGACATCTCCATAGATCTGAAAGCAGCAGCATGCTAATAGTAATAGAAAGGAGAATGGCAATAATAACAGATTTAGGAGTTTCATCTCTGGGAATAAATATCTTTGAGTGCATAAGTAATTGAATACTCAGTTTGATCTTCCTTTCAGCTACACCAGCGTAAGTCTAAGGCAATTCTGTAGCAGCCAGTGAAGCTGCACGCTGTGTTTGAGGGAGGGGGAAAGCACCAGCGAAGCCTGCCCAGAATGGTTGAGGGCCTGCAGGGGCTCTCTTCCGAGAGAATTACACCTTTAAACCTCAACTTTAGTTTTACAATGCTCAGAAATGCTACAGCTAATTGTATACAAAGTTGTCATTCAGGACAACATGTGTTTCTGTGCACTAGAGTAATTAACATAAAAAAAAAGTTTCAACAAACATTGAATCTTGTTTCTGGGTGAAACTTGGCTGTGCTGAAGCCAGCAGGCACCTTGCCATCATCTTTGTTGGAGCCAGGATTTCATCTTTCAGCTGCAAAGTCTGGTCTGCTGATCTATAGTGCTGGTGGCAGATTTCAGCCCCAAGAGTGGCATTTAGGAAAAGGGGCTGAGAACTGAATGAAGCTTTAGAAATTAATTCTGTGCCTGTAAACACTGGGATTCACAAAGTTCTCCGGGAGTGTTAAGTGACGGAGTGCCCTATAAACAAGACCTGCATCTTTGAAGCCTGTCTTATGAGGAGTCATTTCTGTGGCACTTAGGGGGCTTTTGGGAAGGTCAGTCTGTAAACCCGGGATTACAGCAAGCTTGAGCAAATACTACACTTGGACCAAAAGTCTCCTCTTTTGATCTTGTGGGGTAACATGGATGTACAGTGTCAAAAGTTCAACAAGCTCCTAAAGAACAATCTGTGTAAGACCTTGAAAGTTAATACTAAAGCATCATGCTTGATCTGCTGGACAACGGTCAGCCAGAATGGCAAAGCAACACGGAAAATGCAGGCACAGGAGCCCGGCCGAGTTTACCTACAGTAACACTGTGTATTGCATCACCTTGTGTTAAGGGCACAGACTGAGCAGCCTCGAGTGATGTTACACACAGCTATCCACACCGTGTGATGCAGGAGCTAATCTCTTCCCATGTTTGATTCTGTTCCTTGTTTCAGTGTCATGGCATTTAAGTGAATTTGAAAGGTGATGAAGGAGCTTGCTGGGTTTCCTCCACCCCGCGAAGGGGAGCTGGTTGCACTCAGAGCAGCTGCAGACTGGATCCTGCACTCCTGCTTCTCACCCACTGTTTTGCAGTGTCCAGCAGCCACACTGGTGACAAGCTTCTGCTCGGTGCACCCTTGTTCTTGCAGCAGACCAAAGGTGCCCTACATATGTGCAGCAAACAGCAGTATCTGTTGATACTGATGTTGATAGTGAATGCTACAGTCCTAGAGGAAGATTTCTTGGGGGAGCTCACGTTGAGAGCAGAAGCCTCCATGGAGTGATGATCGCTTGTCACAACAGTTCATTTGATGGGGGGAAAAAAACCCCAACAAACAACAAAGCCCCAGCTGCCTCCTTATGACAGTTTTCTGTAGCTTGAATTGACTGTCCCTCTAATACCTTAAAACTTGGGTGAGGTGGGGTTAATATTTTTTGGAAAATACCTGTGTTATATAAAGGCTCAGGGTACTATGATCTGCAAACAACAGTGTCCCAGAGAGTACCTGCACACCCGTGTGACGTCCTTCTGTTCCCAAGCCACTGACCCTCAATTCAGGCTCAGCCAACGTTGTGCAGTTCCAGCTTTCTGCTGTTCTGTAGTGGGAATTGCTCTTCATTGTAGACTTGTAACATCTCTCCTCTCTCAAACATCAGGAGGGTTTAATGAGATCTAAAGCTCTCCACCTTGTTGCAGAGTTATTCAGGCAGCCCTGAGGCAGGTCATCCTTTTCCTGGCCTGTCGGCAGCTACTTGAGAGTTTATTTGTGGCAGGACAGCCTTGGAGATGGGCTGGAGACAGCAGTGGTCTTGTGGACCAGCTGTGTCACAACTGCTTATGGCCATGCCTTGGAGAGGGTGCTTGTGGAGGGCCTCGATGTGTTTGGACCCTGCAGTCACGAATCATTGGGTTAGTTTTGATAGTCTAAGCTGTAGATCTTTTCTAACCTGGTTCCTTTTCCCTGAAGTGAGTAAGGAAACTCTCACAAAAATGTTTCCAGCAGCAGCCACAGGAGACCCATGGGCTCAGTGGAGGTGAGCTCAAGCCCACATGCTTGGGTTACAGTGCAAGGTGGGTGCATCCACTACCCAGAAACTCCGTGTTTGTGAGTTGTGACCTTCTGTAGATCAGCTAAATTAATCCAGGGTGAGAAATCTGGTGCAGTAGTTTCATAAGCAAACAGGTGTAAGATATCTAGCAGGCAACATGTGGAGTATATGTTGGGGTAACTCAAGGGAGGGGCAAACACTGCCCTTGCAAACAACTCTGAAGGTTTAGGTGGATTCTGCCTTTCTAGTACGTTATCATCATATCACATCTTCTTAAGCGAAGGGATGCACAGGAGCACATGAAAATAATCATTTTAGGTAAAACTGAGATTACGCAGTGACTAAATAAGTTGGCTGAATGTGGCAGAAGATGCTCTGGGGTGGAGGAAGCTGCTGACTTGGTTACTGGTGCAACCAAGTACCCCTGGTAGGATCAGCTGCTCTGTGAGAGCACTGGGGATCTGCGAAGTGGTACCTGTGTGGCACAGTTCGTGTCTACCGGGACTTCCCATCCTTGATAGGGCAGAGACATAGGTAATTTTTTTTGTGTGTGTGTGCTTTTGCTTCAAAATAAGACAAGCACGTAAGGCAAACTGGAATAAGATGGGCTATAGTGCTGATTTTACTTTGACAACACTGAAGTGCCTTTGTTCATGACAGGTTTACCTTGAGCAAAAATGTATGAACTTGTTATCCTGCGGTAAAACCTCACAGCAAGGAAAGCCAGGCTTGAGCCTGGGAGTGGAGAGCCACAGGGTGGGAAGGCAGAGGTTTCCCTTTGCACACAGTGTCCACCAGTAAAGCGTCCCCTTTGCTTTCGGTACAAATGAAAGAGTGACCTGCTCTGCTCTGGTTAATGTGTAATTACATCTTCAACACAACCTTCTGACCCAGCTGTTTGTTTGCCTCTGTGTGTGTGCACAATCTGAAATGCCACCAGGCTCTGCATTCAGCAGCGTTTGGAAAAAAACACAGCATTTATCCTAATTTTCCATTGTTCAGGGCTTGGCATAGCCAGACTTCTGCTATAAAAGTTAATAGCTAAATTCTTGATGCATCTTTGAGTACTTCAACGGTGTTGTTTTTCCCTTTCTATGGAGTTATTTTCCAAATATAACAGAGAAAGATCCTATTGGGATTAAAATGTAAATGAGACAAAGATACAATAGCAAAGGAATAATTTGTTTTAATTCCCCAGTTAAAACATTCCAGTTATTAGATTTAGATTAATTGTAGCCATCTTTTTACCAACACAAATGTTTTGGTTTGGGCTGCTGATTAAATTCCTGCAACAAGGGAAAAACAGAAGTGATGTCACTGCTCGGTTTCTTTTATCATCTCCAGGAAACCAGCACATCCAGCAGCGATGCTTCATGCACCTGGCTGGTTTGACAGCATGGCCGCAGGGCTGGAGCCATCTAAGAGCTTTGCTGCCTCTGGAGAAGGTTATTTCATGTCCTATGAATCCCTCTGCCTGCCTGGCCTCTGTGCTATTAATACTGGGGTTTAGCAAAAAGCAACTTTGACATTTCATAACTTTCTGTTTTGACCTTCCCTTGACCCCCTTGTAAAACGTTATTTGGTGGAAAGCAGAGCCTTGAGGTTCTGCCAGTATCCTGGGTGGTTCCAAGCCGTGCCAGCACCGATGTCCCTTGGCTCTGCGCAGTGTCACCCCATCGCCAAGCACAGGGACATGTGGGGCTGGTGGCTCTGCCCGCAGCAGAGCATCTCACGCAGCGGTGAAGAGGCTGCGTGGACATTAAAGATGCCCCTGTAATAGCCACAGGGATGTCAAGGGCTGCGGATTGACCATGCGTGACCCACAAGCCCCATTTGGAGCATGTGTGGGTGCCGTGTTGGTGGGGCTGCCCGCATCCCTCCCACTGCTCAGGGCTCTGACAGCTGCCAGGCAGAGTCAGGTTCCCTTTAATTAAAACCTCGAGCATGACTATACTGGTGGTAAATCCCTGAATGCTGGAGGTCTTGTGGCTAGATGTTGAGGAATGTGTCGTATCAGCCCGCTCACGCTCAGCAGCGAGGACAACGTGGGGGTATAAGGGTAATTCTGCACTCGCTGGGGAGGGAACTATCGATCCGTCCCCAGGCTTGTATCTTGTGATTGCATCTGGTTGGGGTCCAGAGCTGAGAATTTTGCTGAATTGAAACCTTTTCCCAAGTAATAACCTATATTAGTATGGATTGATCCCTTGGAAGAAGTTAATATTATTAGGAACATAAATGTGTGGGCCTGTTTTTTGGAGGGCTGGGATATCTCTCTCTGAAGAAAGATTATATGGAGGAAAATAACGTATCACGTCCTGGGCCACGGGGTCAGCCCTTCGGTTTGGCAGACAATTGCTAGTTATAATCTCATTCATTAATTCAGAAACTCCATTTTAATTGTGACTATGGATTAGATTTCACTGCTAGTGCATTTTATGAGCAAACGGCAAATGACAACAGAATGGTTTTGAAAAATATGGGTATGACATGGAAGTGAGAATCACAGATGCTTTAAAGAAGTGCAGTTGCCTCTTCAGATGCTCACTTACCAGATGCTGTTTTCACGCAGCAGAGCTAGGTATGGATTTTTTTTTTTTTTAATGTGGAAGCAATTTCTAAAGCCTTTAATTCGCTTTCAAAGACTCAATGAAGGAAAAACATTGTTGGGGTTATAGAGTTGTAGCTCCTACCTTTGGCTGCAATCAAATGCCTTGCGTAAAAGGCTTTGAACAAAATTCTTTCCAAATACCAGAGTGGTCCACTAGGAATAGATAGAAATGCTTTCCATTCTCAGAGGAGCCTAAGGTTTTTTTCCTTGCTTTTTTTTTCAGGAAAAGATAAAACACTCAAGTTGTCAACACTAGTCACTTTTTCTTTGTGACGTTATATTCTTTACTGTGAGGGCGGCGAGGCGCTGGCACAGGCTGCCCAGAGCAGCTGTGGGTGCCCCATCCCTGGCAGTGCCCAAGGCCAGGTTGGATGGAGCTTGGAGCAGCCTCGTCTGGTGGAAGGTGTCCCTGCCCAGGGCAGGGGGTTGGAACTAGATGGTCTTTAAGTCCCTTCCAACCCGAACCATTCTAGGATTCCATGATTCTAGATATTGTTCATTAAACCTCGGGCTTCAGTAAGTGAAGGTCACTAGTTAATTTAATTTAAAAATCATTACTTGAAATATCTATGGGAACTGTCACAGAAAGCTTTGCAAAGATTGGAAATTGGGCCCGTTTTGGGGAAAGAGGAAAAATGTCAGTTTCTGCCTTGCTCTTGGCCCCTTTTCCCTACTTTGCCCCCCTCCTTTCAACAGCTCTGGAGTGGAGCGCTGGGAATACAACAGCAGTCACTTATTTACATGGAGGACTGAGATAGGGAAATGAGTTGTTTGAAAAGGTATTTAGCAATTTTAATCAATTTTGTTGCCGCTTGCCAGCAAATTAAAAATCCTGCCCTGCAGGAAGAGTCTGCTGCTGTGGATGAGTAAGTGGAGCCCGGCCCTGGGGGGAGCCTGTGCTCCTGAAATGGAGGGGGAGCAATCATGTCAGCAGCTCCTGCGAGATGAGCCCAAGCCTCCCCAAATCGCTAGGAAGTCCTTTTTGACCTAGTGAGCCCAGGATTTTACTGTCAGGCCCACCCCCTGCCCTCAGGCTGTCGTGCTTTGCTTGGGAGCATCTCTTCAGAGCAGCAACACGAGGGCAAAGACTAATTGTTTTCAGACATCTTTAGAAATCATTTGTTTGCCTCCAGTATCTCGTGCTGCCGCTGGTTTTCTGTTCCAGTTTTGAGTTTGCCACCAGTTTGTGTGAATGTTTACCCAGAAGGTGTCACACCAGAGTTTGCTGCAGAGGATGATCTTTAACGTGACACCAAATTTAGTATTTCTGCAGAAGGAAACTCCCTTCTTCCAGCTGAGGTCATGGCTTGAGATGTACCAGCTTCTTCATCCCTCTGCTCCTGCGGGTTTCCATCTGCTCTCCCCGCATTCCACGCCACTGCTAAGGATGTGCCCAAGTTCTATCTCAGGTGTGTTTATTTAGATATGGTCCATTTTTTTATTTTTGGCAGAACACAGAAACTACCAACTGAAACAAACTTTGTTCCTGTTTACTAGAAAATCTCCACTAACCCAAACCTCCCACCACGGCAGACCACCCGCCGCTGCACCCTGCACCTTCGTGCTTGCCGTGCTGCACATTGTAGAAGCGATGGAGTAAGAGCAGGTGCCCTTACGGCACATAAAGCAGGTCTGGGCGGTACCAAAGCACAACGTGCCAGGTCACCCCGCTCCTGAGAGTAAAGGTCTTCTGGTCGTTTTAAGTTTACTCAGTTTTATAGGAAGAAAGGAGTAGTAGTCATAAAACACCTTACAGACATGCCGTAAGGAGATCTTTAAAGCTCTAAATTAACTGTGCCAGGAAAATTACTGAGCACAGGACTGATTTTTTTCCCCCCTCTCCATTATTGCTTAATTGCGTTATGTAGAAAAAATGGGATTTTTCTACACACAGACACAGGGTCTGCTTGGGAGTGTTGGAGGGAGGGTGGAAACAGCAGGGAGGGGAGCTCCTGCTCATTTCGTCAGGTTGATGTATTTGTACCTGAACCAAAAGTGATACCGCTGTTACAGTCGTGGTGTTGATTGGAAATTAGAGAAGGAACAGCAGCCCCCAGCAGCCAGCTTTGTCTCCCCTTTCCGGGGAGGGAAGAGCTGTGTACTGGCCCAGCAGCAGCGGCAAAGCCCCTACAGAGCCCCTGGCAAGCACAGGGACTTTTCCCTTCCCCAACTACCTGGGAAGGGCTCCCAGCACCCCCGTGCAGAGGGTGGGGGCAGGCAGGGACCTCCTGCCACAGGCACAGCCCCCCCCCCCCCCCCCCCCCCCCGACATCGCTGCATGCCTGGGGTTTGGCTTGGAAAGAGGAAAGAAAAATGTGTTTAAATGCAGATTTCAGTACCAGATGATTTTTATGCACCTCATTAGTGTGACTTGTTTTTTTTGAGCATTAGGCTGTCTCTTTTTGAAAACAGGCTGAATCCAGCTTCAGAAGAGATTAGGAAAGAGTTGGTCTGAGCCTTAACAGGGAAGCCAAGGGGGAATGGAAGCTCTGCTGAGAAGAACAGGGAATGAAAGGCCATACTTGCAATGCAAGTAGTATAATTGATTTGCAGGCATTTTATTTTATTTTATTTTTTTGCCAAAATGATTTGTAAAATCTGCCCAAATAATAGAATTGTTTAGGCTGGAAAAGACCTTTAAGATCATAGAGTCCAACCATGAACCCAGGACTGCCAAGTCCACCACCAAACCATGTCCCTAAGCGCCTTCATGGGTACACACAGGAGGAAGGTCACAGTCTTCCCAGAGTCTGGCGGCAGAGCAGGAGGTGACAGGGTGCTGGCACTCACCTGCCATCTCTGTATGAAATTCCCCAAAACTGAGGCCGGGAAGGCAGGTGGCTTTATTCCTCCAAGACCCACGGGGCTGTTCCTTAAGCCAGGGGGAGGCAAGGTTGAGCAAGGGGCATGTCTGGTAGTGAAACCGCAACTTTCCAGCAAAAGCAAACACGGCCAACGCTTCCCCAAACGGACTCCGACGTAAAAACTAGAAAATACAGGGAACGGGGAGCAGCAGCACAAGCCTGTGACCGCGTGGCAGTACGGGGCCAGGAGCAGCCGGCAGCTTTGTAAGGAGGAGAAAAGCGCTGGGATGCTGGTGGAAGCAGAGTGGGGGTGGAAATAATTCTGATTTAAATAACCGAGGATGGTTTAATTAACGCCCGTGGGGTGGCTGGGTGCTGCTGCTGCTGCCTCCCGCAGTGTCTCGGCTGGGGGGGGTGGGGTGGGGGGGGTGGGGTGGCGGGGAAGGAAAAATAAGGGGGGAAAGGGAAAAGCGGTGAGGGAGGTGGAACCCGGCGGAGCTGCGGTCCGCACCGCGGCTGCGGGCGTGGGAGCGGGGCCGGTCCTGCGTGGGGCGGTGCGGGCGGCTCCCCCCGCCCCGGCAGCCGCGCGGTGTGGTGTGTGTGGGGGGCAGTGGCCGCCGGCTCCGCGCTGCAGCAGGTGGGTGCGGGGTCCCACGCGTGGGCGGGGGCTGCAGGGCGGCCCGGGCACGCATGAGTGTTGCGGGTTGGAGCCGCTGTTTTTAATGACACCCACCCCCACGGGGCACTCCTGGCAGCATCCCGCTGTGACGCCCCCAGCCCGGGGACAGCTGCCAGCCGCCTCGTTAAATGGCAGCGCCGCGGCGGGGCGCGCCGTCGGGGCTAACGGGAGGTGGGCGCAGCGCTGGGGAGATGCTGTGGCTGCAGCTGGGGGGCCGCACCGCCGGGACTGACCCTGCGCCTTCGCACTTTGTGTTCCAGGGCTCCTCGGCAGCGCTGGCCACCCGCTCGCCCAGCCCGGCCATGCCACCTCTGGCTAACGCGGGGCAAGCCCCCGGCCCGCCCGACGGCGGCTGGGGCTGGGCGGTGGTCTGTGGCGCTTTCGTTTCTATCGGCTTCGCGTACGCCTTCCCCAAAGGCTTAGCCATCTTCTTCAAAGAAATCCAGGATTTCTTTGGCACCTCCTATAGTGAGGTCGCGTGGGTCTCCTCGATCATGTTGGCCACGACGTACGGCGCAGGTGAGTAAGCCCGCAGCAGCCCCTGCGGTGCGGTGTGCTGTAAAAGCAGAAATAAGCCAGAAAACTCCGCTCTGGGCCGGTGGAGAGGGAAGGTAGCAGTGCCCATCTTCACCGGTGGTATCAAGAGGTTTCTTTTCTGATCATGTTTCCAGTGTTGTTTGGGGAAACAAGTCATATGTGGAGCCTAAAGGGTCTAAGGGGAAGGTTTTGGAGGTAAGTTGGTGCTGGCTGGGGTTTTCAAATAGGCCAGGTGCTTTCCATGTTTGTTGCTGGATCCAGGCATCTTTTGACCCCTCTGGGTGCCTTTTGGCCCGTGGGGGACTCCACGCACCTTTGAAATTGTGGTCTATGACCAGGTCTGTGCTGCCAATCCCTTAATTTCCAGGTGGGCTTGTAGCACCTTTGTAGCTTTTCAAAACGGGGCTTCTTTCAATAATCATGGCACAGTGTTATGCAGGAGCCTTTTTGAAGGACTACAATACCCTCTGTGCACCAGAGGCAGAGCTGCACAGTGTGTCCCATGGCTGCATCCCCTTCCCTGGCCACGCTGCAGCACAGGCTGCGTCAGGGGCTTTCTCTGACACTGCCAACAATGTGTGGCCTTGGCCCTGTCACACAGCACCTCGGTTCCCCCAAGGACAGGCAGCACCAGCCCTGTTGCTTGTATCTGAGTAACGAGGGGATGGGCAAGCTGTTTTGAAGAGACTCTGGCATCCTCCTGCCTTGCTTTGACATAAGTTGGTAACTTTGCACCCAAGAGGCTGTGAAGTACTGGCACGGCCCAGACCTGGCATGTTGCTGAGGGCAGCAGTGGTGTTCCCCTACCCAGAAATCAGGTTACCTACAAAAGCTTTCCATGGGCATCAGTGAAAAAGCCCTGAGAATAAGCTGGTGTGAAATAGCTAGGTCTGGGTTTCAGCCAAAGGTGAGCATGTAGTGGAGCAATAAACGAAGTAGCTGCTTGTTTATGGTGGCAGCTTATAATTACAGCAAGGAAATTGGTAGAGTCAATCATTCTTATAATCTGCAAAGTAGCGCATATAACTTTGCTCTTTTTTATGACTTTGATATCACTTTCATGACAAAATGAAAAACTTGGGCAGACTTTGATTAAATCTGCAGGGGGAGGTAGACAAGAACCACGCCCTGTGATTGGAAGAAACTTCATCAATATTTATCCTGGCAATTAAAGCAATTCTGAAAATATTCTTTGCTTTTAAAAAGGGATTTTTTTTTTCCTTAATAATGCACTGTAGTGCTTTTTGGAGAGCACAGTTGGTAATGAAAGTAAAGATGCTTTGTAAAGGTTTGTAAAGTGGAAGTGATGCTCAAATCAGAGTCTATTGTAATGCGCTCTATTGTAACTGCTGCAAAGGCTTGGTCCCACAGAGAGTAGCTCTGCAAGGGCTGAGTACCTATTTGAGAACCCACAAATGTGAGCATTTTGAGGGCAAAACCCAAGCAGTAATTCAGAAAAAGAAATCCTTCTCTTAAGCCAGGGCTGTTGCCCCAAGGCACCCCCTTGCCCTCCCTGACAGGGTACTGAGCCTGAGCCCTGGAGACTGCTGTGGCTTTGGGATTGATTTCCGCTAGGGCTTCTATTAAATGCAGAGAAAAGCACTTTTGTCTCAGCCCCAGCAATAGAAATAAGCAGTCTACAGTGAAAAGGAAACAGTCAGGCACTGTACAGGCTGAACAGGAGCAAGTAGATTGCAGCAGGGAGGCAGGTGAAAGGACTGCTTGTCATTTAAACGCTACTTAAATGCTGTTTTAAAGGTCTGGGGTAAATTATGTGGAAGGTCTCTGAAGCAGTCAGGTGGGAAAAAAGGAAAAGTTGGCAGCCTATGCCTTTGGTGTGTTTGGTTGCTTGCAAATAAGTGTCTAGGAAGCTGCATGGTCTGGAAGTCAAAAAGAGATGGCTAATGTTTGGTACCAAGGCTACGTGAATGAGTGGAGGCTGTTGTAAATCTCGTGGTCTGGTGCTAAAATTAGGACATCACTTGCTGGGAAGGCTGTGGTTGGAGTTTTAATACAGGTGACTGTGCTAAATATGTCCCATGGAGAGCAGGCACTGCAGCTCTCCCCGATGACTGGGTCTCTAACATGTCTCTCTAACTTCTCAGTAGCTCAGGACATCGCACAGTGTGAGCCTTGTTCCTGGGGACATGCTGTTCTTCCATTGCACTCAGTCTTGTGTAGATGTTAGCCAGGGCCGAAGGCACCATGGTGACGATCTTATTTCAACCACCATCATCTACAGTGAAACAGTGGGAAATCCTGTTCTGCAGTGGGATGGTGGGAGACCTTGATGGAGTGGCCCCCAAAATCACGTCCCTTCCACAGATGCCATGTGCTGAAGCAATACCCCATCGCCTGTCCTGTAACGCTGCAATAAATGCACCAACACCTGTAGGTTAGGGTTTCCCTGGTTGCTCCTGTGGGTCATTGCCAGCTCTGCTCTGTCTTTCTACAAAATCGTGTCCCCCACCCTCCGCTATGGAAAGACATGCTTCATGCCTGACCATGACCGAGTGAGGAATGCACTCTGCAGATTAACCCTGCACCTGACAGCATCTGAAGTTGCTCACTGGGGTGTAGTTGGGGGCTTGAGTGCAGGTCATGGCCAACGAGCTGGTGCTGGAGCAGATGAAATGCTGCTCTGGTCACCTCTGCCTTCCGTCTGCAGACTTTCCAACCCACTTTCTTCTGTCCAAGTGTTCAAGCCAGTGCCATGTGCCCTGTACCTGAGATATTGTAGTAGACTTTTATCCCAATTAACTGAGCATCTCCTGCGTTTTTGCAAGGAGCTGTAACTTCACCCTCCCTTATGCTGTTATACAGTAATATGGGGGATGACACAGCTGGGCACTGTTCGGCTTAATTGTAGGTGATTGCACCTTTGTACCTTCCCACTTGCTTTGCAGTTGCTGGGAGTTATGTCCATTTAATAGTCCTCCCCTCCTCTGTTCTGCTACCGAATAAGATTTATGCCCGTTTGATCATCCTTCTCTGCAGCGATCCGGGCTGAGACATCGAGTTGCTCAGTGGCTGCAGATGGGGCTGCGGTGGGAGTTAGCAGAACGTGGAGCAAATGAAACGCACGTGCCCAAGAGCGTATTTAATACGTCTAATTTGATTGACTGGGCATTTAATGCCAGAGCGGGTTTGACTTATGAACAACTTCAGTGATTCGGAAATTCTCATTAAAGGAACGGGGCGCCGGTTTCCTGTAAGCTGCCAAAGACTTGCTCTGCTGCGGTGCCTGTTAGTGCTGTTAGGATGCCTGTGTGGCAAGGCTTGATTTACTTTGCTGAAAAATGAGAAAATAGTTTAATTCTGAATTTTTGCTCATCTTTCCTGAAAAAAAAAAAATTCTAAAAATGCTAAAGTAAGCTTTCAACATAGTCCTGAGCAACTGGTAGGGTTACTAAACCAGGTAATTATTGCCATGGCTTGTCCATTCCTTCCCCTCCCTTCCCAAATCCGCGGTGAGGCAGATCTGTTGCAGGCTGGTGGAGATGCAGCAGGGTGCAGCCTACAGCTGGGTGGGAACCGTGTCAGGGGTGCCGAGCATCTCCTACGTGAGGCATTGGGTCCGTGTCCTGGGGGGCTGGAGGGTCCAAATGGTGCAATTGCTGGTGTCAGGTGCAGGCATCACAGCCACAAAAGGAAAGCCACAAACTTACCTCAAGTCCACTCCTTCCCCTTGCTCCAGCAGCAGTAAAGGGCAGTGATTTGGAGGGTGGCCATGCAGATCAAAAGCTTTCCTCAAACAGGCTCCGCTGTTTGCTCAGTTGGCTTCAGGGAAGGACTGTAGTGTTGCTGTCCCCTCCCTGGTGTTCGGCCATGTCTCTGGGCTGTGCCATGGCTTTTGGAGCCAGGACTCAGGGCAGTGAGGCTGGTGTCCAAGCACAGGGGTGTCCCCCATGAGGAAGGACCTGGCTGGCCAAGTGGGCTCCCTCCATCCCCCGGAGCTGGGGGCAGCTGTGCCACCCGGTGCCTTGGCAAGGGCACGCAGGGTCTGATGCTCTTGCTGACAACAGCTTTTGTTTGCAAACATCCTCAGGAAAGAGTCTTTCATTTCCTTGGCATGGTCCTTGGTGTGGGGACTTGTTTTTAGGCTGTGCTGCTTACTGTGTGACGGAGCTGATGTTTGCATTTTGTAAATAATGCAAATTAAGTGTATTTTCTGAAAATACTCACATGAACTAACCCGAATCTCAACTGGAGTAGCTCTATTGACTTTGACAGCATGGATGCAGATTTACAGCGACCACCTGAGGCTTTGGCTTGTAGCACCAGAGCAGTTCCAGTTTTTCAGACTAAAACTGAAAATCGGCAGCTGAGACTGTTTCTGCCCGTCACTTTTTGCTTAATTCCCCTAGGAAGCCGTTTTATATCAGCCGAAGCTCTGGCAATATATATTGCAGAAGTTTTAATGTGTCTTATCCCCCAGTTTCTTAATCTGAACTAGGTTGCAGAAAACAATTCTGTCACTATAATACAAGCAGTAAAACAGATTAGTGTGCAGTAAAGTGGATAGCCTGGACTTTATGATAGGGTACTTGTAGTTCTCGCCAGTGTTCATGTGCAGCAATTCCATGTTTCCAGTTGCAGAGGGCAATCTGGGAGGTTTGTGAGTGAGGAGCATGAGAGAACATTGCTTTTCTCTGACTAAATCCTGCAGGGTGAAACCCTATCAATCCAATAAAGAAGGATTTCTGATTTGCAGTGTTCCTACTTTTTTTATTCATGGGTGAAGAGCTCATTCCTTACCCCAAATGAGAGAAGTATTACAGAGCGGTGTCTTTACAGATGGAAAGAAAAGGAACCAGGATCTGTCCATAAGGGACCAGGCGAGATGTCGTCATCCATCCCTGAAGGTGCTTTCAGCTGCACCTCAGCTCCCAGGTATTGGGCTCTGGGGGTGACAGGGACACGCCAACATTGTCAAGGTGTGGAGCATCGTAGGGCACCTGTTGTGCTGCTGCATGTCCTTGGCAGGGCTTCCTTTTGCAAACTGCCTCCTTGGACTTTGCTATGCCAACAGAAAACTAAGGTTCCCAAGGTCTTGCCTCACATACAGGGATGATTTTTGTTCGGGAAGACAATCTTAAATAATATAACTGCAAAAACTAAAGCCTTTGGCCTTGGCACCCCCTGACTTGGGCCATGTGCCCATGTCATGTTCACACCACCACACTGAGCTGTCCTTCTGCTTTTAAGGGTGACACATTTCAAATGAGGCCACAGATGAGTCCCCAGAGATAACCATTACTCAGGCAAAGCAGGAGGCAGTTGAGCTCCCGGGAAAGAAAAGATAAGCAATATTAATTTGCTAGTAATGTAGTTGCCCTATTCAGCATCAGGGGAAGCAGCCAAACATTCAAAAAATAAGAAATACTGATGCCACTAATTTAATAGCGGCAATGTTCTTGTAGCTATTATGGTCTCCTCTAAGGCTGTAAGAGTGGTAAGGATCGTGGGAACAAGTAATGTCTTTTATTACGGCCAACTGTTAGAGCTTGAACAATGCGCTGGCTTTCTGGCACATATGCCAGAATAGAGAGAATAATTTAATACCAGGGACAGTATCTGCATTTTCAGTTTGGTGGTGCTTTGTGGGTTTTTTTTTTTTTTTTTTGTTTTGTTTTTTTGTTTTTTTTTGTTTTTTTAATGGTGACTGTGTGGCCAAAATGCTCCCTTCATCATTGTAATGAAACAACAGAAGTCATCTGAGTGAGACTCAGAGACCAGATCCCGACACAGAGTCATTACAGCTGACAGGCTTTAATAGCTGGGGCTAGAGCAGGAGACATCTGACCTTTTTTACCCCCAGTTTTGAAGAATCTCGCTCTTTCTTTTGTAATTGCTGTGCAGCTAAGCCTCATGCATGTGTACAGTTTGTAGATGTAAATATGTGCTGCTTTTGTTGTCCCTTAATACGTAAAAAGCTGAGCTGCATCAGGACCACACATTGTTTTTATTCAGTATGTAGTGCAGTGGAGTCTTGGTCTTGGTCTCGCTATTTGCTGCTGTAATACTCCCTGCAAAATCTCCAGGGTGCTGTTCTTACACACCCAAATTTCTGTTAAAATTAGGGAATCACCTTCTGTTTTGCAAAGACAGGAGCAGAGAGCTACCTTTTGCAAACACAAGAAAAATGAGAGCATTTCTGAAGTAAAAGCCTTATCCTGAAGCCAGTGGGTGTTTATTGCCGTGGTTATTTATTATTTATTGTTTTGTAATTGGATGAAAAGTCTGAAGATTTAATTCTGGAGATGCTCCACAACTGAGTCTTTTCTCCAAAGAAACCTTCTCCCAGAGCTTGTAACTGCTTAATAGAGCATCTGCTAAAGCAGCAAGGAAGAGATTGGGAAGTTGAAAGTCGACCATTGACCTTGAACATTTAATCCAAAATTTTATAGCTGTATTTTATTATACTGCTAGCGTGATAAATTGCAGTGACAGGTTTAGAAAGCACCTTACAACATGCAGTGGTGTAAAGCTGTATTAATAATGAGTTCGATTCTGCAGTTTTTAAGTTAATCAAAACTGCCAATGTTCTCTTCTGGTCTGGTCCAAACTTCATCAAAACCTTCTCTGCCTCCAGAAGACCTCAGCCAGGGCTCTCCACCCATCTCAAGTTCTTGCAAATAGTTGCGAAGTACCACAGCACTAAAAGGGGAAACTGAGGCACAGGATGGGAGGTGTGGGTTTTATCAAGGACAGGTAGCAAGTGGGTTAACAAGGTCGTGGCCAAGCCTCAGTTTTGGCTTAGGCATTGCCTGATGAACCAGAAGCACCAGGGCAGGACGTGCCCTGAGGGGTGGAGGCTTTACCTGCTCCAAGCTCGGTGGCAGGAGTGCCTGGCGGAATTGCACGTTGTGCATTGCCTGGCAGTTTGCAGTGGAATTTGTGTGTGTGGAGTCCCCAGCGGCTGGGCATCTCCCTCGCTGCAGGAAGAGAGCTGCTTGCACAAGAGCAGGTTGCTGGTGTGGACAACAGCAGGCTGTCGTCGGGTTTCAGAAATAATCTCTGCGAGGCATGAGTCTTTTTGCACATGCTGTGCTCGCATGTTCTTGCTGCAGTTTTCACCCCTTGCTGCTGAGAAATGAGCTGCCACGGCATGTGCTGGGGCTTGTTCTTGTTCTTCAAGCAGCCCAGAGCCCCAAGACTGTGAATTCCTGCACGAGTGGCTTCGCTTCTAAAAAGCGAAGGGGTTATCCTTGTGCCTTATGCTTGGGTAGGTTCATTGTGGGCTTTCCATCAGTTTCTATAACGTGGGCTTAGCAGATAAATAAAAGGGTCAGTACCCGGGCACGGTTTGCATTTGGAGATGCTCAGCCCATTCAGTGGCAGCATGGTTCTGCCAGATGCTCTCTGGTCTTTCCAGGAAATCCAGCACCTGGGTCCTCTGGGTCCGGTGTTGTGTCTGACCACCCTGGGGGATGCCTCAGTTACCCAAGGGTGTCCAAAATGACATGAGCACCTCCTTATCAGCCCTTGGTGCTGAGCAGGGGTTATGAGAGAGGAGAGGGAGAGGAGGGAAGGACAGGCAATATTTGTGATAAGGTATCATGTCAGCTCTCTCCACTTAGATGCTTTGGTTCAAAAAAAGTTCTCAAGCAGGGCTTTCGCTAGGATTTCCCTAGCCATGTGCTTGCCACCTGGATATTTTGTGTAGGCTGAAACAAAAGAGATATCTCTGTTTATCCACAGTGGATACCCAGCACTGTGCCATCGTGGCCGAAGCCCAGGCAGGTGCTCCCTACGTACCCACGGCTCAGCTGCCCAGTGCTGGATTTCATCCTTTTGCTTGTAGTTACCAGCTCTTGGAGTCCCACCAAGAGTCAATCAGCCTCCCCATGTCATTGAAACAAGATCTCTTCCCATGCTAGGGCGATCCCTGGGGTAGCGGCCCCATTACAGTCATGGATTTTGCTAAGAAAAGTGGATGAGGGATGGTTTGATTTCCGTAATGAATGGTGCTGCGGATTCATATACTTCTCCCGACTCTCAAAAAGCACTCAAGCCCTGCAAGGTCACCATGTATGTGCTTATATTTTTTATTTTTTTAAATAGCCCTGTTCTACTTAAAAGCGATAATAGCACTATAGGTTCAGGTGAAATATTTCTGTGTTCGTGGACTTGGTCACAAAGCTTTATCATTTCGCCCTTTGTTGGAGCTAGCAAGGTCACCAGGCAGCAGTAATAGAGATGTGATAGACTTAATAAAACCTGAGATTAATAAGAACTACGAAGAAGAAAGCAACAAGTTTTGGTTGGAGGGCTGTTAATGCTTCCCAGGCAGGTGTTAAGCCCAGGAATAAGTTATAATCCACTCCGCCAAGTGAAGTTCAGACATATACAAGCTTCTTGCCCTGGTCAGTACCGCGTGCCATCTGCGTGCTGCCGTAGGAAGGAATACGAGAGCTTTGATGCCAGCCTGTCCCACAGCATTGCAGCTTTTCTGCCCCTGGATGGCTCTCCAGCATAACTGGTCTCTCGGTCAAATTATGTAGGGCTTCCAGGAGGTGGACAAAGAAAGCCCTTTGGCCAGCATGGCCAGGTAGGGGCCAGTTTGGTTGTAGAGCAGTGTGTTAAGACCGCTAAGGAAGGGTTGCTGACCTCAGGGAATAGGTGTTTCAGCCCACGCAGAGCTCATATGCTACAGCTGGGCTTCAAATGACGGAAGGGATAAAAGTCTGCAGTCCTGCCAAAGCAAAAGGTTAGCTAAAAATTAAAAAATCATAGGAAAGAAATTAAAAAAATGTGAAGTTGTGACCTTCTGAAGGTCAGCGGCTGTGATCTGCTGTGTGGGTGAGATCCAAACCAGCAGCCTGGGGAAACCACCGGGTGCAGGCAGCCGAGTGCTCAGCACCTGCGACGCCATCTCCTCGCAGGAGCCATTATTTAATTGCCTAAATATGAAGTGACACAAAGGACCTTGGCTCCAGCCCCGGTTTTGGAGCCATTGGCCTGTGGCTTCCCTGCGTGCTGCAGGAGCAGCGCGTGTCAGCTGTGTAATCTGGAAATTGAAATGCTGAAGCACTGATCAGATAAGATTGCTGGATAAGGAACAGAACACTTTGTCTTTCTGAAGCTTGGACCTCATCTGCTTTGTTTTCCTTTTCTTTTTAACATCAGGATGCTGCTGTGGCAGATGCCTGTGTTTCTGATGGGAGGTCAGGGTCCCTGGCTTCCCCAGGAGGTGCCTGGTGGGTGCAGGGGTGGGAGGGCTGCCGCAGCTTGGTTTCTGCAGCAGATCATTACACCCACTGCCTTCTCAGTGGGATGAAGTGCCAATCCTGCCCCAGCAGAGCCAGCACCACAAAGCCCAGACCAGTCTGATGGCCAAGTAATGCGTGTCCACACAGTCTCTCCCGTGCTTGGCTTATGCACCTCGCAGGAGTTGTGCTGGACCTGCAGCCACTGCCCACTTTAATGTGCAGACCGTTTGCCTCAGCTGCCAGGGAGAAAGAGAGGTAGCTTCTGGTGACGGGTTAGCTGTTGGGGCTGCTATTGCATATGCTGGACGTCATCTTCCTTATTTAAAAATGATTATTTGCAGTGCAAGGTAATACTAACAGAAGGCATCAGGGCAGTTTAGGGGGGGGTGGGTCTGTGGAAGTTGCCCTTTGGGGGCTGGCAGAGGAGTGTATGATACCTTGGCTGTCTTCTGGGGTGTTTGCTTACTGCTGCTTGTCCTGCAGCACCAGCGTGCACGGCCATCCCGTGTCCAGCAGCACTGCTTGAGGACACACCAGTGGTGTGGGGGCTCCTCAGCCATCGCAGGTGCAAAATAAACCATGCAAACCCAGCAGCTGAGACTAATAATACGTTATATTAGTACCAGGTACGACCAGTTCTCTGGTGACCTGGAGCAGGCATGTGCAGGGCTGTTACCGTGGGTCAGCAGGTGAGCAACAGTTCTCCAAGCCCTGGTGACAAACATTTAAGAGCATGAGCCATCCAGGTCCTGGACCTTGAACTTCTCTTCTAACAAGGCAAAAGACTGAAAGGCTCCAGATTTTAACCCTCTCATTCCTTTCCCTCTGCCTTTGCAACTGTGTCCCATGTTTTCTGAGGCTACCTCCCTTTCGGGCTGAGCATCGTTACGGGGTGCTGATGGCTGGCGCTGATCCCCTCTGCCTCGGGAGGCTGGTGGGTTCTGGCAGCGTGTTAATAACGCGGAGGCACTTGCTTTCATTTGCGGGGTAATGAGGAGGTTGCTCTGTTACAATGGGCTGGTACCCTGGTGGATAAATTACGAGGCCAAAGGCAGTGTTGTTATTCCACCGAGGGAATGAGATTATTACCGAGGAAATTGCAGGCCTGCTCCTGCCGTTGTTTTACTACTAGTGTGATAATAGACTTTGTTTTATTAGTATAAATGATTTCCCCCGCTTTCCTCCCAACTGAGTATGCTCTGCTCCTTATGTCCCTGGTGACTCCACATAGTCAATGCCAGTCATGTGCTGAGTTTCTTAGTATTATCTGTGTTTTCACAGCAGTTTGGAAAATATTAACTATCTGGGCAGTTCTTTTGGTGCTGACCAATGTCCCTGTGCAGAAACAGCTCTTTAGAGCCCCTTGTCACTGCAGAAAAGTGGGAAAAACTGAGCTGCGTGTTGCAGTGATGCAACTGATGGTCCCAAATCTGTCAGCACTGGGGTCCCTGCAGTGGGCTATTTTAAAGTGTTGCTATTTTATCATCTGCATGGCCATCAAGTGGTCTTACCAGCACACATGCACCGTTTGCAATGGCTCTGTGCCACTTTACACTGTCAGAAGGTCAGTCTTGTGAAACCTGGAAAAAACCCACGTTTCACGGAGGCCTCTGGGTTACAGGGTCAGTCTTTCAGGGTCTCAGCTGCTTCTCTGAGAGCCCTGCACAGACATGTTTCAGCAGAAATGAATCCAAGCCATGTTCAACCAAAAAGGGGGAAAACTATTTCTGTTAGTATTTGGTTAGGTTAAAAAAAATGACAAACCAAACTTTACAAATAAGGGATATATCTATATCTATAAATATATATGGTCAGAGGTATCAGAGAGAAGAATGTTTTAGTCCTTGTTAAAGATACATTGGTGTTTTGCACCAACACTGGAAGTTTTGCAGCTCATAAAAAATTCATAAGGCTTGTTGAGGAAAACAGAAAGGCAATTCAGGTGTCTATTTTTTGAGCACTGCCATGCTTGCAAGAGTTTAAGCTAGTCTGGATTGATATTTCTTGTTAAATGCCATCTCTGCATTATGATCCTCTCTGGATCATAGTTCAGCGGCTCAAAAAGAATAAATGACAAGATGGCCTGGCTTTGTGGAGAAGGAGAGAGGAGAGTCCAGGGTATTTTGCATTTTCTTTATGGTTTTACAATCTCCTCTTCAGGGTCCTTTTCACTTCTGCGAACACAAAACTCAAGGTGAAAAGTAATTGGACAAGCTAAAAAATGAGCCGGGGCTTGCTGTATTTCCCACCGGCGAGTGGCTGTGTTTTGCTTGCCACCAAGATCAGCTTCTCTGACACGGCCTTTCATGTACCAGGTTACAATGAATGGAAATCTGCCACAGGTGTGAGAAAAGAGAGGCTTTATCCAGGACAGGCACTAAACCAGCATGATTTATATAGGCTGAGGATAGTGCTTTGCATTACATCAGTCTTCCAGGAGTGCTGTGATCCTGGCTGCATCTTTGGGGGATATTTGGTGTGAACTGTTGCTTGCCAGACTGTGGCGTTTTAACTGCAGGCAGACCCCCCCTTTGGGTGCACCATGCTCTGCAAGGGCTTGGGGCGTAAAGCGTGGCGTTTCTGCACGGGTTTTCCTTGCTCTTACTCAGGGGATGCTGGCAGCTCCACTGGTGAGCGAGTCCCCACCAGTGCCCTGTGAGCCAGGGGAGGTGCAGAGCCACAGGCACTCTCTGGGTGAAGCCAGCAGCAGGATGAGGCTCAGCATCCCCGCTGTGTCCTCCGCTGTCTCGTGTCCCCCTTGCGATGGACAATAAATGATGGCTGCGGCTGGAAGTTTGTCAGGAGGGAGGGAGCCACTTGCTGGGTCGTGGAAGGGGCAGCCTTGTTTCCAAAGGCTGGCTGCGTGGAAATGCCATCCCCTCCCGCAGCGAAGCTACCACCCCTGTGTCGGCAGCCTTGTCCTTGTAATGTATCGGGGGGCAAGGGGGTGATTAACTTTTACTTCAAATTTCCTTGTTAGAAGTTGCAATGGTGGTGGCGGTGTGAGGACAGCTGGCTCCGGTCCCTGAGAAGCCATACATCAGGGACATGCTCAGCGGCTGAGATGGCTTTTGCTCCTTGCTGTGACTTTTCAGGGACTTAGAATTCATGTGGCTCCTTCTGCAAGGTCAAGCCAGGTAAATGGCAGCTTTGCCAGCTGTTTCTCTTGCCCTGTCCTCACCTGACTCTGTACATGAAGAGGCAAAAATCACCCTGATGCCTGTTAGCTTCTCCTGCCGTTGGCTCACAGGAGGGAAGAATGATTTAGTTTGGATGCCAGGACAGGGAGCCACTGATTCCTGCACGTTCGACCAGGCAGGCATTAGCAAGTGAAGGTGCCTTGGGATCTAAGCTGCACACGTTGTTACCGTAAATGGCTTCTGTGCAGTAATATACAGCATCTTTATTCTTTTCATGCTGGCTGAATAACTGGGAAATGACAGGTCCTGCTTTTCAATTCCACCGTGTTTCCAGGGGCTGTCACACTTTTAATTTTTGCAATAGCTGCAAGCAAAGCAGTAATCGTGTTTTCTATTTCCCACAACTGCGGTGCTGGCTTTGTTATTCCCTCAGCTTAATTCCTCTGCCCTGACTTGAGCTATTTGATGTTTTCTGAAGCTCCCCACAACACTGCTGTTAACGTTATCTAACGTCTGATGGCTGATCAGCCCCCTGTGAGAAGCACGCTGCGGGTGGCATGTGGCAGGGCAGGGTGGGAGAGGTGCAGTTGGGTCTTTGGGTGTGATGCTGATCACAGGAGACATCTGGGCAGGGTGAAGGTGTCTGTGTCCGTGCTTCGTGCACCTGCCCAAACCAGCCGGGTTTGCGTACTGAAGTGTGCACAGCTATGTGACACGTTGTGAGCGCTGGTTTCTGCGGAGAGACGGGACAGCTTTTGAAAGGCTGCTCCATTAAAGCCTATGGACGTTTCTGCAGGTCCAAATGACTTAAGTGGAAGTAATTTTGGGGATGTGATTTTGCATGTGCTTCAGTGCATTTGAAGGGTCTGCTCAGGACTGTTACAAAACCTTCTGCCTGCGAGCAGCAGCTCAGGGAAGTTTGGTTTTCCAACTGTTTGAAGCCTTGGACTGGATTCTCTGATGTCTCGTAAAGTGTAGATCTGGCTGATACTTTTGCTGCAGGTTGAGTGCTCATCATGGCCTTTGCTGTGGATTCTCCAGTGGCTGAAAGGGTTTAGTCCAGATGCCCTGCTTCTGATTTCTCCTTTAAATGGCTGCACTTAGTATCTCAGAGGTCTCTGACCCTCTGTCCTATGTGGATGAAGCTGGTCAGGGAGATCAAATGCTGTTGCTCACAAGTGCATGCTGTGATCCTGTATGCCATGCTGCTTTAGCAAAGCACGTTCGCAGGGCCTGGACTTAAGGTTTCAGGCTGCGAGGGAGAAAGGCTTGTGCTGCTTCTGAAGATCATCACAGTTCCCTGTGAGCTTGGCACTGCCCAGGCAAGTAACTCCTTTGAGACCACTGCTCTCCCACCCGGACTGGCAAAGAAGTGGGGCTGATTTTCCCCCTGTGAAACTGGTAACGCTGGTTACAGCAGATAAAGGCAGTTTGCTGAAGGTCATGCAGAGCAGATGTAAAACATTGCTGAGAGATTACACAAGGCGAGAACAGGGAACAATTGCAGGCCTGTGGCTTAATAAGTGATGGCTGGGAAACTGGGATGCGGCTGAGGACACTGCGCATTCGTGGAGGGTGCCCCAGGGGCAAAGGAACGGTGCTCTCGTTTGTAAAGCCAGTGGCTGGGATACGAACTTCTGCTTTCATCTGCTTCAGTCTCTACCCCGGGTTGCCCCCACAGCCAGGAGGCAGAGCAGAATGTGTCCCATCCTCACCCCCTTCCAGTTCACCATCTGCTGTTGTGGTCCAAACCCATCCTTACAGATGGGTGAAGTCAATACGGCAGCTGATGGACTGGAGTGAGAGGGACATGGATCCGTAGTTCCCTTCTCCCAAAGTGGATGCTGCAAGAGTGGGACGTATGTGAGCATTTTGTTTCACTTCTCATACCAGGGGCTTCTCTTCCTGGGAGCTGCCCCGAGCCAGAGCAGAAGAGGGGCCTTAGCAGCAATCCTGTGGGGTTTAAATGCTCTGCTCTGTGGTACGACATCCTGTAGTTTTAGGGCTAATGTGAAAGCCTTCTTCCAGCAGGAGAAGGTAATTGAAACCACATTTTCTTAGTTGAGTAATTAGATTGATTCTGGAGAAACGCGGACATGTGGAAAATTGAAAAATGGAAGAGTTGTGTGCCCTTAGGCTGCAGATGAATATATTGTGCCTTTCTGAGGAATGCTGGCTTGATCTATTGAATTACAGGACATGCTGAGACCAGCTCAAGCATGATGCAAGTCCAAGCCCTGACCAGGGGAAACAGTGAGAAAGGGGTCCCTTCCCTGCTGTGCTGATCTGACATAGGTATCTCTTTCCCCAGAGCTTCTCATTCAATTCTGTAGTGCTCTGTGCAGCAAAAACATGTATGCATGTGAATCCAGTTGCAGGATTAGGAGAAAAAACTCTCCGCATAATTATAGACTCACAGAAATTTGAATTGAATGGTGCATTCGATGGGACCAGGTCACAGATCACACAGTTACAAGGGTGCTGTTAAGACTCTGCTTGTGTGTATTTTATTTATGAGTGTTTTGACCTTAGACATCTAGTGGAAAATATTTTACATGTCACAGATGTAACCATGGGCTTCATTCCTTAGATTAAACCAGTCATACCTACTGTATTTTATATTTGCACATTTTAACAGCTGAGAACTTGTTGGGAAGCTGTCAGCCATGCTGAGGGGATACGGGGTTTTGGGGGGTCTCACTCCTGTGTTCAAGTGTGCTGTGGTTTGCAGGGTCTGAAAAGAGCTCTGGCACTATTCCTGGCTAAGAAAATTTTAAGCAAAGGTAAATATCCTACCAAATGGCTCTGCGGTGAGGTAGATCCCACAGTCAAACTCTTCAGAGATGCCTGTAAGCTTTAAATACCTGTTTCCAGTAATCTGTGTGTGGATGGTGTGGGCTGTCTGTAACAGCTGGAATGAAGGCAAGCAGGCACTCTGGGCTCCGAAACACCACTGCTGTGTGCTGAGTAGCCCCAGGAACAGGTAAGATAAGATACTAAATGCTGCCTGTATCCCCCTGTCTCATTCCCAGCGTCATTTTTGCAGCATTTTGGTTCAAGGTTTTTGAGTAATACAGACTCTTTTCCTTAAATGTCATAGCTTGACTTCTGGACCACTTTCCTGCTCTGTTTGCTTTCTCTAGTTTTGTCTTCTCAGCCTGATCTAACTTCAGAGTTGGCTTTGCTTTGAGCAAGAAGTTGGTCAAAGATCTCAATCTTCAAAGTCCCTCCAACATATATTATTTTTGATTCAGATTCTTACTGGTCCTCCAGCTAGTTGAGACTGCTATACACAAGATCTCCCATCTTTCCTCCTCCACCCAGAGCTAATGGCATGTTTCGCTTCCTCAGATTTCAGTGCTTCCTTTCAACATCCACGGTCTTTCTTAAACCATTTCCCTCTCTCATAATTTTGCACTTTACTGAACCACATCTTTACATAAATGCAAGACCGAACTGGTTCTTTTGAGCTCTGGCTAATCCATCATCCCAAACTGTTTCTACCTACATAGACTGCTATTAAGATTTAATTAACAGCTGTTCTGCTGGAGCTTCAGTCCTGGTCAGCAGTATTGGAATTGCATTAAATAGAAGCATTAAAAATGCAACAGTATTCATGCTATCAGCCTCGTAATATGAACCACTGCTTTGTGTGTATGGTTTAGCATTATAATAAATCAGGAAGCTCCTATGCTGGGATCATGTGTTCACCTGATTTGTTATTGCCATTTACCTTCTCTGATGACACTTTGAAGTCCTGAGGGCAGGAGCTGTCACTGCACAGCCACTGCATGGCATGGGACACGCTGCCATCTCCGCACAGTGCGGAGCATCTTTCTCTCTTTTTCTATTTTCTTCCTGAAGTCACCCTAGAAGGTGTCAGCAGCACCTCAAGGGCACCGATATTGCAGTTTTACCTGCTTTGTGTCAAACGTGCCCTTCGGTCAGAAGGTACCTGCCTCAAGGACCATTTTGCACTCTTTCCCCAGGTCCCATTAGCAGTATTTTAGTAAACCGCTATGGCAGCCGACCCGTGGTTATATTCGGAGGCCTGCTGTGTGGCATTGGGATGGTCTCAGCCGCCTTCTGCACCAGCATCCTGCAGCTCTACATCTGCGTGGGCTTCATTACAGGTAAGAAGAAAGCATCTCCTTTCCAGCCGCGCTTGAGGTTCATTTCTGATGGCTTGTGGCATCCACGCTTGGGCACCTCAGCCAAATGCAATGGGAAGCTGGTGAGTTAAAAAGCTGGTGGGACAACTGCACCGTGTGAACTTTAGCAAATAGCACATCCCCCGCTAAGCGCTGTGCTCCTGGCTGAACATCGCGTGCGTGTGGGACCTTAGCGGGGGGCTGCTCTGTGCAGATGAGTGCCCTCGGCCGGCGGCGATGGTGGGGATGGCCATCGGTGCCCTCAGCTCCCCCTGATGTGAACACAGATTGACTGCGCTCTGCCCTGGGCAAGGCAAGCCCTTCCAGATACTGGTGTGACTATGAAGAAAGCACCTGTGTTCCTATATTACTGTGTGTTATCTTCCCTCTATGAGATATAGGAAATGAGATTTCAGGGCTTTGCTTTGGTTTACTTGCCCTTTGCCTGCTTGTGAGGTTAGGAGGTCCTTTATCTGAAAATAGTAACTACTGGAGTTGATTGAAACGATGCACTGTTCTCCCTATTGAGAAAAAAACCCCACCCTATATTTCCTTATTGAAGTTACAATTTGAATTGTCTGTATTGAAATACGAATTTCCATACTGGAAACTCAAACAGGAGAAGGCATAGGCTCGGTCCAGCATCTTTAAAGCCTGCAGGTGCTGTGCTATTGCTTTTAAAGGTAAATGGATTTGAGTTCTCCACCTGTGTGAGCATAGAAGCTTATTTGTAAGCATTTTTTGTTTATTGTTTTGGCTAAGGTACAGCAAATGTTTCTTTCAGCACAGCTAGGACATCTGCCTGAAAACATGACACAATAAGTTCAGAATTGGCTTTTGAGGTTGCGAGGTGTATGTTTTAATGAATGTTCCCTATCTCTCTGCAGCTGCATTAAGTGCTGCTGCTTTCTGAACATGAAAAGTGTGAGCTCAACATTTAAAATCAATAAAACCAGCCACTAGCAAAGTAAATTGGGACAGCAAGTTTGTCATCCTGTTCTTCTACACCAATATTGCTTTATTAAATCTGTGCAGCAGCGAATAATTCCCTATGTAGGGATCCTCTCTCTCAAACCTTACTCTTTCTAAGGAGAGTCACTGTAGTTAGGTGAAACTGTGTTATTACTGATTGAATAGATCTTGCAGATTCCTTGAAAGAAATTCTAGAAACAAAGGGATGAAAAATAGAAATAACTGCTGTCACCCATGGATAAATTAAATATTTATCGATGCATGAGATTGCATAATTCCCTGCTCAACAAATATCCTCTAGCTAGTTGACTAATGCTGGATTAGCACATGGAAACCATAAATCCTTTGCTAAAAATATATGCATTTTGGTGAGCAGAAGGGCTTAGGCAAGGAACAGTGCTGTAGGAAGGCACCAACTCCTATTTTCAAAGGTACTTCTCTAAAAAGGTGGCAGGAGGGAATGTTGTGCCTGACCCCGATGGGCCTAGGATTTATGAAGACCCCCTTTTTTTTGGTCCTGGAATATCTTTGCAAATCTGGTCCATTGCCCACCCCAGCGAGCTGATGGTACAAGCTGTGCTCAGTGCACCCGTGTAACCTCGTGCCAGCAACAGGGTACAGGGACAAACTGCCCCCGTAGCTCCTCGTTGTTAGTGCCATGATGTTTCCTCAGAGCTAAGCACATTTTTTGTGTTGTGTACTTTTTTTCCTCCTGCTTACTGAATGAGGGCAGCTGTATGGATGAGGTCTTAGCTAATAACCCATCATTTCCAGGCACGGTGTGTGTGCTGGGGAAGGAATATTAATTTGACAGAGAAGGGAAGATGCTTGTAATCCTGCTAACATGCTTGATGCCTCTAATTATGCTTGAAGTGCTTTCGCTGGTCAGGCCTAACATGGAGGCATTCAAGTGCAATTATGAAGCTGCCCGCTCGTCACGCGACTGAGACAGCATTACTGTACGAGGAGAGAGACTTCTGTAAAGGAGATTTACAATGACTGTAAAGCAACCTGTAAACATCACACTCTTTCTAGCCTCCTTCCTCCCAGCCTGAAAGGGGAACAGACCGATGTAAAAGACCGTGTTCATGTAATTTGCAGGGGATGGAGGTAAAAGCAAGGTAGCTGGTACTAGGAGGTCTCTGCTACAGTCCTGTGCCTTCGGCATATTAATAGAAATCTCTTCAGAGCAGCAGAGCGGGAAGGATCTGTTTACGGTGGAGGGATTAGACACGGCAATCTCAATTGCTTTCTTGATTATGTCTTTTTCCATTTGCATGCAGAGCAGGGACCGGGCTCTGCGTCCGACGCAGCTCTGAAGCTGCTCTGCCCTTGATGGCACGGAGCTGTGGGCTGCACCAGGCACTTTGCCTATGCTGTAAAACCCGTGTTCTCTTCCTCACTTGTCTCCCTATAGCGCTTAGAAAAAGAAATAGGGTTTGCAAGCTGTCGACCTGGATAGATGCCAGCCTGGATGCATTGAATAGGTATTTAAGCATGCAACATCTTCTTCAAGCCTGAGGTGAAAGCAGCAAATTTCAAAGCTAAATACACAGCAATAACAACTGGTCAGAGTTCGGTTCCATCTGTACCAATTAGACCACCATGAAATAAAACGGGATCTAGGGTAAAGCATGTTGACTAACGAGAGTCTTTGCCTCAGCTGTAAATGTTGAGTATTGAAATACCTGGTAGGATCCTCCCTTGCTAATAAAGTAAGAACAAGATCAATAGCTACACAGCTCACTCCTGCAGCACCATTTCTTTCCTTTTAATATGAGGGAGATGTATCTAATCTAGGGAAGGATGCTCCTTCTGGCACAGGCTTGCCTCTGTTCATGCAACACCATGAACATCATGCCTCTCTGTCATATCCCTGGGGAGAAAATGTGGTTATTTGAGTAACAATTTCAGCCATGGAAAAGCTGCTGCAGTTTCTGAAAACTGGAATAAAATAGATATAAACATTTCCAACCAAAGTCAGCCAAAAGCTTAAAGTAAATTGAAATTCCAGCCTGTCAATTTGAAACTCTCCAAATTTAATTAATGGGAAGAGCATGAGGTAATATTAAATTAGATTTGTCTGACTGGCAAATTAATGTTCACATAATAAAAAAATTAAGTTGATTATTGTTTAAGTGGGTAGCTGGCATCCAGTCTGATTTTCCTTCTCTGCACGCCATGTGGTAGGTCCCTAATGAAAATGATGCTATGGAAATGATGGTTCAGCTTCTGCCCTTACCTACCAGCCTGGGAAATACGGAGTTAAAGCAAACTCTAATCCACTGTGTTGCATTTCCTCAGGTGAAAAAAGATGAATTCCTATATCTGAGTACCATCAAAGGAGTTCTTTAGCCAAGGCTGTGTTTTGCCTCTGTAGTTCTCAGGTCAGCCCCCTCAAGGGGATGAATTTGATCTCTTATGCGTTATGAGAAGGCTGTGCTTCCCAAAGACGTGCCCCACCAAATATAGGGACTATCCAGAAAAGTTTATGCTGAGAATGTGTTTCCATTTCTATTTATTTTTAATGTGGTAAACTTGCAAGTAGTTTTTTAAAAAAATTAATCGTGAACTTAGCAAAAATCATAATTTTGTAAAACCGATCAAAATGAAGCTATCCAACGTCAGTTGAATTCTGCTGCATCAGTTGGATTCTACTTTATCAGCAACTAATGATAGTGTTCCTTAATTAATTTTGAGGACCTTGACCTTTCTAAATTCTCTTCTGTACCTAATTATGTACTGCACAGTTAAACAAACTAATTATATAGACTAATGAACAAGAAAAAATCTGCATGACCCTATTTTCAGGATTCATGTTCTCTGATATAATCACTTCAAGGATTACATTTCTGCTTTGGTCTAATGTGGTTCATTCTTTCCTGATGATAGGGTGGAAAATATGTGGCATGATTTTTAGTCATTTTGATGGAGTTCTGAAAATTTAGCTTCTAAGGGAAGTACTGCATATCGTAGAAATGTTTGAAAAGAAGCCATCATTGTGTTCTAGTGCTCTCAAACAGGACCACAGAAAGTTGAGACCATCTCAGTGTTTGCTATCTCTGCCTTCAGTTTTCACCTGCGCAAGAGAAGCTGGCTAACTGAATTAGCAATGCAGATTTATAATGCCAATTTATATATCTAAATGCAATAAAAATAAATTTTAATTAAAAGAAACACTCTAGGGTCCTGTTTAATTAGCATCCTCAGTAGCTGTTTTGCTGTGTACTTGCAGACCTCTTCATCTTTTGCATCAGACCTGAATTGCTCACACCACCAAATTAGCAGCAGCTGAGAAGGGTGATGCTGTGCTCCACGCAGGTCTGTTTGCCCCGCGGCAGTGGTGGGTGCCCGCCGCCCATGGAGGGGGATGCCAGCCCCAGCTGCATCTGAGAAGGATGTGCTTTGGTGGTTAGCACTGTCCAAGCCAGCACAACCCTGCTCGAACTGGGAGTTGTCTTTTCTTTTTATATAGTTCCATCCTCGCCCCCAATATGGCTGCTGTTTCTGGATAAAACCAGCCAGCGTTCACTGCGGGTACAGTTTTGATTTATTCTAAAGCAACCTCTTTGTGCTAGGGTTGGCACCCGAGAGATTTGCAGTGCAAATTCTGACTGGAAGTGTCTTTCTGGGGTCTGGTTACCCAAAGGTGGCAGCCAGAAGCTTAGAGGGATATCTTGAGCAAAGTTTGCATCCAGACTATCATGTTGAAGAGCCACCAGTAGACCAGTTGTCTATGAATTTGCCTTAAACAATGAGCTGAGGATAAATGGGTCCAAAATCTTTGTGTATATCTCAACTGTTTTTCTCTGTTCCAGGATTCGGCCTTGCTCTCAACCTCCAGCCATCAGTGATAATCATAGGGAAATACTTTTTGAAGAGAAGGCCCATCGCAAATGGCCTTGCTATGGCAGGGAGCCCCGTGATGCTTTGCACCCTGGCTCCTCTCAACCAGTTCCTGTTTGACAATTTTGGCTGGAGGGGAAGCTTTTTAATTCTTGGGGCGATTTTATTACACTGCTGTGTGGCAGGAGCTCTCTTCAGACCCATCGGGGCAGCCACACCGCCAGTCAAACCCCAGGTGACTGGGAAAGGGAAGGATGCTCTGAAAGAAGAGGTCACTGAAGATGCCATGGAAATGGGTAGTCCCACCAAAGTCCCTATGGAGGACAAAGTGGAAGAGGAAGGAGGAAAGGCATGTTGTGAAAAGATCAATCAGTACCTTGATTTTTCCCTCTTTAAGCACAGAGGGTTCTTGATTTACCTGATTGGAAATGTGCTTATGTTCCTGGGGTTTTTTGCCCCCATTGTTTTCCTGGCACCCTATGCAAAGCACATTGGCATTGATGAATATTCAGCTGCTTTCCTCCTTTCGATCCTTGCAATCGTGGATATGATTGCCCGACCTACCACTGGCATCATTGCAAACAGCAAGTGGGTGAGGCCACAGATTCAATACTTTTTCAGCTTCTCCATTGCTTTCAACGGCACCTGCCACCTTCTCTGCCCGCTGGCTTCTGGCTACACGGGACTCGTCATCTACGCCATCTTTTTTGGCTTGGCCTTTGGGATGGTTTGTGCCATGCTCTTTGAAACACTTATGGACCTTGTGGGAGCTGCCCGGTTCACCAGCGCTGTTGGCCTGGTCACCATTGCGGAGTGCTGCACAATATTGCTGGGACCACCTATTGGAGGTGAGTCTTTTCTTCCTCTGCTTCCACTGGGTTATCGCTTATATTTAGACTCTTGCAAGCATGGTTTGCAAGAAGTGGTTCTAAATGTGTTTTCTCTGCTTCCCACGCACCATTTTTCCACTAGAAATTGGACAGGGAAGGCAAGTCCAGCATTTCCTCTTTACTCCCTTCCGTGTAGTCCTCCAGTTGAAGTCAGCAGTTTAGGGAGTGGTCTTGTAGTACCTGATGCCTTCAAGCACTTGAACTGAACTTGCAGTCTGGGACCACCTGCAGCACCAAGAACCTTGCACTTCACACGACTCCTCCTGGAGACCCCTCCTGTTGCAAAAGGCTGGAGCCCACCACAATTTAAGCACAGTACACCACAGCAGTTCTTGTTGATTCAAACCTAAGCCTTGCTATCTGTCTCTAAGGCTCCGAGTACTTCCACTTATGGGGTTCAGTCATCGTAGTGCAACTGATGATTGATAGATTTAAGGCTGTTCCAAAAATACAAAAGAAGGTTTATTTTGGATGGTATGGTTTGAAATAGCAAAAGGCAGAGAGCCTGACAATATTGACAGGGTCCCTGCTGACTATATTGAACCTCTGGCAGGGCTTACAGTCGTCTGAAGATAAGTGGGAGCGGTGATCTGTGATTTTAACAGCCTCCGCTGCTTTCCCTCTATAGCATGTGTTCACTTCTTTTTCTACAAGGAACACCCCACGTCTGGAAGACACCATATTTGAATCTGGAATTCGGCCTAAGTATAGTCCTTATCAAATCTGAGTTGGCAATGGATTAAATGACTTTATAGATGACATCCCCTCAGTGTATAGATACCATCCTGCCTATGTGCCCTGCTCTGCAATTTGCATTTCACCTGTATGCAAGCTTGAATAACTGCTTTGGAAACTGGCCACCTTTAAGTATGCTGAAATATTTAGTTAGGTTGTTTGTGCTCTCTGGATTCAGATGTATAAAAGTTAAACTCTGCTAATTCTTTTGGACATGACAGTATCATAACATTTAAGGAACGCACAGAAAGGCGGCAGTTTAAACCCATTTCCTGGATTCAAACCAGAGATCTGGCGAATACTCTGCACGGCACATCTCGCTGAGCCATTTAATTCTTTGTATTACCGTGTGGCTCATACAGTGTGACAGAAGCAGCTGTATCCTCTTGCTGTCTTGGAGATTCATTATTTAATTAATGACAAACAAAATAAAATACAATTTTAAAATGACCGTTTTCTGAATTATATAATTTTCTGTGTGGAAGATTAAGTTAATGACCAGAGACTGCTAATGAGGCTAAAACAGTTCTATGTAATAATCAGTAATATTAGTTTTGTAGGGTTTCCCCCACCATTTTAATATGCAGCAAATTTATTGGTTCTTTGGCATTTTAATAACCTACTGCAGGGTTCTGCTTTAATGAACTAAGTAAATTGTTCCCAGTGTGTTTTATGACTTTATCTTACTCTCAAAGGAAAAGAGGCAAGACTGTCCTACTGTTGAATTTTCCAATACTCATTAAAATTCTCATTGAAACCTATTTAGGAGACCTCTAGGTCATCCTGATTAGCAGAGGAGGAAAAAATATTGCAATTAGCATTTGGCTGATGTTTCACCAGTAACGTGAAAAACACAGTGCATTGAAAATGGTGTACCAAGACATCCAGGAATGATTCAGGAAGAACTGCTGGGCAAAACCAGTTAAAAAGCATTTTTTTTGTCATCAAGAAATTTATATATTTGGTGACCATAAACCCCCATGTCAGTGTAATGCAGTGTAATAATTAATCATCAGCTTTTCAGCATTAGGGGTCAGTCAGGAAGTAATTAAAGGTCCCTCTCTTTAAGGAGGGGAACATATTCCAAGAAGTCAGGGAGCTAATGGATGATGGGCCACTTTCAAGGAGGACTAACTGTACTGCGAAGGCCAGGTTAGGACTGGGTCTTACTTTAATTAGGATCTGGGATGTTAAGAATGGTGTGTTTTGCACCAGTAAATGGGAATTAATGCTCAGGATCATAATCCCAATAAGATTTGCATTACATTTTGACATAATGGAGAACACTGACATTTCAATTAAGCCGTCTCCCTTCAGTTACTCTGTAACTCCGTAGCAGAGGCATTAACCTTTGAGAGGAACCTGTCACATTTGTCTTGGCATTGAAATTGTCTGACATTGACAGCATCATCTTTGCTTTCCCTGGAACGAATGTTTTCCAGTTCCGCGCAGTGCCCTTTCATCTTCAGATCACGAGTATAAATGCAGAAGGGGCAGCGGTGAGCCCCCTCTAATGCTGGTGAGTGAACCGGGGTGGAATCGATTGGAGGGTCTTTGTCAAGAGTCTTGAGATGAGACCCAGTGGGTAGGTGCCATCGCAGGAAGGTCTTCCTGAAAGCTGTCGCTTCTGTTGGCAGCCTGAGGACTACCAGGTGGAATGGACATCCTTGTAGGTGATCACTGAGTCAATGCAAAGGCTGTCTGCAGAGTCTCTGGTCAGAGGGCTCGGTTTCTGCATGGAAAAAATAGGTGTGCCTGAAAAGTCCAGACTTTGCAATGTAGGTTCTCTGTTCCCTTCTACTTCACTGTACAAATTATTGGTAGTATCACCAGTATCAACATTAACTACCCACAGGCTATATGGTGGAGCACATGTGAAGTATTTTCAGGATCAGAGTATTTGTGGAAGAGATCAAGAGAATGTCTTATTTTATCCTGAAGCCACAGGGGTGTCCTTATGTATTTAGGATCTGAAAACACAATATTCTTGCCTTCATCTCTAAGTTTCTTTTTTTTTTTCTTTTTTTTTTTTCTCTAATATATGTTTTACAGGAACTCTTATTGATACCTTTGGGGACTATAAATATATGTTCATTAAATGTGGAGCTGTGATGGTCCTGGCAGGAACCTTCCTGTTCATCATGAATTATTATAATTATCGTATGCTTGCCAAGGAGGAGAAGGAAAGAAAGGCAAAGGAAGAGAATCCTAAACCTGTAAGGACAGAAAATGAAGGCAGAAATAGCTGGAACAAAGAAACCACACGGGATGGGCCTGAGCTGGAACCTTTGAGCAAGGAACAAGAAGGACTAAAGGAGGAAGTGAATGGCATAAATGAAGTTTAAACCTGTTCTTGTGGACTGAATGGGAAATTGCTTAAGTGAACACCAGCTGCAAAGTCACACTAGGTTTTTAAATTTTGCTCTGTGCTCTGCCATGTGCATCCTCTTCTTTGTTGCAGGAGAAAACTAGAACAGAAACAAGTCTAGCTTCTTATAAAGTGCTGGGACACAGTGCAGTATCCATTTGTATACCAAAGGTCCTGCAAGATTTTTCTTTCCATATTTCCCATTTCCCAGAAGGGGCTGAGTAAGGGTGTAGCTGACACCCTACTTCTATTCCCTCTACTGCAGCTCTACTCAGTGTAAAGGCCAATGGCCATCGGAGTCAATGCAGAGCACTTCCAGCAGCCTGAATGGGCTTTGTATTGAGTACTGTGGTGGCTAGATTTTCTCACTGTGCTATCAAAACTCTTTGATTGCAGTCTCGGAATTATCCCAGGGATTTAGTGCTGCCTTCCACTTGCAGCTGCACCGTGACTTGCACCTCTGTCTTATGGAAATGTAAAACAGACCTTATACTCACCTTAAATACAAGATGAGCGTGCTGCTTGGCAGCAAGGCAGCCTGTCCTTGTGGCTGGAGCATGTTAGGAAGGAACTAACTTGGGGTGGCTCATCATGGCTTGACCAGGGACTTTCTCAGAGAATTCTGCATTTAGCAAAATCTCTTGAGAAAGGTGGCATTATGTGGGGGGCCAGCACAAGGCTGACATGCTATAGGAGCCCTTCTTCCATGTCTTTTGTCTGTGTGAGGCAGAAATTTGGCCTTAAAGGGCTTAAAATTTGGTCTATGTTCAAACACTGCAAATTCTTTAAAATTTTTCTTAGGGGGCTGCAAAGTCCTTATTATCCAACATCTGAGCACCTTACCATTTTTAGTGTTTTTTCTTTACAACATCCTGGTGAGGCAGTAACTGTTGTTACTGTTAATTAATTAATTGTACAAATGAAGAACTGAGGCATGGAGGAGCTACAGGCATCATTGCATCCGTGAATAGAGCTTAGCCATGCCAGAGCTGAAATGGGATCCTCTGCCCCACATGAGGTGCCTGAAAGCCCTACTGAGCACAGGTATCCCTGTGCTAGAAGACAGAAAATGCCATGAATAGTCCTGCATTAACCACAGCCCTCTCTGCAGCACTGCCTGCTTACTTTGTGCTTTATATTACTCAGAATTAATGATTTTAAACACTGTCTCAGAGCTGTGACCTTGTGCCATATTTTTATAATCTGGTTAAGTTGCATACAGCCTGGAGGGAATCCATACCCAGCTGCCTCCCTCTGGTTTGGGCTGGGTTAGGGACCTCCCTGTTGTTGGCACCACAGTACCTGGTGGTCTCATGTCATCTTGTATGAAATAAAGTTTCTGCAAGTCAGTGATGCAGAGCTGGAGCTGAGGCTATGTGAGAGGCTCTCATCCACTGGTGATAATTTTTTTGCTGGGAAGATCTGGACTCTGACAGCAAGCCCTGATGTATTTTATAATAAGCAGCTGTTGCACAAGAGCCCTGGATGCTGAGCATGGCATCATGCAGTTGAATTATAAGCCTTTTGTGGATTTGGCTCCAAGTGACTAGATAAAAACAAGGATTTTTCAGGCAGATACCCAAATCCAAAGCTAACACCAGTCCAAAGGCTAGGTCTCCTTTTTCTTTGCTTCAATGGTACCATTATGTGATCGGACGGTATTTTTTCATGACTTTGTCACTAAGGAACCATACCAGATTATCACTTATGAAGAATGGCTTGTAAAAATACTTTCGTAAATACACTATTCTCTTAAACTTAGATCATTTGTATCTTCTTGTACAAAACCTTTTCTGTGAAATCTTTTGTTCCACTAAAGAGTAATGATCTTTGGCTATTGACTTCAGTAGGACTTACATTTTATCCTTACAAAGTATCTTGTTTTTTTCTCTGGAAAAAAAAAATATCTAGACAATATACTTAGGCTTTTGTTGCTGTGTTTTTGTTACTCTGTCTAATACATCTATAGTATTTCAGTAAAAAAGGCATTGATAGAAAGTCCTGAACATTTTCCAGTATGCATTCTGGAAACTCTCACATACATAATAATAATATTTTTAAAAAATGAAATTAGTTTACATTTTTCTATTGTGATCTGTAGGGTAATGCTGCCTTTTTGTTCAGTAAGGAATTTATCCTCATAGGATTTCTAGCCCTGGCTTCATGTACATGGTAACACAACTCTTGGTCTTACCCTCTTATTCCAGGACACCACCAGGAGCATCTTGCCACACAGTTTCATTGACATTTTTAGTTGTCTGGGCCACCCTGACTCACATCTCTAGCTGTGTGGACCCATGAGTCCGAAAGCAGCGGAGAATGACCTGGCAAGGATCTAATAAGATGATTTTCATACCTTCCCACCAGGTCGTATCAATTAATTCTAGGAACAGCGACCCAGATCCCCAGCTGTCCTTATGGCAGGAGCTGATGCTAAGGCTCTTTGTCTAGCAGAAACCCAAAGGAGGCTTTTTAAATCATAAAACTTTGTTAATACATTTTCAATAAAAAGGCTTTCTGTTCAGCTGTCTATGAAAATCCTCTGGAAAAGGGACACATTTGTTAAACTGTCTCTGAGGACAAAAAGTGCTACATTGGATACGAAATTCTTTACAGCTTCAAGAAGTTTTCTAACATTAAGCAGCTACATCATTTAACCTACTCAACCTCCTGTCATAGAAACATATACTGTCTTTAAGATTATGGCACTATTTCTAGCACATAGGAAGCCAGACTATTTTACAAATACAATGCATTTTACAAATACAATTTTGGTGATTATAGCTGGTTTTCAGTGGTGGGTGGCCTGCCTCTTCCCTGTTACCCTGCCTGCTGCCCCCACCAAAGGTTCAAACCTCTGAGCATAGATCTTACTCATCATTGCAGCAAAGCAATGCCAGATAACTGTGTAGTTTTAAGCACGTGAGTAGCCCTAGAAATGCTTTGCTGAATCAAATCCTGTGGATTCAACACCTTGCAGGCTCAAGCTGTAATCCAGGCTTGGAAAAATCTCAAACTTTCCTAAGAACATTTTCAGTTATTAAAAATGACTGGTGCAATATGAAATATCCATTAGAAAAAGCTCTTGTGAAGGAGCAGAAGCTGCCTCTGCATCTAATTTAGTGATTTGTGTGGCAAACTGAACACAATATTCATATTTACATGCATGGTTAAGTCTGGAAAGCACCTGTGTGGGAAAGTCAAGAGTTGTGAGTGTTGTACCATAAACACGTGCACTAGGCACATGGGGCATATTTGAGATATCAGACATGCAAGGATGATATTTAATAATTGGACTCCAATGGAAGTATTAGCAGTCTTTTATATTTCATTAGCTTGTGACCTTATTAGAAGCAATTGCCCATTGTTTCCAGGGTTGCTTGGACTTCTGCAAGAGCCTGATTTTGATGCTGAAGCATCATTTCTAACAACCACAGAAGAAGCCACCAGACCATGCAGCAGCACAGCCCTGCCTGCAGCCGTGGTCTGCGGGTGAGGCACGAGTGCTGTTTGATGGGCAGGTGTGACAAGTACCATGGATTGGATTTAGATGTATTCCACGTGCTCATTTCTTATAGTTCCCCCCACTTTTTCCCTCCCTATGTTTAGCTTTTCTGATTGAAAGGACTGGAAGAGGAATCCAAATATTTCAACACTTACTCTGAAGTGGCAAAATTTGTACACCTGCCTCCCTCCCTTTGTAGCAGAATGATAAAGCTGTGAGTGTGCCACATGATGGAGTGCTACACTACTAAGAGGAGACATCTTTTGGTGTCACACATTGTGCCAGGTGCTGCTTTGCTACGCACGGCATTGTCTTGGCCTGGGAAATGAGCAACACAGACTGTCCGAGAGCAGGGCTGATGGGCAAGGCTGGGGGACACAGCTCTGCGAGGTCAGCTGTAGATTTAAGCTCAAAGAACAGTTTCACTGCTTTTTATTTTCTACTGTTAATGAAAAACTGTATGAAAACTTTCATGTAGCCACAACAGCGCCCGTACCCAGCACTTAGGGAAGAGAGTATAAAACCAGGCTGCCTTACGTGAGCACAGGAGGCTGCCGTCTTCAGTCTTGTAACCATTCCTGGTGGGTATTTCTGCTGCTCGGGGCTGTCCTTCACATCTGGCACACGGAGGGGCTGCAAAAGGAAAGGATAGTCACTGGCGGCATGTGCAGCAATATAGCAAAACATGTCCTTTTCCTAAAGGAATGAACCATGTTCAGAAAGTGCAAAACACACGAGGAGACCAGAGAAGTCTGGAACCACGGATGAGTAGAGGTGACTTGGCAGTAACTATGTTAAAAACAAGCAAGCAATCAAACAAAAAAATGAAGTGCCAACCTATATGTTTGAAATATGCAATCATTTTAGACAGCGCAAGAGATTATTCAGAAGGACAGTTCCTGTGGCAGCTGACATCAAATTTATTTGGCTGCGTTCAGAAAACACCTGGTAGACAATACAGGTGCATTCAGATTATATTAAGGAATGAATTTATAAGGCGACTTTTCTGCCCTCTGCGGTGACGGTGACATTGACTATAAAATAGTACTATTTAGACTTATCAGAACCCTGTGAGGGTGCTTTGATGAGTGACATTCACAACTGTCAGGAAAGCTTCCCACAACGGCAGTGCAGCTCAGAAACAGAGACATGATCTGCCGTCTGCTTTGGAGCTCGCGAAGGTATCGCTGTGCTTGTCTTTGTGTCTGGAGAGAGCCTCGTTTACACCCTGATACCAAAAACCTGAACCTGTATAGGTAAATGGGATCTTCTATGTCACCACGGTCAAGACCCTGCTATAACAAGTTAACAGCATCATATAATTTTCTTTTAAAAAACGTACAACCCATTGTCCTGTGGATCCAAACACCTGTGACACCTGTGCCTTCCACTTTGGTGTGTCTGCAGAGGGCGAATCTCCACATGTTCAACAGCCCAGATGTCTAAGAGAGGCTTAGACAGACATAATCCTATGTGGTTTGAGATACCCAAGCCCTTAGCCCATCAATCAAACAGTTGAAGAGGATATGTATGTAAGGAAAATAAATTATGTTCCCTCCCTCCAAAAAGGCATAAATTTGGATGATATTTAAAAATAACCTGTCTTTTTTTTTTAGTATTAATTTATTTGTTTGTTTATACGTTACTACTTTCTGAAACATGCTGCACATCTCAACTTTAGTATTACTGATGCGTTTGGACTGAAAATGCCTCCTTTCATGACTTCCCTTCCTTTCCTCTTTTTAACCACCTTATTCAGACACACTAACTTTACACTGAACTTGGCTGTCATAGACTGCATGTTTCCCCCTATTCCAACATTTTTGAAACACTGCAAAGTCATTTAGGAATTGCAGATCATATTTTAGTCGGAAATTCAAGATGCAATTTTCCTGGACAGGCTAAGAAACCTGTTCCAGTGCAAGCCAGACAGGGAAAGCTTCGGAGGAGCAGCACCGTGCCTCTTGCAGCAGGGACCGGGCAATTCATGGACAGTCCAGCCCACACACCGAGGTTTGTACTCTCCAAATATAACAGTCCTTGCCGGTGCTCAAAAGATGCATTTACATTTTGATTTCTCAGAATTCACAGGTAACTCAGTGACAGATATTTGGCCATAAGTGCCCAAGGCTGTCCTGGTCAGCTGTCTTTTGCAAACTGAACACGGCAAAGGATGCCCTCGTCGGTGACTTCGTGTCCAGCACTGCAGGAACTGCTTCTCTGCAAAGGCTTATTAACCTAATCACACCAGAAGCTTTCATTTAGCTGAATTAGTGTTTCCCAGCCGGTGCTGTGGGAAAGGCTAAAGGCAGTCCCAGCAGGCCAGCACATAGGTTAAAGCCTTTTGGTGAATACAGCTCTGGTTTGTGTCTTACCTATTAAAGCACACGCGGCCAGCAGATTTTAGGAGGGGTAAGAAGGAAATACATCTGCTGCTACAAAGGCAGCTGAGAAGTATCTGGTACTGGAAAGGATGGGGGTGTCCCTCATGCATACACAGGACAGAGTCCTGCCCCTTGCCCATAGGAGCCGAAGTCTACTATCAAAGTTTGACTTTCAAAGTTGATAGTCTTCAAACTATCCAATAGTCCTAACAGTGCAAACACCTCAGCTTCTACAGCCCATAATCACACCATGATCACCCCTCTGAATGGTCCATTTTTCACTGCCAACTCTCCAGCCCATGAATTTCTTATCTTTCACACCAGACTACATTCATAGGAAGAGAAACACAGAGAAACGTGGCTTCCCGTAGGATCTCCAGATTTTTTTAGAATTCTGTTGCATAGTGTCCCACCAAAACTGTGTTCCATGAAGAATTTCCCACCTTCTGTGGGAAATTAGCTGTTTCAAGTAGGCACCAAACAAGAAATGTGCTTCTACACTTTCCCAATCAAATCCATCGGCTTCTCTGCAGGGAAAGATATCCATTCGCCAAAGGCATCAGCTTCAAGGTCTAATTCTGACTAATCTCAGACACATCGGATTCCTTATGTATCCTGGATTCCCTTTGATGTGCAAAGCAGAGCCGTTCTGTGCCTGCTGCTAGCGACAGCTGAACTGGTACAACTGAAATGAAATAGGGACAAGCACTTCCCTCGTACTGCAGGGCTTGGCGTTCCCTTTCGGGATGGATGAGATTCTTAAGCAGTTTTTAATCAGTATGTAATCAACCTCAGACATTAGTTATGCCATCTGATCACAAAGCACAACTCCAGAGAGAGATCTTTAGAATATCTAGGAGGATCCATGCATTATTAAGTGAAAAAAACACAGACTCTACCTACCACCCATTAATACTATGTATAATAAGTGCTTGTTGAGCAAACTTGCCAAGTCTAATTGTTCTCCCAGCAGACTGTGGGGTGGGTTTTTTTGGCACTTCTACAAGTCTAATGGAAACCACATCTGGCCTGCTTCTGCATGGGGAAGGAAGTTTCTTTGATGTGCTTCAGAGTTCTGAGATACAATCATAGACTCATAGAATCATTTAGGCTGGAAAAGACCTTGGAGATCATCAATTCCAACCGTTAACCCAGGACTGCCAAGCCCAGTGCTAAACCATGTCACCAAGCACCACATCTGTGCATTTTTTAAATACCCCCAGGGACGGTGACCCCACCATTTCCCTGGGCAGCTCGTTCCAGGGCTTGGCTACCCTTTCCGTGAAGAAGTTTTTCCCAGTCCCCAACCTGAACCTCCCCTGGCACCACTTGAGGCCGTTCCCTCCTGTCCTGTCACTTGTCACCTGGGAGAAGAGACCGATACCCCCCACCGCCCCATCAGGCATCTGCAGAGAGCGATCAGCCCCCCCAGCCCCTCCTCTCCAGGCTGACCCCCCCCAGCTCCCCCCGCCCCCCCTCAGCCTTGTGCCCCAGCCCCTGCCCGGCTCTGGACACGCTCCAGCCCCTCAGGGTCTGGCTGGGGCTGAGGGGCCCAAACCTGAGCCCCGGCTCCGAGGGGCGGCCGCACCAGCGCCCAGCGCAGGGGGACGGGCGCTGCCCTCTCCTGCTGGCCACGCTGCTTCGGACACCAGCCAGGTGCCGCTGGCCGCCTTGGCCAAGAGATAGCCCCTACCCTGTGTGCAGGTGCATGCACCGGTGTCCCAGCCTCGCTCCAACAGATCGGAGGGAAAATCCACGAGCTAAAGCCTTGCACACAGAGACTGCATTCCTCGGTGATGTCAGGATCGATGTGTTAAAAGGCTGCGAGTCGCTCAAATCTGGTGGCAAGAGGGATCCTCAAAGCATCTTTGATGGTGCTGGGTGGGTCTTAGCCAGGGGCCAGCCGCAATGTGAAGTGTGAAGGTTGCTCCTTGCAGCACTCGCTCCGGACCCCAGACCACAGCTGGGGACTGAGGGGGCAGCCCAGCTTGCTCTCCATGGCTGGGCTTTCCTTTTTACTCTTCCAGGCAGGACAACCCACACAAAGAAGTTTGTTCACAGGTCATGACCTGGGACACAATATATGATGATTCATATTTCTACTTTCTTTGCATGTTTGGGTTTTTTTTTTGAGATCTCTTAGTGTTACTCCCAAAAGTCAACTTAACCCTGAGATTGTAAGTATCTATGTGGAATGATTTTTTGAGCACATGTGCTCCTTCATGAGATGTGTTCTCCAAAAAGTCTGTCAAAAGTCTGTTGGACAACAGTGCTAGTGGGTTGATATGGGCAAGGTGAATGAGTCCTCATGGCTCATCCAAGAAGTTAATAAAGACAACTGTGCTAATTAATTAAGACCAGAACCAAAACCCCCTGCTGCTCAAAGGGTAGGCTACAGCCATGTTGGGCTTTTCCTGCATGGAGTGGAACGGTGTCATCTGTATTATGATACTTAAACAGAGGTCTACAAGGAGGAACCATCATCTCTCTAAAGATAAGCCTCCATTTGGAGACCTCCATCATTGGATTAATTTAGAAAATCAAAAATATCCAGAAGGCTGGTGTCTTTCTTACTAAGCTGAACATTTTAGAAAACAGCCTGACTGTTTGGGTTTATCTTTTCTCTTTTTGATAGCAAACCATTGCCAAACTTTTTCTTTCTTTTTTTTTTTTTTTTTTTTTTAAACAAAAAAGATAGTGAGTGCAGTGGCTAGAAATATATTGAACTACTTTACCCACTAGGGACTTACCTCTTACAGATATCCTTCAAAATACAGTATTGCGTAGTACATTCCAGTATGAAACCTGAGGGTTTAATGAAATCATTTCAGCTTTCAGCCAGAGAAGATAGTAATTATACATTGTATAAATAGAAATGCAGCAAAGCAGCTTTGTAATTACAGTGTAACTAAGCTGTAGCTAATTTACTTGTATTCTGAAGTGCATCTGAATTTAGCAATTAGAGCCAGTACATGATGAAACACTTTTACCTTCACCAATACCAGTATATGTACCAATACACTTACCTTCACACTGTGCATTATTTTTCACTCGTATCTACCACGAACCTAGATTTTTTCCAGGGATTAATGACAGGCTGCAAGAAGTTGATAGCCTGAAGTTCAGCAGAGAGCCATTAAACTGGCCTGGTCATTAATCCCTAGAAAATACCCTGCACCAAGGTTGTTATAAGGTGAATATGGAAAATAACTTTCCCCTCATGTTGACTTTTGTCTCGGCTGACATGACTTTGACAGTGTGTAGAAACAACACCCCAAATGCAAGTGACTCCCTCTCCCTTGTATTTGGGTGGGCTGGATGCTGACAGGATGAATGCTCCCGAAGTTCACCCTTGCACATCACTGAGGGCTGCCAGTAGAAGACCCTGAAGAGATGGCTGGTATCGCTGCAAGTCTGTCTTAGCCACAGCTGTCTGACAATGCTTGGAGGGTAATTTTAGACTGAGCCTCCATTTTCTGAAATGTGTAGTTCCAGCTTCTCTGAGCTGAGAAACAACACTGGCGGCCAAGTAAAAATATCCATTACCAAGGGAATATGTAAAAACACTGTTTCATCAGTCATCCTGCTCACACGACTCCCTCCCAGAACTGAGGGTGGTAATGAAAGTAATTTAACATACATCTATAATTAATTTACTACATTCTTCCTGCTGATGGCAATCATCTTACCTAGGAAAGTTCATGAAATGGATCTTAATGCATAAAAATGGAGACAGAAAAGTGTTAAAGGCAGCTAAATGTGGTTTACTTCTAAGCATGTCAGCAGTTAAGCACTGTTTGGAGAAAAGTTTTCGGGCTGATTTAGCAGGAGCTATTACCTGTGAGAAATGATGGCGAGCACAGAAGCTGAGCGGAGCTTTCCCCTCAACTCACGCAGCTTGCGAGCACGGAGCAGAGCAGCAAGCCTTTGCTCCTAGAGGGGCTCCTGTTTTGCATAACGTGAACAGAAACACGAGTGGAGCTTCAAAGAGGCTTTGCAGAAGGGCGCAAAGCTGCTGGCCAGTTAGAGGCAGCACCTGGGACGTGAACTGCACCAGCTCATGGCTGTTAGCCTAGTGCTGTTCTAAGCCATGAGCCCAGGTCCAGTTGGAAAGACAACTTTGGCCAATGTGCAAAGCATCCAGATGTGCAGCTGTGCCCAGGCGCTCTGTGCACCATGCATGCACTTATCTGTGCACAACTTGCATGCATAGAGCAGGTATTATACGTACGTGACAGATCCGATGCACACCAATGAGCCCTACACTCGGATGGGCTGGTGCCTCCTACTCTCCCAATACCTCTGTGCTCCTAGAGCAGCAGAGCACCACTTGGGACTGTCAGCCTGATAGGAACTCATGTCATACACTTAGCTACAGACCATGATCTGCACTTCTCAGAGACCCTGCTTTAAAATGCAGGTCATGACATTATGGCTTCAATATGAGCTGGAAAACCTAGAAGAGCAGAACCTCATAACAACAAATACTTCAACAGTCCTGCAGCAGCGATATAAATACGCATATAAATAAGTAAGAAGGCTTTTAGGTATATCTTCCATCACTGTGACCTCCAAATGCCTGAGTACAGTAGCCTTACATGGATGGGGGTCAGAGGAGGAAGAGCCATCCCTCCCTTTGGTGCCCCCTGCAAGATGGAGCACAGCCTGTCCTGCCTGCACTGCAAGGGGGAAAGGAAACCCTGCACGGCAAACATCACTGCTCTGGTGGAAGACCCCCAACCAGCACAGAAGTTGGGCAATTCTTCCATTCTGCTATGCCTGCTACTGCAGGAGAGCCCACCGAATGGACACTTGGTCCCTGTAGCCGGGGCTGCTCATTGCAAGTGTGGCTGGAAAAGGAGGATCTCCCAGCAAGGCTCAGCATGATGCATTTTTTGCTGCTTCCTCCGAGTGCAAAGCTGTTGACTGGCTTCTCCTTAATGGCAGAAAGAGCAGGATGTGTCAGGCCCGTGCTGCCGGAGAGAGGCATGGATCAGCCTAAGGGGCCGTACAGACGGCAGCGAGTTGCTGCAGGAGTTTTGTTGCCCGTTGGCTGTCACGCAGTTCCTCATCACAGGGCAACAAACGCTTTCAGTGCTGGCTGCTGGAGCCATAAGAAGGACAGCCAGTGGCAAAATGTAAAAAAATGGCTCGGAAGCCAGCAGAAAGCATTCAGAGTTGCTTTGAAATGCTGGGATGTGAGCCCTGAATACCTGCTTTTCACAGTGCGCTGATGGCAGGCACCTGGGAAAGCGTCTGCCCCACTAAAACCCTATTAGGGAGCTTCCTCTGCATAGGTTTGTGCTCCCAGTTTATGCTGGCATGAGCATGGCTGTTTGCCCTACCCTCCTGGGAGAGCCTCCAGAAGCCCCTGCCCAGCCTGGCCCTGCCCAACTCATGGCATGAAATACTGTGTTGGGCAAGACCTGCACACCTTCTTCTCTTTAACACCAAAGTGACATGAAAACCAAAAAAAACCTATAATAAATCCGTTCATTATAGACATTCAGAAAATTTCAGGACACAGGCACCCCATGAAAAGGCTGAGACCTGCCATGGCTTGGGGGTGGATGGGACTTGCCACCCCTCTCTGGAGGAGCAAGGTCTCTTCTTCTCGTAGGTACTTGCCACTAGTGAGGCACTGCTGCAGGGGACAACCCTGCTTTTGCCAACACGGAAATATTTCAGCAAGAGGCAGAAAAAAAGAGATTCTCTGGGCTGGAAGCACAGTCTGAGGAGTATAGCTCTATCTCCATCCAAAATATGGACATTGGTTATGGCCGCACAGAGGTCAGTGAGGAGCACGGGGTGAGCCACTGTCCCTGGCCAAGCTCCACTACCAAGTGAGAGATGCCTTAAGACATGCTAATTACCGAGATTTTCAAATGTGAGGAACATCAGAGGGATTGCACTCACCTAAGAAAGGGGATCTTAGTGGTGCGGTTGATGGGAGGAGAATTATACCAGTGTTGGACACTTAAAGACAAAACCAAACCCTCCCTTTCTATAAATTCCCATATTGCTCAGCTTGGCTCCTTCCCTCTGCATTACGGTTATGTGCTGATTGGGTGTTTCTGTCTTTCCCTGCAGTGGTTGTGGTTTTGGTGATAATATTATTAGCTGTTGTTGTAAGATGCTCGGCCAGGGAATAGATCACGGGGTGTTAGCTGCTGTATGGGCAGAATGAAAATTGCTCGGGATGAGAAGGATGTGATAGGCAAAGCATCTTTGAATGAACTGTGCTAGATCAATCTGAAATATTCTTAATCATATCTTCTTTAATTAAGGAAAGGAAAAAAGAAGCCTGTTTCAAAGGACAGTGATGGATGAAATAATTTTCTGAAGTTTGTAGACTTTTCTCTCTATATTTACGCAATATTAATCAGCAAATGTTATTAAGCAATGATTGCTAATGTTATTAAGCAACGATTGCTAATGGAACATACAAAAATATACAGCAGTGCTGCGTGTTTTATCAGCTAATAAAAGAAAGCCCTTAGATTAAGGATGTGTGAGCATATATAATCACATAAATGATGCGCTGAATGTGTGGTTTCTGTTTCAGTGACTTGTCAGCATTATGTAGAACACAAATATGTACAGTGATGGAAAAAGCAATAGTATTGTCACTATTAGTCTTGCAGCTTGAGAACAAATTAGTGGGTTTAGGTACAGCACAATCCAGAGGGACATGACTTGCCTGAGAAATCCAATATTATATAGCCCTTTGGAGTACACAATGCTCATCATTTTTGTCTAGTTTGAAATGTGGATTCCATCTTTCCTCCTGGTTCCTATGAGTGATGGCTTAAAAGGTGTCTAATTTTCCCAATTGCGCTTTCAAAGACCCTGCCTGAGAAACCAGAAAACATGAACCAGGCACTAACTGACCGGTGCACATTTGAGCAAGAGTTGCTTTGCTTTCTGACTGATGGCATAAGTGTGTGCTTTGCTTGGCGAGGAGTTGTATTTTCATATCGGAGAGGAACCATCCTTTTTTCTTCCAAGGAAATAATGTATTTTCTTCTTAATAGCACTGCAAATATTATGCATGAAAGGCCATCTTTTTTTTTTTTTTTTTTTTTTTGTTAGAACTAGGAAGAAAACGGTTTCAAACAAACAGAAATTACTTCACTTCTGGCTTTTACCTCTCCTTTTCCCACCTTTTCTCCTTCCATCAGTCATAGGAAAAACAAGATCAGACGCCACAGAGAAAGTAAAAAGAAAACAGGTATTCAACAGATAATAAAAAAGAAACAGTGGCTTTGAACCAGAATCTAAAATATTCTGTAAAGATCTAAAATCAATGCTTTCCTTTTTAATCCAAACAATTTCACGTTCAGAAACCCAACACTGCTCCAAGAGATGCACAGCAGCGGCTGCTTAGCGAGAGAAAAGACAGGCTGGTGTGTTATTTAAAGGTGTGTGTGTGGGGAAATAGAATCCGGGCAAATTGTCCCCCTGCCGTGGGTGGCGGTGCTGGCAGTGGCACCCGGGACGTGCCCCCCCCCCCCCCCCCAGCAGGGGTGGGCGCGTTCCGGCAGCAGCCGCTAGAGATCAGCCTTGCCCCGCTCTTGGGCGCCCGCTGCGCCCCTCGGGCTGCCGCCGCCTCGCTCAGCCCCCGCCGACCTCTGCCTTTGCACATCCGACCTGTTCGTTTCTTTCTTTCTTTTGAACATGCATCCTCTTTCCACTGCATTTTCAGGTTCCCCTGTGCTTTTTTCCCCCGTCACTTTCACCTTGGGTGGCACTAATTAGCCAGCTTCACTATAGATGCGTTTTCTTGCAGAGAAATATTATGCGTTTCTCTGCAGCAGAAATGCAGAATTCCCTCTCTTTCCCCAGGCTGTTTGCTTTGGTTTAGCTGTTTCTTGTATACTATGATATAAACTTTTAGAGTTTTGTTTCCCCCCTCTCTTCTTCCCCCCACTCCCTCAACTCCTATCTGTTGTCAGACAACAGCTTTGCTTGACATTTTCCTTTCTTAAACGCATGCAGATCTGGGAAGTGGGGATACAAACAGACAAAGAAACAAAATATTTTACTTTTCTGCAAGTGTACTCCCGTCCCAATGCACTGCCTGCTCTCTGAGCTTGGAGGCAGCGGGCACCACAACAAGCCCAACGCTACCCTATATTCTTGGGGCAGGGCTGGTGGGGACCTATCGTCCATCCTGCTCTGAGCCCACACCACTTCACTTACACACTGGGGATACTGGGCACAGAGATACTGTGCTGCTCAATAACCAAAGCAGCAAAGCAGTGTGCAGTGGTCCTCCATAAGGAGCAGCTTGGCAGATGATTCCCCTGGAGCAGAGCTCTTCCAGCTCCCGCTTAGTGCCATACACAGGCTTAAAGCTGCAATTAAGCTCATAGTTTCTCTATTTCAGTTTTTCAGAACTTCAGTGATCATCTCTCATTTTGCACCTCTGAAATATATTGAACGTGATGTGACGATGTAACCAGCTGTGACAAATTGCTGCGTAGACGTGGGAAGCATGTGGAATACAAAAAAAGGATGCCAATTGCCAGGAACTGGGCTTCAGCTTTGTTATAGGACCTTGGTTATAAGTGTGTCTCAGGCAGAACTGTGTTCACCCTTGGGATTTGTCCCAGTGCTTTATCAAACAGCTGACATCATCTACCTAAGTGAAGAGCATCAGAGTTAATGCGTATGCCTGTGTGTGCACATTTATGTTCACGCCTGTGTGATGCACATGCATCTCACATGATATGCATACATTTTGGCTGCATACCTCACTGTTAGAGTGAAGTAGTTAATCCTTAATAAGTGTTTTTAGTTAACTACAGCCTCTTCTGGAAAAAAGTATAGTTCTCATTATGCCACACTGCAAAAACCTACCTATGGGTTGGGTTAAACTGAGGCAGCTGCTCTCCTGAGTCTCCAGCTAAAATGAACAAACTGAAAATGAAAGCTAAAATAAGCAATGTGACAGTGTGGTGTGCTGCGGACAGATGTGGGCTCAGCCTTCTCCTGCTCTAAGCTGGCCAGATGTGGCAGCCCTGGGGAACATGCCTCCCTGAGGTCACTGCTGCTCTGGAATGCAGATGTGCAACTACCTGAATGGATGAATTGGGAAGTGAGACTCTTCAGGAGCTGGGAACTTTCCTCCTCCTGCTCATCTCTGGGAAACAAATTCAGAAAGCATAGGAAGATGGCCAAAATTAATTTATGAATTAATTTATGAAATAATCTGCAGAGATTTTGGTGCTTACAGTTTTCTACAGCTGGTAGTTAGTGTATACGACATCAAATGTCTCTTTTTGTACTAGAAGGACAGTTATTGGCCAGCCAGAAATTCAGATCCCAACACCTACCTCTACCTCAATCCTGAAAGCCTAAAGCGCTAATATCCACAAATTAGACTTGTGATGAGCAGGAAGGCTCTTTGTAAAGTCAAAAGTGAGAGCACCTGTCTGCTGGGTGATGGAGAGCAGACCAGAAGAGCAGCCAGCCATTCTGCAGGAACCACAAGCTGCTAACCCAAAGTGATCCCGGCAAACTGGGACGGGAGCTTGAGTCAGAGGCAGAGTGGGAGGAGAGAAAGCTGAGAGAAGAGGGAACAGTGCAGGAAGTGTCAGTCCAAAATAACCTTCGTGGCTACCCAGACTGAGAAGTTTTTTCTGCTTTCACACATGGTATGTGGGCACATGTTATTCTTCTGCATTCATTTGGTGTCACCAACCCCCTTATGTCTGCAGGGGACAGGAATGGACCTGGCATTATAATATCCATCCCTGCGTGTGCACAGTACATAGGATTCTACAAGAAAGATGGGCAATATCTGAGAACCTAATCTCTTTCAAAGAGAGACAATAACCAGGAAACACTGGAGTGAGTCCCAAAAGAGATGTCACTGCATTTAATGTGTATTTATGCAGCTATTTAGAGGCAAACGAGAAGCAGTGATTATATATAGAATAAAATGGAACAACAAATTGAGATTGTTTTCACTTCCGCTCTATCTGATTAGCCAGGAAGAACAACAGACTGATACGCTCTGAACAAACAAGAATACGCTAAGCCTAAATGCTTTCGTCCTTGGGGGATTCATTTTTATTTACTGCATGAAACAAAGAGAGAGGGGAAAAAAAGAGAAAAAAAGAGATTTGTTTCAAATCAGCTGGGAGCCTTGGCAGCCCAGGATGAACCTGTCCTTCTGTGCACCTATGTGCTGCTGGAGTTCATGGGACTTCTCGGTGCCACGTCTCCTCTCCTTGGCTGAGAAGCCCTCAGTTAATTGTAGCACCAACAATTACAGTTTTGCAAGTCAGCCCTGGCTATCTGTGCGAATCATGGCATGGGAAAAGGGCTGCAGCACAACGTATTCCTCTCTAAAAATATTTAACAGCAGAATATTAGGTTGAATAGCTGAACCTGATGCCTCAAGGTCCCCTGGCTCAGATGTCTGCTCGGTGCTGTGAGACACGAACCAGATGCCAAGAGAATGAAAACCCATTACGCATATAGGCAGACAGAACGGACGGTGGTGACTACAGTGATATTTCCAACCCTCACGCACAGCTATCAGGAGCAGTGAATCCCCGAGATGGCTGGCGTGGTCACGACACAAGATGTAACTGGGGAGACTTCCAGTAGCCAGGTTTGAAAGGAGGAAGAAAACTGCAATTAGGCTTGAGGTCCCCACTAGATCTGTAACACGACATCTCAGAAGGACCAAAATCACCAACACATAACTTTGCTCTGGTGGACCCCTGGCAGGCACACAAAAGGGATGTGCTTGGGTTGAACAGGGGCTGCTGGATGAGCTCTTTGAAGTTACGTTATTTTATTCAGCTACCTTTAGCAGATACCGTGGGATCACAAATCGCTAATGAGCATCATTGCTCAGTGCACCAGGTGATGTGATATTACCAAGGCTTAGGAACCACATTACAAGGGTAACATGTCTCAGAGTAGCAACAGAGTGGCTGGAATAACTAGTTTAGTGGTAAAGGTGAATATTTAGAAGTTTTTTCACGCAGCGAATAAAATCCTACATCAACAAAGTCCTCATAACTGAAGTAGTAAGTAACACTACTGGAGCAGGCAATAAGATTGCAAGGAATGAGTCTTTTGTGCACATGCAGCCTTCAAACAAACCTTTTATACAACTGGTATGTAGCTCATACAAGCTCGATCTTGTTTACCTTCTATTCTCTTGTAGGGCCACGCTGGTGTGGCCACTCATCAGGGCGCAATGCAATACAGCAGCAAGACATCTAATTAATTCATCCCTGCCAGCCATCAGAGCCCTGCTCTGTGGGGAAACGGTGGTGCTGTGCACGAGATAGGAAGCCTGAGCACACCCTAAAAGCTGCCAAACAACTGAAATATGGCTTAATGATAGATTTTGTTCTCTCTCATCAAAATATAGGACACCGAGTGCTTCACTCTATTGAACTATCCCTGTCTCCTTAAATGTTTTAATAATATTATTTCAGTTTATCCATTATGTTTTATGAGGAATGAGAAAGTGAGGTTTCCCCACAAAACATGTTATGCTATAAGTACCATTACAGATGTACTTAAGAAATAAACACAGTGATGTAGAATAGGAAGAACTGTTCCTGCTTGGAGTCAATGGTATGATTTTCAACTTGCAAAAAGATCTTGCTAAACATAAAGAAAGGTCAGCAGCATAATTCTTTGTTCCTTTCACCAAAAAGGGACGATTCATCAGAAAAAAAAATAATCTATGCTTTCTGCAAACACATTTTAACAAATTTCTAAATGAAGAATGGCAATAGTTTTACAAAGCCTGGCATGGAAAAGGTCATTCGTGGAAAGGAGAGCCAGCAATGCAAAACCTCAGTGAAACATAAGTGACTTAATAGAATCTGTCAGAAAGGACTGTTCAGCTGTGATAATAACAAGGCTCCTGTATTTTACTATTTTTTAGCCTACTTTCCCAAGCAAGTGAGGTTTATGCAATTGTACTCCACGTACCTCTTTGTGTCTGTTCTCACCGAGTAATTTTTGAATCCATGGGTCTGTCTGCACCACATTTGGAAGAGAACAGCAGATTCAAATGCAACTGGGATCCTCTAGCTGTCATGAAAACAGGTGCTGCTATCCCTGCTGGTGTAAAGGCTGCAACCAGAGCTCATCCTCACTCAGCCATAGAAGAGTCCAGACAGGGAAAGATGTTATCAGCACCCCAAACCCAGGAAAATGTTCACCTGGAGTCTGCCTCTTCCTGGCTACCAGAAAAATACAAACTACAAAACTGCAAGAAATTAGCTTTTATTAGTCCCACTGCTGAAGGAACTACTCACATTAAATTCAACTTTTCTGAGCAAGTTTTGTAAGAAGAAAATTTTTATTTCTGACTTTTATATGCAGATCTTAAGGGCCATGCAATAATTGGTTTAGGCAGCTTGTTGCTGAAAGCCAGATCTGCAGAGGACACTGTGGGAGTGGTACAGGCTGTGAAACAGTTTCTGCGACTCGTGGAGCCCAGGGAGGTGTTTCACCACTTGAGCTCACCGAGCAGACCAGCCCCAGGGAGAGCTGCAGTCCCCCCTCCACCGAGAATTTGGGAACCCAGGATGCCCCTGTGCGACTGTCCCCACGATGCCTTCAGAAAAACTACGAGATGGTCATCCTTTATCTTAAAGGTGTCTGGAAGATTTTGAGCTAGATACTTCATCTCTGTGATGGGGCAAACCTTTGGTGGAGCCAAGGGAAACCCTATCATGTGCTAAGCTGGGGGTCAGCGTATGGTGTCTCTTCTAGGCTCCAGGACCCAGGCAACTGTCTTTCAGCATTACGTGGTCTTGCCCTTCACTGGGCAGTCGTTGGTCTTCAGACAGGTATGGACCCTGATTTTGTACGGACGAAGGATGCTCTAATTTGTGGCTTTGGATAGCTGTGTTCAATTTTCCCTTAAAACATGTCACTTACTGCCCAAGCTTCCTGGCAGATAAACACTTGTATCTCACTTTTATCTGCACTGACACTATTGAAGCTGCTCTGCCATTACAGCCAAACCCTGTGATCACTCAGCTTTCTACCACTTGATGCAACTCAAAGTGGAAGGTAAGCTCAAAGCACAGCTGGGGACACACATCTCCTTCCCAGCGGGCTGCGGCTTTGTGAGCGTTTGCAGAGGAGGCTGCGGAGAAGAGGTCCTGGCCTCTCTCCCCCTCGTTCTGAGCATCCCTTCTTTGTTTCACACTTCACAAGCACACAAAGTGCCCTTCTCAGTTGAAAGCTGAGGGTCTCCACTGTGTGACCCTACATTTCCCCATGCCAGCAGGCTTTGGGGTGTGCAACAGTTGGATGCTAACAGACAGGTAAAGCAAAGTCTTTCCCTAAAGAGCTTCTGTCTCCATTCCTCAGGTCCCAACCTAACATGTGGGGGTAAACACATGAAAGACAGAGATGTTCAAATACCACAGCTCAAAGCAGAGATAAAATAGGTAGACCACAGACCTCAAGCAACTCTGGCCTTAAACCAGTATAAATCCCAGGGCCACGTATGGGAAAGCAAGCGTAGCCTGTCCTGAGAGACCTTACTTCCAGAGTGGAGCCACCCTTTCCACAGGGTGTTGTACAGCCCTATATAAAAGTTCCCATTCAAGTCAGTGCTAGGTTGGGTTTCACGGATATGTCAGGATTTGTTTTATGCTGTGAAGTACAGATGTCCCTGACATGGTACACTTTGTCCCGGCTTCAGTGACACCTCACATTGCCCTCCCAGATTTTGGAAGGATAAAGGCAACCATCCTATTAAAGCATGACACTGCTTCTGTACTATCCTCTGCAGGTCAGGGGAGAGGGCTAGGAGTGTTATTTGGATGGGCAAGGAGGAGGCTGATTGAACTGCAAAGCAGCATTTGTAATATCCATTTGAGGAAATGCCTGTGTTTATCAGGGCATTATACCCCCCATTTATCTGTCATCTCTTCCCCTCTTCAGCTGACCAGTGAGGTTTTACATTGGCCAAATCGGGCAGGCTTTATTTTGTGTATTTACTTTTTCCTTGTCACGCTTGCAAACAAATGCACATACCACACACGGACTAGTTTATCTATATAGCGCACACAGACTATCATCTCTTATGAATGCACCAAAAAGGTCAGAGTATTCAGCTTGCATTGCAAATCAGCACCAGTTATGTACTCTGACAGCACCAGATGTCAGCTCCAAAATGAACTGCATCTGTTCAGCAGTACACGAGGAGCAATGCATGCGAGGATGAGACCAGACTCTGGAATGGCCCCTAGAGCCAGGGCTGTGGGCTTGCATTGCAAATGCAGCAATGAGTTCACCTGCAAAGACAGGTTTGGATTCTCTCCTAGGACTTGTTGCTCTGCTTAAGCTGAGTTGAGAATGAGAACTTCAGGTAAAATGACAGCACTCAGACAAACTGAACTTGGTGCTGGCCTGAGCGAGGCAATTCCCTTCCCTGGCTCTGAGCAGATCAGGTCTGCTCTTATCTTTCCACCAGCTGTTTCCTACTCCAAATCCTGCTCCCCACCGGTTAGGTGGTGTTACAAGACACTCCGCATTACATCTGCTGCAGACCCCTGCTCTACCTGTTGGCTGGAGCAGATGACTTCTCTTGCTGGCCTTTTGGGACAAGGAGGGCTTATCCACCCAAGCTTTCCAACCTACTGCACAGGTGCCTCATGCCACATCAATGGGAGGCCAGGTCCAGCTGAAGTTCAGAGACATGGTGTGCAGCAGCCTTTCCAGCTCAGATGCTCGTCTCCATAGTCCTGCTCCTCCAGAAGATGGCTGTTTCCTAACAGGCTACTAGAAACATGTTGGAAGGACCAGTCCTAACACAAACACTACTGATAAGCAATCCAGAGCATCTTAGTCCGTGGTGCATTTGGGGTCAGGTGGTTGAAGGGGCATGTAGGCTATGCTCTTACTCATGTGCAGGAGTCTGGGCTGGTTTTTGTAGTGCGGAGAACCTTGTTTACATATAGTTTCATGTCTGTTTCAATCAAGAACTGACCTGACTGGGACTACATCGATGGGAGCAGAGCCAGGGGTTTAGGTGGAGCTACAAAGCTCTGTGCTTTGCCAAGCGGCTCCTCCAATTAAAACTTTTCTAGTATATTTACAAGCTGAATAATTAGCACCTTCAGATATCCATAGATTCCCAACATCTAGTTTTTTACAGTAAATTGCTAGAAAATAGGTTAAAGCTACATTCAATGAGCATTTGAGAACAAATGCAGTAGCACAAAAAAGGGAACACATTACCTGTTTTAATGTTACTTGTTCGTAAGGATTAAAAAACTTCATGCATTTTAGTAGCTATGACACACTTCCTGCTACCCTTCAGAAGAGGTATGAAGTCATAGACAAAGTGTCTTCCTTCCTCTTGTCGGGCTCTCAAGTGGCATCTTCCCCCCAGAGTGCCAGTTTCACCAGTGCTGAGGGAAGAACTGGGCTGGTAGTGACAGCTGGGGCAGGGCTACCTGCCCTGCCCACAGCATCCAGCCTGGAAGGGCTCCTCAAAGCCACTCCCTGTGAGTTAATCATGCCCCTTGTGAGGCTTGGCAAAATACATCCTCACTGAACATGATGAGGATAATTTGGTTTATTTTGTCTATTTGATTTTTTTAAGGCAAGGGCAAGGAAGGTTTTCCTTTCCTCCCTTGCACGTTGCACCTGACATGATAAATCTTAGAACAGTAATGAGAACAAGTTAATATGGGACTATATTTTCTCTTCTCATAATGAGCTTTGTCATGGAAATGGATTGATTTTATGTCACTTTCTTTTCTCTTTATAATTTTTATGGGTGGAACGAGGTAGCAAAATTTTATCTCCCATAAATTCAGTAGAAATTTGCCTTAGCCTACGCAATTCTCTGTTTGTTTTGGCTACCTATTTCACTGTTCCCCTGTTTACAGCCTTAGAAAGAGGGAAAATGGCCAATCAATCAAAATCTGGAATACTGAAAAGGTCACAGCCATCCATACAATACCACCGTCCCTGCAGCATTAGGCATTTCCCAGCTGTTGCATCGTTCCAGATGTGCCTCGCTCTTTTTTCCCCTGCAGTTTGCTCAGGCCTTGGAGGAACTGGGGGAGAAGGCAGATCTTACCTAAATGAAACCACGGCACAAAGGACGGGAGCGAGAGCCTTCTGCCTCCCCTCCAACCAGAGCAGATGTCCCGTCTGGCACATGGCGAGCAGCGCACCGTGCTGCGATGAGCCACCGTGCTCACGTATGGCAAAGCTCCCGTCACGCTGCTGTTATCCTGTCACTAATATTGTTAGCCCCTCAGAGGGAAAACGTATTAACTATTTACCAGCTTCTTTCCAACTGCTCTTCCCTGCAGCCCCAAAGCTTGAGACCATGGATCGATTCTGAATCATTTCCCCTTGAATGCTGCATGGCTTTGTCCACGCTCTCCAAATTTCTTGTGTACCACTTTTTATTAATCCTCTTTCCCTCCAATTCAACAGCTGCCACTGTGGCACAGAAGCAATTTTCTCCCAGGTACACACAAATAAACAGGGGGCTGAACTTTAGGTATTCCTTCTTGCAGGGATGAACTAGACACCTGTCGATCCATTGGTGCTCATCTCTCCTTGCACAGACTAATTGAAACTTGAAAATCCTCATTAAAAAATGGAAGCATGGAAATAAAAAGAGATTTTCACTTGGTGCAGCTGACTATATGCAAAATCAGTGGTAATGACTGCAAATAGGACAGTTATCTTCTGCTGCCTGCAACAGAAGGGCAGAATGTATGGATGGCCGGTGTGTACCATGACAGCCTCAGTGTGTACTAAGGAGATGGACTAGTTCCTCTTAGGTAAGGATCTGGACTCTAGAAGTCGAAGTGGATCAGTAATTTGGACTCATCATGAATTGGCACAGAGTCAGAGGCTAGCTCAACTCTCTGAGAATTGTAACCCTTTGCAGTAAAACTGCATACTCCCGTAATAAGAGGCAAAAACATTGCTTAATGGTTTTTGGATAATAACTCTTTTAAATGAGAAGACTGTATAGGAAAAAAATTAAGCAGGGGAATTGCACTTTTGCATTTTATGTGATAAAAACAATGGGAGGATAAAGGGAACATGTGGCTGCTATTTTGCAAATTGAGTTGTGGAAGCCAGTCTCCAGCTTTTCTCCCATTAAGGATTAACATCTGGAGATAAGAGTTTAAAATCCAATATTGCCTTGAAAATGATGCACAGACACAGCTTCAAGTCACTGTCCTGGCTGCACAGTCACAGCTTACCAATTTGATACCCCTTGTTTCCCACTAAACTATTCATTCTGAGCATCCTTTATGTTTTCTTTACATCATGTCCCAGCTGGAAAAGGAGGAACACATCCTGTAAGTACTGTAGCTCCTTTTGTCTCTGCTTTCACTCTCCAGGTGCAGCACATTCCCTGCCTCCTTTGCTTCCCTGTGACACCACTGCTGCCGGTTTGAGGTCCCTTTATCTTCTCAAACAGAACAATTTCATACCTGTCACGTTAAGGTGGAATTTAGAAGTGGACAGGTTCATACACAAATAGTTGCAGAAGGGAATGAATATGTCCTTGTGATCAACCCAGGAAATCAAACACGCTCTTACTTCAGCTCCTCTCCAACCTGCATTGCTCTTCAAACAGAAATCACAGTCCACTCCAACAGAAAACAGCAGCCCACTTGAACTATGTCAAAGACTCCTCCACTTGTGCGCAGCACCCTCATTAACCGCTCCCTGCTAAACCTCCAGGCAGTTGTTTCTGCCGTCTTGCAGTTATATCCAAGAAGTGCTTCCAAACATCCATCAGAAAGAGAAATTCAGGGTATTCCCCTGAGCTCCCACGTGCCCTGTCAGGATGCACAGTTACTGTAGGCACTACACAACTGCTTTGCTAAACAGCCCCAGCAACCACTGCAGAAAGGGAGGGAAAGCTGAGGCACAGACCCAGGGACATGCCAGGGGAATACGGTTGTGGAATGAGAAACTGCCTCCCCCTTGTCCTTCAAGATTAACTGTCCTCTAGCAGCACCTCACACCATCACACTCATAAATGAGAGATGAGACCCACTCACTGCTGAGAAGGATGAATTTTTCTCTTTACCTTTTAAAGAGAAACTTAAGGAAATGTTAAAAAAAAAAAAAAAAAAAAGAAAAAGATTTACTGCAGCAAATACTGATTTAAACCACTGGAAAATTTTGAACCTCATTATATAAGAGGGAAAAGTCCTAGAGAAGGAGAAAAACTGTTTCAGCTATTGAACAGTGCCGGCATACAGACAAATGGGTATCACAGGGCTTTCTGAAGGCATGAAGCTTGGAAATTAGAAGTCAGCTTCCATTGAGAGAGAGAACAAGAGAGCAAGAAAGGAGTATATTTAAGTCCTATGATACTAATAATAGTAGGCTTGCGTCCATTTTCCTTCCACAGTGTAACTGAATAAACAACCATTGAAATTTGGAGTAAGATCGGTAATGTATAACCAATGCGTAAGAAGGAGAGCTGACTGCACATTACGTATTCACAGAAGGGGGTAAATAAAGAACTCAAGGTACTGTATTTAAAAAAATAACCAAAATCCTTATTTTTTACAGCAAACCCAGTGTTGGTTTGCCTCAAAAGTGTTGGGAATAAATGTAATTGTAAATAAAGATTACTAGAGGTAATGCAAGTAGAACTAAAATCCCCCAACCCAGTAAAAAGTGATGGTTTTATGCTGAAACTGTGCTCACCCTTGCTACCATGGTTTGTGAAGCTCGGCAAAGTAAAACTTAGAGAAGCAAAAACCTTCTAAATCCACCCAAACACAAGGCTGAGGGGTCAGTGTAAGTGCAAAGCTCAGGCTGGGGGGAAGGGGGGTGGGGAGCTTCTGTACCAAAGTTTGTTTCTACTCCTGGATGAATCCTCACACCCATTTAAAAAGAAGTAGGGCAGGAAGGTGTATGGAAAAACTGAACTGGTTCCAAGACTGTGACGATTTGTTCAGCTGCATGGCAGTTAGCATTGAGCACATCAATCATCTAATTGACAGCTAATTGGCTTGTCAGCTCAAAGTATTCTTTCTGCCACAAGTAGTAGGGGTGTGGAAGAAAAGCCACCTGGGAGTCAATGTAAATTTTTCTGTATGCAAAGCTCTTGGATAAATCATTTTTTCTTGGCAGCTAATAAAGAATTGTCCACGGAGCTGTTCGGCACAGCTCCATTGCTTAATAAAGGGGCTCTAACATATTGTTCACATATGAATGGAGTTATGAAAGCATGCTGTGATTTATAGGCACCTTTCAGTTTATACCTCTGATTTAGCTAGGCTGGGATTTGATTCTTTAGGGAGTTTTTCACTGGCATTTGCAGAGCACCGGGCTACAGCAAGTTGTGAAGGACTTAGAAGCTCAAGAGCAATTGCTACTGTACATCCCTAACAGAGCCAGAGCTCTCTGAACAAGGACAATAAGAAATGTTTGCCCTGCAAATGCTCTTTCAAATCCTCCTTCAAAAAGTTAGGTTCTTCTGCAATATTGTTTTGTCATCTTAGCTTTACAGCTTGCCTGTAAGGAACAGCTCAGGGGACAAAGAGCAAGTACGGCTTTCATTTCCTAAATCAGGAGAAATATCTATTGCCCTGGTTAAGTACATCTGGAAGAGGTAAAGTGATCTGAATATTGTCCTCTTTCCATCACCATCTCCTTGACTTTGTTTGCCATCTATTGCCCAGCCTTTGCTGCAGGACAGAGAAGTCCGTTGGCATATGAGAGACCCAAGAGAAAGGTGCTGGTTTGCAGGTGCTGAGCAACCTTGACACATCCCCTCTCCTCCTCCCTCTGCTTGCCCGTTTGGAATTGGAGGACAATACTCATCTCCCTGGAAAAGCCCTATGGGGTCGATGGCTGATATTAGTTTCAAAGCAGCAAAACAAACAGACGATATCTTATGAATTGGGGGGCTGGGGGGAAGCTGCCCCCAGGGCACAGCAGCAGACAGTGGTGAATGACAGGGTGTATTGCACCTTCTTGCAGAGCCTTGTGGGGCCTCTGTCTTCCCAGCTGGCTTGCCTTAAACTCCTTAATTGTCAGCAATCCTTAGGGTCCAGAAACCGTGGAAGGCAGTGGGCATGCTGTCACTGTATGTACCTATATAGACAAGTTTGCTTCTTTGTTCTTCTGCCCCTCATTTGTGGTGTTCACCCAGCTCTCACCCCTCCGCCCAGCCAGTAAATGCTTCATGCTGGGGCCATCCAGGGGAAAGGGTGCTCTCAGAGAACTGATACACTGTAATAAATGCAGTATTAACACAAAAAAAGAAAAAGGAAAGGACTTTGACAGGGACCGTGGAGTGTTAACTTGACAGAAACAGCTAATAATGTGATTGTATCATTTTAGTTCTCTTTGCTGACTATATGGCATGAAAATTCCTTCTAACTTCTTGTCACCAGAGCTAAAAATTTAAATAAAACTTACATCATTTAACACTGCCTTGAACATGGGTGATATTTATTTGCCTTCCCTTGTGCTTTCATTAATAACAGTTTTGCTGTTAGATTTGTTTGTTAATCCTACAAATGAAATTAAACCCAGGCTGTTATACATAAAGAGTTTGCACAGATCAGATCTAATAATGTCATATTGTGTTACTTTATACAAAATGATTAGCTATTAATTAACGTAATGGAGGAAAAAATAAACAAAAGCCTCCCCGAAATAGGCATTTCACATGCCATGCATGGCTGGAGTTATGCTAACTCTGCAAAGAGTATCAGCTACTTCATGCTGGACACAATCTTGTTCCCACTTGAATCAGCAGAGATATTCCGGTGTTGGGGGCAAGCTCAGATGCAGCATGTCATGGGCCAGGTAATAAGCAGTTGATGTAATTCACTGTGATTTTACTGGTGCTGGCACTGCTGGGCTGATGGTAGCGTATTCCAGTAATGAGCACATCTCCCTCTGTAAGGTGTTCTGAGTGGTGCAGGGATATGCCACATTTTGTTCTGTTTGTGTCTACTGACAGTCTCTCCACACTTGCTTCCCTTTGCCACAACAGCAGCTGTGATAAATGGCTATAAACCTTTACAATCTACAATTTTGATTCATCACCCTGTAATATAGCCCTGATCATCTCCCCACACCTTTGTGTTCTGCAATGGCTTAGGTCCCCCTGGCTGTGGTGTCCATCATCTGCATCACCCAGCAGCTTCAAGTCTATCACAAACCCGCTAAGCACGAGTTTAGATGCTGCACAATGCCGGAATAACAGCATAGGGGCAGTTAAGGCTTTTTTGAGAATCTTATACATAGCAAAATCTTTTATATATTGCATCAAAATTTTAAGCATCATTTTGGTTCAGTGTCTGTTTAGAAATTCTACTCCATTCTGTTAATATCAAGGGAACGATGTTAATTTGCCCCAGAAGAGGATTTGTCTCTTCTTTTGATCAGTGGCATGACCAGGGTATTTGTGTATTTTCTGTTCTAATGTCAGAGTAACTTGATGACATGCACAGGCTATTATTCAATAATGATGCCTAAATGGAGCTATCAGAAGGGTTATTATCAAGGTTATTAAAAAGCTATTCTTTCTGCCTTCAGTTTAACCATGAATTGCAGAGCTAGCCATCATCTAGGTGAGGATGCGCGTATTAATCAAGAGACTTCCTACGGTCTACCTAGATATCCTGAGCCTGGATAATGATTGATTTACTCTACTCTTAGATTAGCACACAATCAACTGGGGGTGTTGAACATCTGACCAGCAGAGTTAATTCATAATGCTTGGCAACCATTTTGCCATTTTCTCACATCTGTTCTTTCTGGCTGAGACACGAGATTTCTTTTAAGAGCCCAGAAAATGGCATATACAGAAATGTTTGTGGTGCAGCACTCCCTGCTATCTAATGTAAACAGTCCTACCAAACGCCCTTTCACTTCAATGCTTTTCCAGGAGAAATAAGCCTTCTATGTAATAATATGCCAGATGCTAAAGTATGGAAAATGCCAGTATTTTTGTAGCAATCATTTGAAGGTAGCTGCACGTAATTGAATTCCTATACAAACCAATTGGATCAGGTAAGTTACTAATAAGCTTGTGGGCACCATTTGGGCCGAGTCATCAAGTTCAGAAAAAAATATTTAATTTCACTTTTTGCCTTGCTAAGGTAAAGGGCAGCTCCATATCGCTCTCCCATGCTTCTGGCAAACCCTGAAGTGCAACACAACTTGCATCTGTTGCTGCAATTTCTTTGAACGCAAGCATGGCAATTCAGCTGGCTCGGGTCTATTTTGCTGACTCTGCACTACCAAGGCATACATTTCAGGTTTGGCAACATTTTCGCAGTGCTGTCAAACTAACCAACACATCTAGTGTTAAATGGTTTTCCCATTTGCTGTTATCATCACTTTCACAGGCTACGCTTCAGCTTCGCTGTGCACTTCTAATGCTTTTACTATTGCTGTTTGCAAGTGAAGAGACCAGAGATGCCAAGACACAATGTCCACTGCAGCCCCTTTCCTCAGCAGCCTGAGGATGACACGATGAAAATTACAAATGATTACTAAATGCAGACAGACTTCTCTCTGGTCTATCCCTCAGTTATATTATCAAAACTATTCATCCTGTCTTGAGAAGTTGTCAAAGATGAAGAGTGCAGAACAAATGTGAGGGTGGATTTAATAAAGAGTTTTCTGAGAAGCATTGCTTGCACAATCTAATTCTAATTCTAATTTAATAAAGAGTTTTCTGAGAAGCATAGCTTGCACAAATGCTCACAAATTTGGAGGGGCCCTCAGGGCATTTGGACAGCGCTTTGAGCACAAGGAGCTGAGCTTCAACAAAATGGGAGATACAGGCACTTCACAGAGAGCACCCAAGATTCACACCCTTAGACTTAAGCTTTGCATAGCAGGCAATGGTGTGCTGGTGAACAGCCCTGTGATGCTTTCTAGAACAGTATTGTGAAGAGCTACTAGGATTACACTGATTTGGAATAGCTGCCAAAAGTGAAAGGAAGAGAACAGGTATCATTTATATGCAGAAAGACATATATATCAAAAGTAAAAGTATTCTGAATTTCATACCATTCATGGAGTCAGTAGGCTGGAAGCTGGATTCACAGTAAATTGAGGGGGACCAACCAAAACTACTTCCCTGGAAGCACATGAAAAGCCTAGTGGAGAACTGTCTCAAAAACATACACACGTTTATTGATTAATTCAGTGGCTGGAAACTCATGTTTAGTTGCTGCTTCTGCTAATAAAGCAAAAACTACTAGGACTCTATACCTCTGATGTCGTGGCATAAACTGAGAACAGCACCTTGCTCTGAGACAATGCAGGTAGTTTCTAACACATATGCCTTTGTACAAGTGCTCTCCCTGTTAGAAGGTAAGACCTCACTACACACAGTCCTATTAGAGTCCCACTTGCTATGGTGCCTCCCCATCCACCAAGCCCAACACAGATCTAATCTTTTCTGGAAAAGCATCTTTATTACAAGTCAGAAAGTACTTCAAGCTTCTGCCTTGGAACAGCAAATTCATCCCCCAGAGATAAATAAAGCAGTACAATTCTGTATCCCCCCTCTTCAGAGCTGGATACCAAACACAGATATTCCAACCCTGCTTTAAGAATGAAGCTGTTGGATAAAGAGGGAACTCTTCCTGGAGCCCTGCTTTATGATAAAACCTATTTTTAGGGAGAATTTAGCAACACCAGCAGATGAAAAGCACCCAGCCCACAAATCTCTCCAGGCTACAGCCTCGTGGGAGCAATAAAGATGTAGTGCTGCTATAAAAAACAATTTTAGGTATGCCCAGAAGATATGTTTCAGGGACAGAGTGCTGAAGGTTTGGCTATGTGGGGAGCTGGCGTGCCCCCCAGGGTTGGCAGCACCGCGGTGGGGGCATGGGGTGTAGGTGGCTTTGTCCTTCTCGCTGTCGGGGGTTGTTTGAGCCCAGCTTAGCTCAGTGAAGTGGACTCCCGCGGCCCGATAATTTATGCCTTGTTATGTCTTAGCGCTGTAATTTACCAAAATAAAGAATAACATTCCTGTAACAGAGATTAATGGCTGTCAGGCTGCAAAGTAATTTTTCAATATGAAATGGAGCAAAACTTACATTTTTAGCACAATTTCCCAGTTCAGTGATGCACCTGGTTATAATTATGATTTACATTAACCATAACATCATCCTTCTTATATCAACTTGCCTTAGTGAAGAATGAAATAGGCCCTTGTTAAATGTTTCATGAAATAATTCAAATTACATATGCTAAAATTTCCCAGCTCCCACTAGCCAGGCTAAAAATCAACAAGAATAAAAATTATTTGCTGCTGCAAAGGCCCTGATTCTGCATTAAGAATTAGGCGAGTAGAACCCTAAGAGCTCTTGTGTTTAAGCTAATTATAACAACAGCTGACAAAAACTTTAAGTCCAAAACAACGATGCAACTGCAAAAGCCATTCTCCGCAGATTTTTCATGTGCTAAGACTATGTTCAATCTAACATTCTCCTGTAAGGAAACAGAAAAGAAACAAAAATCCCTTACTATCCCCAAAGTCAGTGAAGTTCAACCCTTCAATACCACCTAATTAATTAACTTCCAAGCGGCACTGTAGGAAGGCAAAGGAGTTTGTAATTTGTTGCTTTGCTAATGTAGGGCCTGAGTGTGTATCTTGTTCTCTAAGCACGATGAAACACTTGCCTAGTGGAGTTTCTTGCCGGTATATAATAAACAAAGCTTCTACAACTAAACCAGAAGACAACACCCTTTCCTTGGCATTTGTGAGGAATGCAAAGCATTTACACACTAAACATTACAGCAAAAAAAAAGCACTGAAATTGTGTGAATTATTTGCCTTAGAAACACAGATAAATGAAATACAGAACTAATGTAGCCCTAAAGAGCAGGTAAATTCATTTGAATAACAGGATTATGATTTATGATTTTCCTATTACAGAATGAGTTCCAATTCTACAGCCTTTAATTATACACTGGCTTGAAAAAAAGCTGCTCTGTTCCCGTGCATGAAGTATCATGGCCCCAGAAAGGATTCAGAGGAGATCTCAGGCACCATGCATAAACACAGCTTCAAAATCCTCCCCTGTCTGGGGTCCCACATCCCCTCCCAAGGGAGTCCCCTAGCCAGCAGCTTACCAGGAATCCAGGGGGCTAGAAACACCCATCCCCAGTAAATACACTCCATTTTACCTACCTAGTGCTGGAGCACCCACTGGAGACCTTTCTGCCTTGCGGCTGACCCTAGCTGAGAGTGCAGGATCACTTCAAAGCTCCTGCTCCACCATAACACGTATGAAGGAACTCGCTGCTGTTTGAGGAGTGACTGGACCCAGTTCACCCCAAAAAGCTGTAGTGCTATCCTGCCGTACTTGACCCCATGCCTGCCCTGCAGGGTTACGGTTTGAGCCCTGTGCCAGCCAAATGCTGCACGCGTGGCTATTAGTGGCAGGGGCACCTGCAGTCGGTGGCAGGGACCACCAGCACTGCCCGTGCGGTGGGCACGGGTCGGTACGGAGCTGCCCAGCTGGCAGCAGCCCTGCCTCACCAGTCCAAAGGGCTCTTTCATTTCCACCGACTGGCTTGGTCCCTATCAGCCGAGATGGGTAATAGCTTGGCTCTGCTGCCACTGCTGGAGTAAAGTTCAGCACTGAATCATTAATTAGGATGACTGGATACTCTGGGATTTAAACTAGTGATTAATGAGCCTTTCCAGCTCTAGCTCCATGTGAACAACTATCTAGTTCATGTTATATTTAATTTTTTTAAAAAAAAAAACAACTCACCGAGACACTAAATCTTGCTCAGAAGAATTAGTGGAGGAAGAAATACACTTGCACTGCATTTATAATGTTGATTGCAAATTTATATTCACAATCTTTTGCACTAATTTGAATGCCTTCTTCAGAAAGACAATATAATTCATGTTTTAGGGGATTCTTTGAAAATCTGTTTAGAAATGGGAAATGGTGAAAAGGACATCATAACAGGGTAAGTAGAACAGGTACGGCAAATAATGCAAAATAATTAAAACTAAGCAAAAATACAGTGCCTTGTTCTTAATTTTGGCACAAAGCTCTTGTTCCCTTTGTGGTAAAACATGATATTCTGTCAACCCAATTAATCTCCCCACTGTTAATTACTTTACAAAGTAAGTTTGAATTGTACTGTTTGCATCATGCAGATACTGAGACATTCTAGGTTTTCCTGGTTTCAGGGTTTTTTTTTTTCCTTCTTAAGCAAAGGTTACAGTGCAGAAGTGCATGGCAAGTGCATTGGAAATACAATTTTGAATTAATCTGTTCACAGCATTAATCCACTCCTAAGCTCCCTTCGCTCCGGTATGATACATAATCGAAAGCTGGGATCATGGCTGGCTGAGCAACGCTTTCCCTTACATCTGCATTCAGACACCATGAACTCAAAGGCCACCAGTCTTACCTAATTCCTCTAACTACGTGTTCAGTGATCTCCCCACCAGGAATCAGTTCAGGGTCTCTGCAAATTTCCATGTGTTTGAAGTTTTCCTCTCCTCTTTTATCTTTGTCTGAAAGCTGTCAAAATGCAGCTACAATTTCATAGGGTAATGAGGAAGAGATTAAAAAACATACACATCTGTTACCTAAATACGTGCAATAAGGAGAACATAAAATAAATAAAATTAGGATCCCATAAAAGCAAACAGCAGTCGCTAAACTGCTGGCACCATTGCCTCCTGCACCAAGCAGTGCACTGGGTTAACTCCTGCACCCCCGGGGTTGCAGACACACAGCTTCTGCAAGCCACAGGCGCATGGGCCAGCAGCTCCTGGGACATTTTTATTATGGTCAGGCTTGTGTCCAGGGATGTAGATGGGCTGGAGGGAGGTGGGTAAACGTGCTCCCCATTCAGTCCTCTTCGCTGTGCCAATGGGACATAGCCTGAACAGCTTGTGAGGCTCTGGCAGGTCTTCCCCAGCTGTGACTCATCTTTCATGCAGCTGAACAGAAAACCCTGAATTTCAAATCGGCTACAAAACAAAACCCAAAGCAAAGTCTTTATGCAGCAAATTAAAAATCCACCAATACTGAGCTTAAAATATTGACATCTTGTTCTTTGGGATTGCTGTAGTATCATCTCTGGAAACACCATCAGCCCTCTGTTTCCCCTACCTCTGCAAGACAGAAGAGATCAGCCCAAGCCTGTTCACGGGCAGGAGAGCTCCACGTACACGTTGTTAGGCCTGTGGGCTGCGATGTCCACGCAGCTTTCTCCATGGGAGGTAACAGAGATTGTGGAACTGATGTTATCTACCTGGACTTGTACAATGCATTTGGCACTGTCCTGCACAACACCCTTATCTCTAAATGGGAGAGACATGGATTTGATGCAGTGACCACTTGGTGAATAAGGAATTGGCTGGATGGTCACACTTAAAGAGTTATGGTCAATGGCTTGATGTCCAAGTGAAGACCAGTGACAGGGGGCGTTCCTCAGGGTGGGGATTGGGACCAGCACTATTTAATGTCTTTGTCACTGACAAAATTGGGATCGAGCGCACCTTCAGCAAGTTTGCCAACGACACCAAGCTGTGTGGAGCAGTCAACACACTGGAGGGAAGGGGTGACATCCTGAGAGACACTGACAGGCTTGAGAGCCGGGCCCGTGCACACCTCATGAAGTTCAACTGGACCAAGTGCAAGATCCTGCACATGGGCCAGGGCAATCCCAAGCACAAATACAGGCTGGGCAGAGAACGGACTGAGAGCAGCTCTGAGGAGAAGCACTTGGGGGTATTGGTTGACAAGAAGCTCCACACAACCCAGCAACGTGTGCTCATAGCCCAGAAAGCCAACGGTATCCTGGGCTGCATCAAAAGAAGCACAAGCAGAAGTCAAGGGAGGTGATTCTCTGCTCTCGTGAGACCCCACCTGCAGTGCTGCATCCAGCTCTGGGGCCCCCAACGTAAGGACGACAGGGACCTGTTGGAGCGAGTCCAGAGGAGGCCACGAAGATGCTCAGAGGGCTGGAGCGCCTCTCCCATGGAGACAGGCTGAGGGAGTTGGGGTTTTTCAGCCTGGAGAAGAGAAGGCTTCAGGGAGACCTTAAAGCAGCCTCCCAGTACCTAAAGGGACCTCCAAGAAAACTGGGGAGGGGCTTTTTACCACAGCATGTAGTGATAGGATAAGGGGGGAACAGCTTTAAAATGAAAGAGGGCAGATTCAGATTAGGTATTAGGAAGAATTTCTTTACTGTGAGGGTGGCGAGGCGCTGGCACAGGCTGCCCAGAGCAGCTGTGGGTGCCCCATCCCTGGCAGTGCCCAAGGCCAGGTTGGACGGGGCTGGGAGCAGCCTGGTCTGGTGGAAGGTGTCCCTGCCCACGGCAGGGCGATGGAACTAGATGGTCTTTAAGTTCTATGTTCTAAACCATTCTATGATTCTATGAAATGGGCCCATTCTCTTTAGTTTTAAGCAATAAAATCCCAGAAAAACTCTCACTTTCAACCTTTATCCAGAAAGGGTTAAGCTTCTAAATTGGATCCATTATTACCCAAATGAAGACACATACCAGTAAGCTAATTACGTTTCTTACCAAACTCGTGAATAATTAAATATTTTATTGTGATGTTACAATTTGTATTTATTATCCTTTGCTAAGGAGTGAAATTAAACATAATGAGGCCTGTTAGAGTCTCTTTTCAGAGATGAGCCCATGTTACGGGCACCTATATCATTTGCACCAATGGTGATTAATGGTTTTAATTTACTTGTCTTGCATATGTTGGAATCTGTGAGGGGGAGAGAGAACGGAGGTCAGATTGCTAAAATCCTTTTAATTAGACTAATAATGCCAAGTTTGCATGTGTTAACTAGGGTGCACTATTAATTAGTTTTAGTAGGCTGTTTTCTGAAAGGTGACACTGCAGCATTTATGCATGTCTTACGATCCCAGGAGAGCTAATAAAATGACAAACAGAGCATGACATTACACATAACTGCAAACAAACAGCCTTTAATCTTTCTGGATGAAGAATTGGGGGTAATTGATGGACAAAACACTTTCTGCACTGTAGCTGCCTCTCCTTTTTACCTTTACTGGGTGTTATTAATTTGGCTATGGCACAGGCTCCGCAAAACAGTCCATCCTCAGCTGTGGTAGAGCTGGAGGTTGGTTCTGGGTCTCAAGTCCAACAAAATCAATAGCTGAGGACTCAGCCACAACCAAGATGCTTGCTTCTGGGGTTTCAGTTCTAAAGTAGCTCTTCCAGTCCCAGGAGGCAGCACAGATTGGTCCCACTGGCTAACAGCCTTCCCTGCAGGTACCTGGATGCTCAGCCCCCAGCACTGCAGCAACTCCTGTGTTTATGTCAGGGAGCCCAGGGCAGCCTGGCAGCCCTCAAGGTACCACCAAAGCAAGGCTCACCCCTGGGCTGCTCTCACAGGAGGGGCAGCCAGAGAACAAGGGGCAGATTCTGTCTCTGGTCAGATAGCAGGTCAAGAAACAAGCGCACTGCCAGGTAGGGGTTGGGAGAGAGAGGCACAGATGTCGCAGTTGAGGAGGGCAGGTGTAAAGCTCTCTGGTACAATTTGGCTCTCAATAGCATGGGAGTAGAAAACACATTTCCATAAAATTTAATTGCTAGTTACCACACTGGTTGTCTTCCATCATCAGAGCTCAGCACAATCAGTGGGCAGGTAAAATTATCTCCAGTTACCCTATGTAAGCAACTGGTATCAAAATCTGCCTGTATCCCCATCCCAGGGCTGGCAGGCAGGACCTAAGCACAGGCTTCCCGTTTTTTTTCTAACCCATATTAGCCAAGCTGTGCCACCACAAGCAGCCTTCAGGGTGTCCCCAGACCACAGAAACAATAAAATTCCTGCCTTTTTACTGCTATGAACCTGAAGTTCAGCTGCACTGTCAACAGACATTTGTAACAGCAGATTCACTGCTTATATGGATGTCTAAAGGATTGAAGATTTCAATCTTCACTTGGTTTTCTCTGTTCATATTAAATACCTATCGGTGCACTAATGTGTGGAATTTGCGTCCACATCTGTGGAGAGATTTTGAATGCAGAACAAGTGGGGATTGTGCTATAAAGATCCATAGTGCAGACAAGAACTGTAACAGAGGAAAAATGTCTTTAGCCTATTCTTTCTGCAGCCCTGTCACACTGTCCCCAAGAAATACAGGCAAGTACCTGGTTCACGTCCCCATAGACTATAGGCTTACTCAGCTATAATAACGAAGGGAGGTATCTCCTGCTTGAAGAAAAGAGGTGGTGAGAAGAGGTGTTTTGGAATGTGCGCCAGGTCAGGCGTTTGGAAGCCAGTGTAACCCTGTGGGAATGCAAAGATGTGTTTTATATCACTCAAATCTACATGCACGGTGGGGTGGGGCTGGCCTGAAGTTACCCAGTTTAGAGGATCAGCTCTACAGGATCAAAGGAGAGATGGATGCAGCTGCGGAAAGACTGTATCTTTACAGATCCACCAAGGCTGGGGGCAAGCAGGGTGGATTTGGGACACTGGAGTCACCACATGGATCCAGAGCTGGGGAACTGCTTAGGAGAAGGAACATAAACATGAAGTTTCATGCCATGAACGCTTCAAATTGGATAGTATCAAAAAATAGCCTCAGTATCACCCATCCCTGGAAGTGTTTAAGAAACACATAGATGCAGTGTTTAGGGACATGGGTTAGTGGTGGACTTGGCAGTCCTGGGTTAACAGTTGGACTCAATGATCTTAAAGGTCTTTTCCAACCTAAATGATTCTATGATTTTCTTAAAGCTCTACACCCACCCCCCATAGCAGAGTCAGGAGGTAAGGGGGGGGAAAAAAGAAAAAAAAAAAGACTATGCTCTTCACTGATTGTGCTGAACAGGACATGGACGTGTGGCTGAGTTTGCTGTTCCCTGTTCTGCTGGTCATGCTTAAATCAGAGTTATTGCTCCGGACATTTCTTGCTTTGCTGCTCATTTACAGGAACTTTTTATGAAACTGATTAGAGCTGGCACCAGAACGAGCACATTTGGAAGCTGGAGCAACTGGCAAGCCCTGCGTGTTGGGATGCCCTGAGCAGAAGCAGGGCTGAGCCGGCACTGCTCGCTGCCCCAGCCCAGCCCCCGAGGTGGGTGCCCGCAGGGGGGCTTCTCAGCAGCACCCGCACGTGGAAGAGCTGCAATCCTGTCCACAGATGGACCCACAAGGATGGTTAGTGAATCTTCTGGGTGTAAATGGTTGTATACAAGTAATCATTTATGTTTCTCATTTATTTCTCCTATCGTTTAAAAACCTGTAACATAGAACAGAGCGAGACCCTTTGTAGCCTAATATCCTCTCTCCAAATGTCGGGTAACGGATGTCCTATTTCTTACAGTGACTGTTTGGTCTTGAATTATCCAATGTCCCCAGTTGCTAGAAATCTGAAAGCTAGATTCATTTAATGGCCAATGGCCTCCAATGGACTTTTCTTCAATTAATTTCTCATTGTTTTTATTCCCTTGGTCCTGCAACATCCTGAAGCCACGAGTTCCACAATTTCATTATGCATTTCCTTTTTTATATTTCTGCTCAGCAGTGTCATGTGGTATCTCCCTCCCTCTGTCACATTCATGAGCAATTGAGAATAACTGTTTCCTGACATATGTAATAGTAAAAAAGGTTATTTGCTTCTCAAAAGGGAAGAACAGATTACATCTATAAGATCAGTGACCTAGGGATACTAAATACATACAAATACCTGAATAAATAATTGCTTAATGTTTGTTGCTTGATTCTTAACGAAATATATTGAATCTTTTGAGTATGATATACATCCAGGGATTCCAATGAAATGAATCATAGGTCTTAAGCATTTAGGGGAGCTCAAAAGCCAGTGATTTTGATTTATTTTAATTTATTGCTGAAATGTATTGACAGGCTAAATAATGTTGTTTCCTACATCATAGGAAACCTACTTATTGTTTTGATTTCTGTTTGGGTAGCAAGAAGATTGAATAGATGTCTGCTCTGGTAATAGAAGTGTCTAAAAGTTTCCCACATTTGAGGAGGCTTTTCAGAGACACTGATCACATTAATTCACCTGAGTGGCTTACTGTACTTTGGTCTCTACAGATTAACTATTATTTATTTAATAACTTTTAATGTACCTAAAAATTAATGGTATTTAGTGTTTTCCACTCACAGCCTTCTGGCTCTGCTTGTTAGCAATCTCCAGGGTAAATCCTGGCTTCTTTGTCAGTTTTTCGGGAAAAAATATCTTAGTAAGCCCGGGTTATTACATTGCAATAGCCCTACTAGTATACCTGAAGCTAGATCATGCTTGAGGGGCCCAGTCAAGCTGCAAACAATGCCATATTCTGCTCTACTTCAGCCTACCTACATAGCAACAGAAAAAGCAGAAATGCAGCTAACCCTCCCTCACCAAAGGGCATACAGCTTCAGCTGAGCTCTCCCTGGCGCACATCCCTTCACTCCTTACTTCAGTGCCTCGACTCAAGTATTCCAAACATACTCCCAGCCTTGTAGTCTGCTTGCTTAATTCCCACAGAAGACCTGCTGAGTAGTCTTCAGGCTAAGCAAAGACAGATCAGGAAAGCAAAGCCTCAGAACTCAAGCTTGAAAAAGACCATCATGATCTCACTCTCTAAAGTGGGAGACAGGGCAGATATCTTATACATTTCACAAAACTGCCGAATATGTGAAACTGTTGAGGCAGAGGAGTGCATGGCTGGCAATGCTGTTTGATCTATTCACTAATCTATCTGTGGCAGACAGCCCTCTGCCTCTCAAGCATAGGTTTTCCTGCACCCCCCACCCCCATAATTTCGTTTTTCACTTAGATGAAAGCTGGTACTGTCATCCTTTTGACCAACTGCTATGCATTGCCAAGGCAGACTGTTCTAGGAAAGATGTCCACGTTTTTCAAACATTTCCATTCATGCTTAGCTCACTTGTCTCCTCCACTGTGTCAAGTTCTCCCGACTCAAAGCCTACTGAAACCAATGGAAAGGCTTCCCATGATCTGATCCAGAACAGGCCAGTGGGTTTGGTTTCAGGTCTCAGGTGGAGGCAATGCTTTGAGAATGAGGCATCTCAACACTGAACTAATGTATTGTGTCAGCATCTGCCATGCCTTGGAGATGTTGAAACCATCAGCAGTTTAGTCCATAAATAAGCAGAGGTTAAATGAAAACAATAACCATAGAAGAACAGAACCATTAAAAATGCTGGAAAAGACTGGCAGGTGAAAAAAAAAAAAGTAGAAGAGAGGAGAGAAAGTACCAGGATGTTTGCAAGTCCCTCTTTCTGAGTTTCAGCTCACATCAGAGCAGCTTGGGTCTGCAGCCTGTGGGTACATCTACAATATCACTCAGATGAACTATCATTGCTTAGCACAGGTAAGGATCACAGCTGAGCCAGAGATGCAAATCTAATGGGCACTATAACAAACCCTCCAGCAACACCTTATTTTATCTATTTTGAGTGAGCATTGAGTGACCATCAAGACATTATCTGACAAGTGGTGTGTCTAGGCAATGCACTGGCTGTGTGCCAGCTTCCTTCGGCAATGAGTATAGGAGTTAGTGGCAAATAAACCTATCTTTCTACCATTTACCAACTGTTAGGCTATGAGCTGGCTTTTCAATCAGATCTTGTCAGCCTAAAAAGCAACACATCACTCTGAAGTGGTGTTCTGGGATCTGAAAGGAGACACACTGCAGATTCTTCAAGGAAAATGGGATACAGGCATTCATTTCTGGTACAAGCATATCACTGCAGTTTACACCTGATGCTTTGCTCACAGCCACAGTTTAAAATCTGCCTTGCAGTGAGAAATGAATTGGTACATTCTCCCACAAAACAAACATGGATAAAAGCATGGGGGTTTGGATCCAGGTTCCTAACGTGGCTGCATTGAGACTATGGCCATAATCAAGTATCCATTGCCAGAACAGTCTGCAGAATCATGATAAGCATTTCTGGCACATATCCCACCTTTAAGTGGGGAATCTACAGAGTTTTCTCTGTGAAAATTATGAGCACTCCAAGACACTTTATCCTGAACTGGGATAAACTGAACTCTCAATTATGCTTAGATACTCAGAAAAGTTTCAGTCTGAGTCAGCTAGCCTTTGACCTTTCTGATAAAGTTTTGGACTTAAAACCAAGCAGATTGTGGATTAGCTAGCATTTCAAAGCACAATATTTCACATTACAGAAAATATTTAATCTTAAAGAAAAAAAGAAGTGAAACTGTGTCTTTAAAGCATCTTCAAATTCTAGTAACAAAGACCCATAGGACTCACAGTTCAGAAAACTAAAAGCCACCCCCACAAACTATAGGCTAGACTCTGTTCTCCAGGACATAGCTTCCCAGTAGGTTAAATGAGAGAAATACCAGGTCCTTCGACATAGAAGAGGAAATATACTTCTTATTAATTCCTCTGGCAGAAAAATAGTACCTGTCACAGCAGGAACAGACACCCAAAAGAAAATACCAGAAGGTGGTTATGATAATAAGCTTATTTTCATTACAGTAGGATTCTATTTTAAACCTTTCATTAGACTTGAAATTTCAGAACATACTTCTTGGATTCTAGATTGTCAATACTTTCGCGTTTTTCTTTTGTGTCAAGTCTTACTCCTGTGGATGAACCTAGTTTTGTTGCATAGGGAAGATCTTATTGTCAAATTACTTAATTACATGCAGAGGACATCTTTAATTCTGATTATGACTAGAATCACGCACGTCTTCATTTAGGAAGTCCTATTGGAATCTGTGTGTCCTAAGCACAGGCTCTTTGAAGCATTGCTAAGTGGGGTAATTTTATTGTACGAGTTTTCTTGTAAAAATTATTGTCTTTCTGGATGTCTAATTAAAATAAAGATGTAATAAAGAATTTATAGTTTTAATTACGACATAGATCTTAAAGCAATTATAATGTGATTAATAATTCCTTAACAGGCTTTCTTATATGAGATGAAGAAAAAGAAAGATTTGAGCCCCATGAAAAATCAATATGCATTACTCAATTACGTTAACGAAGCTACACAAAGCAGTCTAGGTCCCAATTAAATTGCTCCTCATGTTAAACTGGCAATGGATTCTGTAGTTATTAATGAGTCTTGATCTATTTGTTTAGTCATCGTAGGTTTTTTGTGAACTACAGGGTTTGGTTTTTTTTCCCCCCCCCACTGGAAAGATGCTGTAACAGAGATGTGCCTATGGCCTCATCCTACCTGAACACAATTCCAGAGGACAGAGTGAACAAGGTTTGCTCCAGGACTGAGCCCAAACCCTTCCTGCCTTGCCTTTACCTATGCTGTGAGCCAAGGCACAGCCGAGGAGCTGCTCATCAGGGCCAAGCAGATACAGTGCAAGGCACTGTGCCCTGTTCCAGTGACCTCTGTTCCCCGCACTCGGTGGCTCAGGGCACCACCAGGATCCCCCCAGGCCGATCATGCTGCTCCCCTTACTCTATACAGAAAGATCACTGCCAGACCCACTGCAGTGCTGAAGGGTCAGACAGGACCCTAGATGCACCCAGTGTCTTGCTCCACTGGTTGCAGCTCCAGGTCCTACACACAGGCACTGGGGGCCAGCAGCACCTCCAGGAGCTGTATGCACAAGCTCAGCACGAGGGATCCCTCACCGGGCAGCACTTTGTTTTTGTAGGGAGAAGGGAGCATGTAGCGCTACACCCACGCATCCAAGTTCTTCTCTGCCTAACAGTGAGCAGAAAGCTAACTGGTGCAAAAGCCTCAGCCCCCGCTCCGGCAAGCACTTTACAACATGATTAATTTTAGGTATGCAAAGGCCAATAGTATTATTTACATATCTAAAATTAAAAATAAAATAACTGATGGAGGGGACACTAGATCTACAATGGTTAATGGATTGAAGCTAAAGAGGAAGCAGTTTTTCCCTATTTCTCATAAAAGCAGGAGCTCTCGAGAAGCCAATGAGCGCACCAGGGAGCAGGTATGAAACAAGCCCAGGGAAGTATAATCTCAAACAATATCTCTGAAAAAGTTCCTGCCAAAAAGGTATTGTAAAGGTCAAAAATATGATTTGGTTCAAAAAGGGAACAGGGAAGAGTCACTCACTGATAGGAGGGTTTTCTAAGAGTTCAGATGCCAGTTTGGTGAAGCCCCTAATACAGGGATGGGCCAAGCATCAGAGAACAGCCACCTAGACCTGCCCTGTGCCCTGCACCATTTGCAGCTGGTTGCTGCCAGGCACAGGGCACATACCCAGTACAGCCGCTCTCCTCTTCCTTGGTTCTTTTTTTGGTGATGGTTTGTTAAGTATTAATGAGAGGATTTTGGGGGGATCAGGATTTAATGTACCAATTACATGTCCTCACTGACATTTCTACCAAAAATGTTATTTATATTTATTAATACCCTGGCTGAACTGGTAGAGCAGAGAACTAGATGAGTTCATATTTTACAGATCAAGTGAACTTTAAAAACAACAATATAGCTATACATTCACTCATGCACAGACAGCTTCCCTGATAAATCCACCCAGCAAATGAAGCCATGCTAATTTAGTGTAACACAGGGGGAAAATGACCTCACAGAAAACTTCTAATTTGTCATTCTGTGATATGGAATGTGGCTTGGAGATTCTCTAATTGATCATTAAGAGCACATTGTTATAAAGGTGGACTTCTTGGTGCAAGAAGAACAAATTCCCTGAACTTCTGAAAGAAAGAAATCAGCATTCTCTTCAAATAAATCTAGAAGACATCGATGTTTCATTATGTTCAGACCAGCTATAGCAGAACACAGATTTATTTTGGCCCTGTCGGCTTGGGTGCATTGCTGCCTACAGACCTGAGCCTTCATTGATATCTCTGAGTGATGTTGCCCTACTGCAGCAATGCACAAGGGTAAAGATGCTATTAGAGCTACCTGCAGGTTTCAGCATCCAGTGAAACCTACACATTGAGCTGAGTTTCATTTCTTCAGTACATCCTACGTAGTTCTGTTTAAAAATTCACCTTCCTTCTGCTAAATGACTGCACAAATTCCTGTTGATTTGAAAGAATTGGTCAGATTAAAAGAAAATATATATCTGTAATTGCAATGGGGAAGAATGAGAACTATTTAATTCCAAGTTAATTCTGTGATTTGAGTGAATGCCTTAGAGCTGGTTTCAGTTACTTGAAAATCAGATTCTAAAAATCCTTTAAAACACTTCAAAAGAAGTGCGAGGTTTCCCTAATATTTTTCCTTCCATGTTACTGTCTCTTCTGTTCAATACCTTTGGGTTTTCCCAATACTCTGTGGCTGCAGCCAAACACAGGACAGAGAGGCACACAGCTCATTTCAGTTGCAAGGTGTACATCCAAGCCAAGACAGCTGGTTGAGAAGCCTCCCCTTCTCCTCTTGCCATCAAATCTGGGCTAAGGCCACCCTAAATGTGGGGCTGCATGTGCAGGAGAGGAGCTTAGGGTGACAGCCTGGTCCTCTAGCTAAGCATGTAAAGAAACTGAAGTGGAAAAACACACCTAATGGACTAGTGAGCTGGTTAAGGCACTACAGACACGTGACAACCACGTGTATTTAGTTTTGAATTACTGGTGGCAGGATGGGCTGCTGTTGTGTTCCTGGCCTGGCCGGACCCTGCGTGAACCCATGCAAGACTTGCAGAAAGGCCCCATTTGTGCAGGATCTGAGACCACATATGGCCAGGGTTTGTCCAAGTAACAGGAGCTGTCAGCACTTTGTGCCTTCCAAGGTGACGTCCCAGCTAGTGAAGAGATTTTTCAGGAGACCACATTCTGCATCAGACACTGAGGATGACTTTTGGCAAGGTCCCGCACTCACTCTCCTGTCTCTGAGTACTATCTTTGCTTAACACACCTTCCTCCCATTATTTCTTTTCATATCTTTCTTTCCATCAGGAAACCATTTGCCTTGGCATGTTTTTTCATCCTCTCATTTACATGTCTCCTGCAAGACTAAAACTCCAGCATTGATTTTACCACAAGATAATGTTAATAGGATCAATACACCGCAACAACTACATCAAAGTGTCTGTTCTTCACCCTGCAGGACTGCAGAAGGTGCTTTACTCTTAAAGTACATCTAATACACCACCTCTTACTCGTCTTGTCTACTCTCATGCAGGAAAGACTGTCTGTCTGCCAGGTAGAAAATAAATTATTAGCTTGCTGAAATTATTAAAATTTTAATACCACTTCAGCACATATAAAATATTACTGATGCAATTAAAAAATAGACAATCAGCTCAATGCATCTAAAAATGGGTGCTGTATGCCCTGACAGGAATAAATGAAGTCTGTTGGGAAGACTATTATAAGTACAGATTTCTCCTCAACCTAAAAATTTCTCAGCTGGTAAAAATCTGTTGTCCTATTTCAGTCAGGTCAGCCATGATTTAACAGTATTTCTAGGGGAAGATTGGGAAAGACTTGGTTCTAATTGAGCTAAATCCTCTGAAGATACACATAAAGGTGATTTTCAGTAGAGTAAAGGTTTCTGGGTTAGTTGTTCCATGCAGTGTTTTAGAGAGATCATTTCACAGAGGTTGCAAACCAGAAGTTGTCCTGGTTACAGGATGGGAGAGAAGGTTACGACAGAAAGTTTGTTCTGGTTACTTCAATTCCTGTGTTGTGCACCCCCAGCAAGCACTCGTGTGGTCCCAAACTGGTTATTGCAGCTAGCTGCAGAGTCACAGGAGCAGACGGATGAACAATGTCATCTATCATTTCTAAACAAATTATTTCCTTGTTCTTTTTTTTTTTTTTTCCCTTATGCTTTTTTATTCTAACCAATAGGTGACACTTGAACTCAAAGCATTTTGCAGACAGGGTTCAAGAACATTAAAGTCAACCTGATTATTTTTCTCAAGATCATCCGAAGTATTTCAGTGAAACACTAATGACTTTTTGTTCAGCTTTGTGACCAAAATAATTTCACATTTAGCTAGCCAGTCCTGTGGCACTGGAGAGTTTGAAGGCAGTGTAGGGTCTCTGTGGAGATGACAGTTGGCCTGGGCTGACACCAAAGGACATCTCTGTGTTCATGTGAATAGGAACCAGGGTTTTACCTCAAAGTAATCAAAATCATTTTACTGACTGCTAAAGGTAAGCAGGTGTTACGCTGAAGAGGCATAAAGCCTTTAGACAGAGGATATGAAGGCGGCCTGGCTGAGAAGCAGCAACTTAAAGTCATCATCTTTCAGGAGACCTTGTGAAATGCGGGGGAGGGCTCAGCCCCTTCCCTAGTAAATGCCTTTCTGAAAAGCCACGTAAAACCCTGCCAGTCTGAGTAAATCAAACCCAGCAGCCTGCATTTGTGAGACTTTGCTGGAGATAAAGGGTGAGATTTATAAAGCGCCTGTGTAATTCAGCAACACAAGTGCTACCAGAATTTCTTCCCTAAGGGTTCTTGTAAATCCAAAACCTCTAAAAAATAGATCTTGCGACTTTTTTCCTATTGATTTAAATGGACTCTGTGTTATCCCCAGAGCATTTTAAACTTCTTATCAATATGTTTTTCCAGTTTTATTTGAATATGCCAAACAAACCAAAGGCCTTAATGCTATCCCTATACATAATGAAGCAGATTTATTCTGACAATTTAAATTTGCTTAAATTTAAAACAAAGTTCAAGGCTTTATAAACTCTAGCTGAGATACTATCATCATACTATAGAATGCCACTTTGCCCCCATAATTATCTGTTTTTCAACTCTATATTTAAAAGAAATCATTTGGAAGCTTGAAAAATATAGCAGTACTTTTATTAAATATTTAAAGAGCCCCATCACAAAAATTTGGCTCAAAGTAAGTTAACAGTGAGGGCAGCTAGCACAGTGTGCTCCGTTACACTGTTGCACATCAATAATTTGGAGAAGGATAGATTTTTAAGGTCATTCAGAGCAACCTCCTGCTCCATGCAAAAGCCAACACTTGGTCAGGTCAACTGTGCATTTGTCTTGCTGAATCTTGAAATCTTGGAATAACTTTTGATTTATTCTAAGTTTACCTTGGCGTAGAACTTGTCTACATAGCAAAACTAGGGAAATGTGTCCAAATTGAAACTAGACACTGGTGTAAAACGAGTTAGTTGAATCATATTTACCTTTCTGTAGGTATGGTTATTCATGACTAAAAGAGCAATAATTTGAAATTTTTTTTTCCAAATTAAATTAAGCTCAGTTAAATCCATTTGAATTCTGTATAAAATTGTCTTTTCAGAGATTTAATGCTGTTCACTAAGTTGGTTTTAAATGATGTTTTTGCAATGGTTTGACCGAGTGCCTTTAAGTTAGATCAAGGACATTATACATGTTTAAAAATTCACTTGAATGGTTTTGTTACCATGAAGGATCATTTTTTGGTCTTATGGGTACACTGTAGAGGTTTGGTTTTTTTAACTTACCCTACAAAACAGGTTTAAAATGAGAATTTTATCTGAAAGAAATTACCTAATTAAATGCTCAGAAAAATATTGCAGGCTTACTCTCAGTAATGTCCAAGGGAGACAGGAGGAACAGACCCACACTATTCCATAGGATTAACCAGGTAACTAGGGACTGGGACTTAATTTCATTATATAATTACAATTTCCCTTTATTTACTGTGATGACTTAGCTGTAGGTTGGCTTTCTAATGTCACCATAACTGGCTCTGGAAGAAAGAATAGGATAAAATAAGAATGAACGCAATGTGCTCAGCTAAAAGGTCAAATTCTAGTCTCAAAGCCATCAGCTTCTGAAGTTCCCACCTGGGTACAAGCTTCCTACCAAAGGCTCTGGCCACAGTCTGGCTCATGGAGTCTCCAAACAGAATTTGGTCAAAGTACAGCTGGAGAAATTACTTTAACCTTTCAATAAGTATCCAGCGCTAAGCAGATATGAACAACTTCCAAGGCAAAATGTCATAGCAGAACAACTGTGAACAGTGGGGAAGTCAGTGAAGGAAATCAAAGCCAATTTACACTCAGAGAAAACCGCTGCCATTTCTTCCTCTCCCCCTTCCTCAAGTAAGCATGCTATGCCATAATGTGGGGAGCAAACTGGTCTCAAAGGAGGCAAGGACTGGTCAGGTTACGGACACTCTTAAATGGTTGCAGTAATTGCTTTCCAAGTTTCTTATTTTTGTTACAGCTACAGCTAAGAGAATCAGAATTTCAAATTCTATTTTCAGAAGGTCTCTGGACTTTACTCACAGGCCCATTAGCCAGCTTGTTTTGTTTTATACAGATTTTGTAGATTTAATGTCCTTGTCTGAGGAGGAGAATGTCTAGAAACGGCACTAAAGGTGAGCAAAGGGCAGAGCTGGTGCAGTCCGAGCCCCCGAGAACACGCTGCTCTGCTGGGTGTCTAGCGGATTGCTGTGCTCCAGCCCAAAAGGAGCCTGCTTGCGTGCCAGGGAGATGTTTTCCACTGCTCAGGGAGCTCTGGTGGGGAAAAGGCCGATCAAAGTAATGATTAAAGGGGATCTTGCAGGGTCAAGCTGAGCTCCTTTGTTCTTCTGTGTGTGTGTGTTTGTGGGGTTTTTTTTATACATTTGCACTCAATAAAAGCTAGCTCTTGAGGACACATTAGCAATTAAACCCTTGCTTGGCCAGCTAGACTCTCTCAAATTTGTTTTAGAAATATGGAGGAAAGTGGTGCATCTAGATGCTTGTAACCTGAATTCTCTCTGTATCATTCACTTTTGCTCAAGCTGTTGAAGTTTCACATTAAGCTGTATTTCCAGAAATATATTTGCAGAGGCTGGTTATACAGTTAAGCTAGTGAAAGGATACATTTCCTCAGCCACTTGCCACACTCAAACATTTTAAAAAAAATCTTTTTGTCCTTCAATCAAAACCGCAGTAATAAAAAAAGCTAATTCCACCAAAAACACAGCAATCCCGATCACATTTAGGGGTGTGGCACCCACAAGAAACTTGACTCCAAGAAATCTTTACCTGAAGGGAAAAAGAATTTTTATGACTACACAAACTCTAAAGACAAAAATAGGTCTGGTAACCTGTGTGCAGGCAGGGAATGAGTTGTTATTCTGATAGGAAATGTGAGTTTTTAAGCGCAGTCTTCATTACCTGAGTACTACTTCATCTTGAGGATGAAGAGGAAAGACCACAAATCCAGTCCAGCAATTTTGCATCACGAGAAGTGAATTTTGTTTTCCAAAACCCTTTGTTTCTCAAACCAGAACCTTAAAATTGCTCAGCTATAGCAGCACCCTTTGAAACAAATCACCTAAGCAGAGCTCACCTCAGAAGACAGTCATATCATTTTTTTTAGCTGCCTCGCTCCACCGAGCTGTCCCCGCAGTGCTGACCCAGGCGCTCAGATGTGGGATACGGGAGGCAGAAACTCACACACAAACCCACATTCTTCGGCAGGTTTCACAAACACAAGCCTTTCTTACAGGAGTTCACAAACCTTGCTTGTTCATTCTGAAGTCCTGGTACAGGGCACCTCACCAGACTAATTCCCTACAAACTGTCATTAAAAAAATCCAGTATTTTCTAATGTTTAACAATTTTTTTGCAAACTTTAATGAAGCATTTCTTTCTTTTCGCACTGAGGCATCTCAGATTTTTTCTTCCTTCTTGTTTTTTTTGGTAGACTTAAACAGGCTGTATCTTTGACATAGGATGAAACATGGAAAGACCCCATTACCACACCCCGCAACAAACCATTAAAGAAAATGCATTATTTTCCCTCTGTGGTTTTACAAAAAAAAAAATTAAAAAAATAACACTAGTTTGAAAGAGATTTTTTTAAACTGCATGTTAGTTTCAAAATACCCCATGAAGATTTTGTTGACAAAATGCTTGACAAGATGAAAATATGCTGCTTCAAAAGTCTGCAAAAAAGTTTGACACCAGTTCCCCAAATGTACTGATGCAAGAATAAAATTATTCTGAACAATATAACTATTTCCATACACATGCAATGCTGTTTCCACAAAGCCTTGCATCTCCAGCTTGCAGTCGTTACTCCCTCATGGCCCCCACAAGGTTGCTCCTACAAGTAAACCATCTCTCAAGGATTACTGATTGCCCACAACTGAAAGCCATGTGGCACCCAAGTAACTTCAATCACAGCACTATTAAACCAACTTTAAATCTGACCTTTTACATTAGAAGTTGCATCTCCCAAGTGTGTCTCTTGCTCTGTCATGCAGAAACAGCGGGGCCAGAAGACAAGCAAGAGACATAGACACCAGGCCAGAGGAGGCACCTGACAGCAAAGAAAAGGTGACCACATCACTTTTCAGCCTTTAAATAGCAAAGGGTGGTCAGGAGCTGACCAGTCATGAGTGGGGTGATTTGGCCACATGGGATTGGTCAGGAACAGGGTGATCTGGCCTCTTGGGATTGGTCAGGAGCCGGGTGATCTGGCCTCTCGGGATTGGTCAGGAGCAGGGTGATCTGGTCTCTCGGGATTGGTCAGGTTACAAGTTGCTCTCCAGATCTCCATTATCTAACTCATAAGGAGGATGTACAGCGCACCTCAGGCTTCGTCTGGGGGCAGCAGCTGTAATGTTGCCCCTGTGGGGTTAATGAGGATGGGTTTGCTCTGTCCTCAAAGAAATCAGTAGCAAAGTTCCCATTGCCTGTGGTTGCGTAGGATCAGGGCAAGCTTGGTTAAATCCTTGGTTAATAGGCATTGCCGTTCTTTGCACAGAGGGACAAATACATAAAAACCAAAGGAGAACCCAGATGTATTAACACCACCAACACAGCTTAAATCTCAAGTGACTGGTGCTCCTGAAATCAGACTCTAGTAAGCTGTTATGTTGTATGTCCCCCTTCGTATGCTACTGCTCTGTCTGAAATGCCTTATATCAGGCTGAGGGACCTTTTAGTGGAATAAAGCCCTATCCAGTGCAAGTTTAGTGGTGTCTCCATAATGTAACCACAGTGTCTAGAGAATACACCCTTCTTCCAGCATGTCTGCACAGACTAAAGAAATTAAATGAAATAAATAAAAGTTAATTTTTCTCTCTGCTTGAGGAACTTCAGATGCTGAAAAACCATGATCTGTGGAGTGCAAGTAGAGAGTCCACCCATCTTCCCACCAGATTAACATCAGAGGATCAGAAATGAAATGCTCTATCTTGTACCCAAGTAATGTACTTGGAAGAGGAAACAATTAAGTAATGCCAGGTAATATTCTCACAGTCTGATTAGGTGACACAGCGACTCATACATTTCTTTAACCAGCTCATAGCTGCAATGAAGGTACAGCAAAATTCCCTTTCACTGAAAGCAAATATTAAAACAACTTTCATTATCTTTTCATGAAAGGGGAAAAAAACAGTGACCTTGGCAGAATTTCTGCCTCTCCTTCTCCCTCTTTCAAAACAAAACCAAACCAAGGCAGCACCTCCCCCCAAGCCCATCAAAAGACAAAGCAAGAAAGAAGCATAGCCTTTTTAACCATTGAAGGTGTTTTAAGATGGGCTTTTCCTACAGGGATTTCAGAAGCTCCATTGCAGCTGAAGCAAGCAGCTGAAGCAAAGCATGGGCCACTGAGTCAAAGAGAGAACGAGAGCAGACATACTACAGGAAGCTATTTTAAACCATTATCGGAGATCTGTAGCTAAGCTCTCCAGTGGCCTGCTTCTAGCTAAAAGGCTTCCACTTGAGTGCTTCAGATCATGTAAGTTTGTTTAAGATGCATAATTCATGAAGGGTACATAACACCATCCTTGAAGAACTTTTCACTCACCACCTGCCTGACTGAGAGCTGACGGGGTAGTGTGACTTCAGAAATCTGACATTAGCACGCTATGTGTCCCAGGAAGGGGCAGGGATCACTGTTGTCTTAACCCCTTCGTTGGTGTGAATGCCTGAGGAAACCAGCTCATTCCGTGATTAGGCCTATTTCCATCTGTTGTCATTACCAGTAAAATAAGAGAAAGGCAAATGATGTGAAACATTATAACTACTTACATTATAGTCCTTGAAAAGAGTATGTAAAGAAAATGTCTGTTTTTATAGGCTTTAAAAAAAGATATCTATTGCACACAAAAGGCCAAGTACAACCGTCCCTGCTCAAGCTGAGTAGTACCTTCCAACTCAAATAGTCCCACTGAAATCAATTTGGGATTATAGAATGCAAGTAAGGAAAGCACCACCTGGTCTTTTGGTTGCAAAATAAGATGTGTGAGGAACAAATCTTCAGCGAAAATTAATGCGATATGCCTCGTTGTGGCTAATGGAGCTGTGCCCGTTTACATCAGCTTCGAGTCCACTGTAACATCGTGCCTATTGTAGAGCACTTGGGTTTTAATTACCAATGGTAAATAGTACGTTCTTAAACTTTATAGACCTTATATATTTGCCCTACTTTATTTTGTAGATAAAAGCCCAGCTGTGGCCTGATAGGCAATTTAGGCATGATTTATGGACTTCGCTGTTAGTAACAGTTTGGAAGTTGCTGTGTGACAGAAGGGAGGGATTTTTTTCTAATTTATTTTGGGAGATAATGGTTGGAGTGGAGCTGTCATACATTCCCTTCCCTTATAAAATTGCTATTTTTTTTTTTCTAGTAGGGCTTGAGAAAAAGGGAAAAAATATAGGGCAAGACTAGATATAAAGAGAACAACAATGGACACAATAGATGGGATGAAGGATCTATTGCATGATAGAGAAAAAGCACCGCTTTCATAATTTATGCTGTGGGCCAGCCATCCCAGCAGTGAGCCTTGTCCCACTTCCACCCGAATCTCAGGCTGTTCTCCCTAGAACTCCATTTATTTTGGCTCCTTTATTACTGAAATGTGCCTCCTGCTGTCAGACTTGATGTGACATTTGGATTAAGCACAGACACCTCTCTGTTCCATTTAAAAGGCAGAAGCAGCAAACACATGCACACACAAACCAGGACAGGTTAATTTTCAAAAACAGAGTATATGGGGATTGTCATCCCCCTGTACACACATTCTCTAAAATAAACTTTTCACACAAAGCAGTATTTTGCCTCCTGTGTACTGCAGAGCAGTGAAGTGAAACAGGACTTCCACCCAGGGCACTCTGAGCATGCACATTTTAAAAGAAGGAAGTTTTTTCTCCCAGGAGTTCAGAGGGGTTTTGTAATTGGCAGCTTATATGACCCCGCTGTGATTTCTGCCCTATACCAGAGTGCTGAGACTACCTGAAAAGTGATTTGTAAGTCAGAGAGAAATAGTGAAATACATGGACATGGTGTATTGACATGTGCTTTATCCATCTGTCTGTTACTGTGAAGGCTAGCATGCTTTCTTGCTTTTACAAGGGTCATTTGAGCCTTTTATCAGAGTCAAATCCTGCTTTTGCTTCCTGCAGGGCATGTGAGAGAAATGACACCGAACATTATTCTCTTACCAAGGGACAGAGATTATCCCTGTGACATGGGTGCTTCCTGGGGATAACCAAAAAACTGACAGTCAGAAAAATTGGTTCCTCATGCCGATGGTTCCCTGTTGTTCAGAGAGGAACAAATTCAGCAGGCCTATTAATGTAATTATTTTGTATCTTTCCCTGTGTAAATCTGGGCAGAAATGCTGCTAAGGCAGTAGGTTCATGCAGGATGCTTTGGTTCAGTCTTCCTTCCTCAGTGTCCCCTAGTCTGACCTGGAAGAGGCACAGCTATCACTGGCAGGTGTTTTGGGGTTCAGCCACAGTGTTGGGGAATGGAAACATCCCTGGGAGGAATGGGAACTTACTCTGGGTAACTGGGAAAAGCAATGTAAGTGAACTTGGGAATTTAAGGGTTAGGGGCTGCTTTTGTGCATCATTGGAGTCACCAAGCAGGGGGATTGGCAGCAGAGCTAAAAGCCAGGCTGCCCCTGAGCCATAGGCTAGAGGGAAAGGTGAAGAGGAGGGTGGGAGTCCTCCTCTTCAGCTGCATCTTTGGTTTTCAGGTTATCCCTGCTATTGCTGGGACAGTGCAGGATAAGGCAGAATAACAGTTGTGAGTATTTAGCTCATGGACTTCCCCCTTTCAGAAAGCATCTGTTCTGAATTGTTTCTGCATGTCTCTGAGGTGGAGCAGGGGTGGGTACTGAAGGTTTTTTAAAACACGGTTCTGCTAAATTTCTGGGGTCTGTAGGGGCGAGAACCCCCTTTCACCCAGCAACTGTCCTGCAAAGGGCCCACATCAAATTCAGTTGATTTGATCTATTATTACTTTCTTCAGTCCCTATCTTTTTCCTGTTTGCCATTGGTGACCTGATTTAATTGTCTGATGATGAGACTCTGGTCACATCAAAAGGCTGTCTTTCTGCAAGACTAAACCTTCTCCCAGATGGGCCTGTTGAAATATATATCGAAATAGTCTTTAAAAGTTTACAGGGTATTACAAGATCAGTACAGACCCAGCCATTACTTATTAATCGTTCAATTCAAGGAATAACTGTTTGATAGAAAATGGGGTGGAGACCTGGGAAAGAGTGACTTTAATGAGGTCTCAGTGACTGATCTTTGGAAATATATTATTAAGTTTCTGCAGTGCAGCACTGACATTTCCAAGTGTCTTCAGGAAAAGAAATGGCACCCTATCCTCTTGTGTCTCTTCCAGGGTAGAGACATTAGAGGTCAGCTCAAATGCACCCATTTATTGCTAAAAACAAAAGGGGCTTCAGAAAGAGCTTAGCAGGTTCCACTCTGCATTGCCAAGGGGTGGAAGATCCTTGGCCTTTGCCTTTTTAAGCTACCTTTTCCACTAACAATGTTTTTTCTCCTGCCTTCTCTTCCAGCTTTTTTACCTAACTCCTCAGCCCATGCAATTCCACACTGATGTATAAATAGTCTTTTTCTAAATCATCCTCCTGTCTTAAAATTAAAAGAAAGTAAGCATGCATTGTCTTCCCAGAAATAAACATCCAAGATGAGACCTGCATCTCACCCATTTCACCCCTTTAGAGATGCAACATGCTCACAGCAAATGTAAACAAGGGTGTATTCAAGCATGAGGGTGGGTTGGAAAGTGTTTACAGAACAAAGAATTTCAGGTCCCAAATCTGATACTGGCACACTTACATGCAAAAAGCTGTTTGTAGCCAAGATATGCAAAGAATTAACGTGTTCAACCACCCAGCCAAAATCTGCAGACAAGGCAATACAAAATAACAAAATTGTTGATGTGCACTTGTCTCTGGCATGAGGATGTGAAAAGAATTACATCTGCCCTCTCCAGCAGGCAATTATTCATGGTTCCTAATGGATAAAATCAGAATGCACAACAAAGCCGTGAAAACAGTATACCCCAAGCTGGCTGATGGAGGGCTTTGAACATGTCCTTTCTAATCCTTTAGCAAAAGGGTGGGCTAAAAAGCATTGTGCTGACTTGGTAGGTAATACACAGCTCACCCCAAGTATAGATTTCTTTTGTGACCAGGAGAAAAACTCTCACAGAGCTCATAGAAAATTGGGGACTTTGGGAAGACTAGTGTCAAATCAGAAACTAAATAGAGAGATTAGATCACCTCTATTTCCTGGGTCACATTATCCAACGAGTAAGTAAAAGCTCACGTGCAACCTTTATTTTACAGGGCTGTTGTGCAGAAGAGAACACTCATCTTTACATAAGAGGTGCACAAGGCTCCTGACCCATGTGGTAACATCATTCAGTTGACATATCAACAGCTAAATAACCATCCTACTGAAGCATATCACTGTGTGAATACAGTCAAATTTCCACTGTTGAATTCAGAAGAAATAAATACAAGTAAATGAGAAAAAAGTTCCTGCATGCTTAGATGCACCAAGCCTGCTTTTTGGCTCTCCTCTTTACACAAGTTGTGCTTGCAGATGTGCCCAGCCTGTGACCTCCTGCTGAAATGTATATGAAACAGGGGGATGTGACGAATTGCTGTGTCGCTCAGCTACGTGGGAAGGGAATGAAGCCTGCGTCCGGCGGTGCAATGAGAGGCGAGGCGAGACGAGACAAGCCTCCCCATCCTCAGCAGGGCTCCATTTGCAAAAAGAGGCCAACACCGTGGCAGGGCACATATTCTGCACAGAGCAGCGGAGGTGCAGTAAACCTTGACATACGGCATATATCCACGTAGCCGTAAAGGGGTTAAGACTCTCTTGGTAGGAACCAGTATGCAAGAGCCTCAGGAATGACTATTTTTCTTTCCTGACTGCCCCATAAGAGAACATAGGGAACAATTCCTCCTGCCTCGGTTAATGGTCTCTCCCCCAAGAATTTCATTGCCTGATTGAGTACAATATTGTTTGTACAGGGATGATCTAAGAATGACCACAGTTTTATGAAGAAGGCAGAGGTGACACCTAGTCTCAATGCATCAACATCACAAGTGACAATGAAGCAATTAAATCGCTAACTGGATCCAAATTGTATATAATTTTTGTATGTGTTATGCTGTATTTTGGGCTTTCATTCTGTGCATGGTTCTTTGCAGAGGTTGCTAAATATTTATGATTTATAAAAGCATCAAGCTGCACTATGTTTTCTTGGGTCCAGTTAAGGAAATCCAATAACACTGGAGTTCTGTCTTGTGAACATATATATATGTTTCCTCCCCCGTAATGTTAGGACTGTCAAAATGAAACTGATAGGTTGGAAATAAGTTTGCAGAGGAGCCAAAAAGGAGAGTAATTTTACTAGAAACCCATCAGATAAGTATCAGAGAGCAGGGATTAGCACAGCATGCTGTGCTGTTTGAGGAAGAAGAGGATCAGTGGGGTCTAACTGGCCAAAGAGTTCAAGATACCTGGGTTTTAGGGCTGCTTCTACCAACAGGCTGTTGTATGACCTTGGGCAAGCACACTTTTTCTCTCCACACTTGCTTCTCTCACAGTTTATTTTGCCTTATCCATTTAAATTGGAGGCTCTTAGGATGGGGTTTGGCTCCTAATGTGTGTTCAAACAGAAGCTGAATTGGAGAGATCTTCATCTCTGCTGTGGGGCTCAAGGTGCTACAGTACTACAAACAATAATAAAAAAGAATGAGTGATGCAGTATAATTGCATGAATAATAGGGTACCTTTTAAGATTGTTCTTCCTGCCAGATCATCTTTGTGCTAATAAGTTCTGTTTATTCAGGGAATATTCAATAAATAATAAATAAAACCTCAGGCTGAGACTTTCCCAAGCACAGCAAGTAATTTAAGTGTATCGTCCATTAAAATTAATGCAAAGGGTGCATCTAAATCCCTTAGCGCTCTCAGAAAATTCTTAGCTTGAATATTTAATTTCCAAGCTAGGCACCCGGCAGGGTGGTCTCTGTATCTAGCAGAGAGTAGGGTAGAAATTAAGAGGAGTAATGGGCGTATTTGGGTGTAGAGCTCTTACTCACCTGAGCAGCTTCACTGGTGATCCGATTGCTTTTGCTCCTCCATCGTCCTGTGTGAAGTCTCTGGGAATCGATCACTATGTGCCTACAGGGGATAGGGCTGGGCGACTTTCGCTTCTGCTAGATTCTGAAGATGAACAGATGGGGCAAAGAAAGGAAGATTATAAAGCAGAAATAGCACCTTCCTTGCATGCAATGTGCATCTACCTCTTCTACTCCCACTGCTCCAGCTTGAAATCGTGCTCCTGAGAGCACACAATGCTGCTCTTGCTTTCAGCGAAGGTCAGTGGGGACCCACAGCAGATCTAGCAAACGGGAAGTTTAAAGCAACTCAGAGCCACCTACTCTCCATTTTTCATCTCCAGATTTCTTAAACCTAGTGCAAGGTGGGGGGTGGGGGGGGGAACAGCACCAGACTTCTTATAAACGCCACATCACAATGTAGGACAGGACTGATGTGCTTCGAAAGGTGCTCACTGCAGCTTTGGTAGATCACTCTGTCTCTGTCAGCATGACAGATAACAGCCTCCAGACAGCTATGAACACATTAAAAATATACTTCCATCTCCGAGCAATCACACATCGGTGCAGTGCTGTCTCACGCTGCAGAAGCAAAGAAGGCCATACCTCTGGGAGAGCTGTACAAACATCTGCGTCTGCTTCAGCTCTATTTTTCACTATTGTTCCTTCCTGACAATTTTGCCACCCTTGATAAAAACCCGAGCAAGAGGTAAAAATGAAATGAGTTCCTTCTGACACATGCATACATATTTAAGTATTTCTGTCACTGTATGTTATAGTTGCAGGCACTTTAACCATGTCGCTTAGTTCTTTGCTTCTTGCGTGGCATCAGGTAGTAATATTAGGCTATAAGGTTTCAGAAGCTGAACAGATCTCCTCCTTCTTTCCATTTCATATTAGCCATTAAACTTATATTATCATCAGAATCACAACAAAACAGAGCAGTTTCTGTAATTCTGTTGGGAAATGAGGCTGACAACACTAGAACAAAACCCACATCATTAAGGGAGCCCTGCTCATAATACTCCTGAACACACAGCTCTGAATATTCATACTCTATTTTTGAGGGACACTAAGCTGAAATTTGGAAATTCAGGTTGCATCATCTGGTTTTGTGGGGTCAGAGCACCAAGGAAAAATCACAGCTCCCAGTGTTGTTCAGGGTATCTCTATCTCAGTAAACAAGGCAGAGGCAAGTTCTCTATAGAAAAGAGATGGTAGACCTGCATTTGAATGACTTGTAGCTCACTTTTTAAAGAAGTGGATGTGAATATTATGGTGCTGGATTCATCATTAGAGGACAGACCAGATGGTGAAGGCTCAGAGTATAGTCTCATCCCCATGCAGAGGGATTTCTACAACTGCGTATTAACCGTTATGGGAAGCTTCCATACAGATGTAAATCCCTCTGTACTGGAATGAGAATATCCTTTAATGCAAAGCATTATGTCCTTTACAATAAGTAGCATGAATAGCTAATAGTCATTGCAATTAAACTGAAAATTTATTTGGCCTGCTGGCACCCTGACCATAAAGCAGAAATTTTATAAATTATATCTTTTATTTAAAGAGCACCTTTCACATCAGTGACACCTTCATAGATACAAATAGCAGGGAGATGCAGTGACATGTATGTCAGTGAGCCCCAGAGGAAATTTTAATGTTCAGGATGTACTGAGAAGGCTGTAAAATGTCTGCTTAAATGTAGTTCATATGTATACTAATATCTCAAGTATGTGTATGCTTATATTACTATAGTAGATTAAAAACCCAAGAGGCCTGTAAAACTTAAAAAACATCAATGCAGTCCCAGATGAAAAATCCCTAAGCACTTGCCTTTAGTGAAAACCACCAAACCAGAATCCCAGCCTAATGCCAAAACTGTGCACCAAAAGTTCTTAGTGCTAGTAGCCCTCCTGAGAGGTAAGGCCAGTTACCATTGGTATGACCTTAAAGTTGCCAATGGGGATGAATTAAACCATCTTGGAGAATTCACCCCAAATTTGGTATTAAAACTAATGCGAACTTAGAAAATACAAATCATCTAAATTATCTAGAATGCTTTATCTGTGATTTGTCTTGGAAGCAGAACTGTTAAATAAATTTTACACATGAACTTAGTTCATTGGTGTTACTTATCCCCAACCTCCCCTTAGCACTATCCCTGGATGGACCTCAGCAAATGCTCCTGCCAAGTGTATCAAACCCGTTGAGTCTGTTTATTATAATTGCTTTGCTTGGAGCTCCCTTTCCGTCCTGCCTGACTACAGAATTTCATGAATCTGAAACAAGTATAAATTGTAGGAACAATGATTCGTTCTCTTTTATTCACTCCTCAGAAGACAAAGACCTGGCCACTTCTTTCAAGAAAGAATTTGCCTCAAAGTGGATTTGTAACACTGAAAATGGAAAGGCTGTTTTTATGGAAGAAGCCTGCAAGCAATTCAGTTTCTCCCAGTAGCACCGTAATTACATCCTTTGGGGGAAAAAAAGTGCAGCCCCACCACCCCCAATCCAAAGAAAAAACTAATTCCTTCCAAAAAGCTGTACTTACAAAATAAATAAATGTATTAAAATGCCAGTATTTTTGCCCCGAAAAAAAATAGTCAGGCACAAGTTTAATATTGTCTTCTAGTAACCCAGTGATAACAATGATCCTATCAATAAGTGAAGATTCCTGTTGATTTCCATGTAGTTGCAAAAACCTAATAAGGTTTTCCAGTCTTCTGATGAATCAAGATTCTTACTGTTCTTCCTTTTTATGTCTTCTCCTCTGCTGTTGGAGGGAGGACAGATATACCCATGGCTGAATGGGCACATCTTCAAAGCAGCCGGACATTTCAGTATATCACACACAACGCAAAAAGCTCTTTCTGTCCTTTGCTGCAGAAAGACTGAGTTAAAGTCTGGATGCTTTTTTTTTTTTTTTTTTTTTAGTCTATAAATTCAATATCACTTGCTGTTGTCTTGTGAGAGTGTGTGTATATGTGTATAAAATTAAGTACAAAGCTCTGTTTCTGTCGGAAAGAGGAAAGGGGTGCAAATGGAGGGTCATTGTAAAGCTGTGCAGAATATGGGGAAGTCAGCCAAACTGCCTATTCAGAAATGGCAGTCTTCCCAGCCTTAAAGTCTTTTGTGAAAAATAAAATATTCTATTACATTATTTTCCAATTTCAGCTATCTATCTCCCTCGTTGGGCTCCAGGGTGGTATATTTCCAAAAGCTCAGAAATATTTTGCTACTCACCATCTGCCTTGATAGCTGGACATATTGGACATCAACACCAGGACCAAACATCTGTGGCCCAAGGACACCAAGGAGCTACCAGCATCATACCACTGGGAATACCCATACTACAAACCTCTGCAACCTCACTGACCAAAACATGGACCCACAAAAATAAACTCCCTTCCCTACACGCTTCTTATTTAACATCAATACAGAACTGTCTTGCCAAATGAAGATGAGTTTGGTTTTAAGTGGAAATGTTTTACTGTGCACTGAATTTGTGGAAATGTGCAGTGTTCATTTCTCCTCTCCTCTGTGCAGAGTATGCTGGATGTTTTCCTTTGTGGTATGCATACAAAGCTTCGCACAGTCCCTTTTGTGGCATGTGTTACTGTGCAGTTAGTCTCCGTATGCATGGCATTTATACAGCCCTTCCTTAGAGTTCAGCTCCTTCTCACACAATTACTTCCATTATTAAGGGGGAAAAATATTTCAGCACGAGGCTGCACTCGAGGCAGCCCAACCAGTTTTACACTTGGCTTAAACAGGCTGCTCCTAATTAACACATTCAGAGGCCTGATGTACTACAAACCTCCTGCACCAGGCAGGCAATGCATGACACTCCACAGCAAAAGCTTTTGGGAGGGCTAGGCAATGTAACCTCAGAACTTGCCCCTAGAAATACATGTTCATGTTTAAAAAGGTAAGGTGACCTATTTTGATATTCACAAATCCTTTCAGACACGCACACACATATCTGTGAAAGAAATACCACCAGCAGATGGTGTTAGTATTTGATACTTTTCATCCTCTTTTCCAATGTAAGTATTTATTTTCAGTTTGTGCGCTGGATATTTGAAGAATATAATCAGTATTTTCGAATTTCATTGTTTGGGGGAATGGAGTTTTTTTCAAATGAGGACTAGATAATTCTGGTGTTGGGATCCCCCTTCAAAGCATACCAAACTGCCATGACTGAGGAGACAGTAATGCAAAAGGTAATTATTCAGAACTATCTGCTTTTCAGACCTCATCCTGGGACTTTATATCCTGATAATCCAGAGGTTAGTTTAGGAACAGACTTGATCAGACCAATATTCCAAATGGCAAATACTAAACAAAACAAAAAAAAAAACCCTAATCAAAACCACCAACCAACAAAACAACAAAAAGACCAGCCGACAAATTAATACCATGATTCTAAAGAATTGTGGAGATGAACTGAAAGCCATAAAATAAATAAAAAAAAAAGAAGTAAAAATTTCTGTTTTCTCAGTGTGCATATTTTATTGTGAGATGTGGTAGAAAACACCTAACAACGAGTCAGGGTAGGTTCCAAGCTGCTTTACCCAGACAACATAACTTTAGACCAATTATACTGAAAATGTTTTGACCTAAACCCCCAGTCCGCTTCATGAAAACTTCCTGCTCTTCTAAAAGCAGATGAACAAATTTCTTGAACCTGGAGTAAAGCAGATGAAACATCTGAACTCTAGGTGTTGCTGTCACACAATTTCCTTGCTATGAACTCCTTAAATTCCAAACCGTTTGCTCAAACCTCTCTTTGCTGGCTTTCTAGCTGGTAAACAGTACCTCTTCACATAGATACTGCTCCTTTTCACTGGCAGGTGATAAATACCAGAGACGGGCCATCCACATACATCTACAGTGGCAAAACAGGAAAACTGTGATCCACTGTGACCATGATAGAAAGAGATGCCTGTACTTCAGCTCAAACTAGAACAACAACCCTGACTTTGGTGCAGCTAGGAAGGAGGGGAAAAGAAATATCAAAGTATGTCACCCAGTAATTGAACTGAAATTTCTCATTGCTTTTTTGCAGTCTTTCCAACAAAAACCACCCCTGGGATAGTTGTATACATGTTAGTTGGCAGTGTTACCCTAAAAAGGATCTTCTCTTCCCTTGTTAGACTGAAATCTGTTGTGGAAGGAGCTCAAAGGATGCAGATAAACGTATCTCTCTTCATTTTGGTGGCGTTGCATTGGTTTATACTCCTGGAAGAGCTGGCCCTGTGGGCTTGCCTGCGCGCTGCTCAGAACAGAACAATAGCGATACAGAAAATCTGTATAAAATTACAGCTGTTTCTAGAGGACACTAACCATGAGATTTGAGCAACTGATGCAGGGAGAGCGTGGGGGAAGAGCTGATATTTTCAGGTCAACTAGGAGCTATTGTGTTTGGAAGTGAAAGGAAAAGATTTTTCACATTGCTTTTATGAAACATGTAATTTTCCATCTCCCTTGCCATGCCTTAAGAGCTTAATTGGACACACTTGATGTAGACACAAGCCCAGCTCCTGTCTCAAGCTTATATTTCCAAAGGTCACAGATTTCACGCTGATCCTCTGCATTATGCTATCATTTCCATGAGAACCTGAGGAGGGGAACATTAATTGCCTGTGACTGTAATTGGCTTCATGATGGTTGTCAGGCCAGTGGCTGGGAACACACACCCCAGAACAGCTGTCAGACATATAACCTGGCAGAAAGTCACTAAGTGTCAGGAGCGTGCTCTGAACAGGACTGGCATTTTCTATGCCCACAGAGGCTCTGCGATCAAGACTGATCTCTTGACATAATGATTCTCAAAAGTGACTAATTTGAAATAGTTTCAGCTAATCAAGGTGAAGATGCAAAGCATGCGCAGCTTGTTGGCAGCAAGGTTCATCTTAAATCGTGAGAGGGAAACGTGCTTTCCTAGACCTATGTGCATTCAGGCCATGATGAGATAGATCACTGTGGTGTCACTGACACAGCAATGGCATTCCTGGTCAAGGGTCGGTTCAAAAAGGTCAGAATCAAAGCAGGAAACCAGCAGATTGTCGCCAGGTACACATGGTCTAATTGGCATTAATATCAGCTCTGGTTTCTCTTCTGCTTAAGTCAAAACCAGTCCCTCCTTTGAAGTCAAGGAGAGCAACTCAGTTCAATCAAAATATCAGACAGAAGTTGTGTTCTCTGTGTTACTACCAGAAATATCAGTTCTGCTCTCTAAGACCGTTGAAAAACAACTACCCTTGATGTAATATGCACGAGGGCAGAGACATTTGAGTGTGATTTTTAGATTTATATCTGCCAGTTATACAACAGCAGCTCTGTGCTCTGCAAGCAATTGCCTTTTCTTCCTGCTGGACCAGACTCCAGCTTGCATTCACCCTGATGGGATTCCTGCCTTGGAGTACCACAGCGCATAGATTCCTTTCAAAACTATTGCAGTAACCATTGGCTATCAGTGTTATTTCTGTTTTAAGAGAAAATTCTAGGCTCTACTGAGCTATGTACAGAGAAAATCCAGAGTGAGTAGTAGTCCATGTCTCAGGGAGATGACAGTCTAAATAGACAAGATGAACTGGGGAGGAAAGGGAAAGAAAAGCTTTATTGATGGCAAGCAGAGACATGGGTCATGAAAGGAATTGGCCAAGGTCAAAAGGACAAGTCTCTGCTGGAGCTAGAGATACGATCACAAGACTCCACCAACCAAATCCAGTGCCTTCACACAGAACTGGCTTTTCCACAAAAAAAATACCTTTTGTGAATTTCAGCCAAGAGAAAGATAATTCAACACGTGGTAACTAGTGAAGCTGTTTTTCCCCTTTTGTACCAAAGAATGAGATGGAGCAGGAACCAGTGGGAAAGGTATGACTATGGCTGTGGTCTTCTGGGTATTTGTTCTGCTAGAAGAAACATGTTGATGTTTCAGCTTCTCCCTAATGGACTTTTCAGACATTCCTCTCTTCTTGTGTTATTACAGGATTTTGCCTTGTTTTCAAGCAGCTGTTTATCACACTAATGAAGAAGGTGAATTGAAAATGGAAGTTAGTAAAAAACCTTATTTCCTGAAGCCCAGCATACAGGGAAATGGTAAAAAGTCTATTAAAAAAATGACTATTTATAATGACCAAAAGGACTTGGAAGGTGACATATTTCTCTGTGGCTATGGATTTAAACAGCTTGCTGCATGTTTATGCTGCATGTTTATTCTGCAAAATGTAAGACAATAATCAAGTGAAAATCCTCGCAAAAACACAATTATAGATCTCGAGTGTCAAGCATGTAGGTACTCACACATACAATTTCAGATTAGAATTATAGTTTCTTCTAATTATAGCAAAGTACCACAAAGTACATCCAACAGCTGTACTTATTTAGAGGCAAAAATGAACTTACACCTTCACACACCTACCTATTTACATAATTGCAGGAGAGAAAGTAAATACACTAAACACACACCATGCTTATGTGAACACACGTGCACCCTTGAAGACAGCTGCTTCTAGTAGTGCAACAGCAGAACACGAGAAGTACGCCAGTATTGGTAGATGCCTTTCTCCTGAGTCCCACAACCTGGGTCATACAAAAAAAGTCAGGCCAAGAGTCCTGTGTGTTTGCTATGGTGGCACAAAGACTCTTCCCTACGTGTGCAGAGCACTATTTGGAGCAGACTATGCTAATCAGTGCCACAGCTGTTTGGGGAAGTAACATATAGGACTGAGCTTGCTTTTTACCTCAGTGAAATTAATCATAATTCTAGCAACTCATTCACAACATTAATGTGAAAAACACTGTAGGCTGAATGTAAATGACAAATTCGACTCAGTGTATACCTGTAGCACATCTTTTCCACATGGTTAGGAAAAGTGCTGTGAAAGCATCACCAAAATGCCTCTGAAGCCTTTTCCCTCTGCTATAAGAGCAGGAAGATCCTATGCTAACAAGCAAATATACTCTTGGGCAGAGCTAAGGAACTTGATAACACACTGAGCGAAGCCAACAGGAAGACTCCCCAGACTGCAGATGAGGCCATGCGTATATTGCTTTGCCATTTGGACCCAGCTTCAAACTGTGTGAGCTGGAAAACAGAAAAAAGAACAGCAGAGCCATCACAGTGACCTCTCTGTGAACCTGAATTGGGTAGCGCTTTGCTCCCTCCCACACTTTAATTCATATTTCTGTGCTGACTGTAATGCTGTGTACTGGCCCCAGCAAGAATTAAATTAAATATTTATACTTTTGTGATGAGATACTTTGTTACCCCGTAAAACTTGCACATATGGAACTCTATTAATTTATGCTAATTCCTTATTTCTCTAGAAGAGCCTTTCTCCTCATTAGCATTTGATCGTTTAATACAACTTTACTGCACACACTAAATTGAAGCCCATAATCTTTTGTAATTGAAGCTTCGTGTGCATTCATTGTCATTTTTCAAAAAAAAAAAAAGAAAAGAGGGGGAAGGGAGATATGGTAGAATTGCCTTTGTGTGGCACGCACAGCTCGGAGAGGGGATTAGCTCTGCAGGGAGCTGTTTGCAATCCCAGCCGCAGGGAGCAGGCTACAGTTGGAAGGCTGGACCTGCCCTTGTTTGTGTTGAGGAAGAATTTTCTGTTGACTTTAATGAGAGAAGAACCAGTCTTCTGGCATGTTGCCAGTGCCTGCCAGCTGTATGTGACATGGTGGTAGGGAAAGAAAGTAGAGGTGGACATTCCAACCCACAGCGTAGACTTGCGGCAGGGAGAAATTGTCCGCATCACCCTACCCAAGAGACTCCCTCTTACCTTTGCCTCCTGCTACGGGCCACTGCAGTCCTGTTGTCCTTGGTGAACCTTGCCATTATGTTCCTGACATTATCTTGAGATCTGGTACTGTTGGGGAGGAAATTAACAACTCTTCCTTTGCCATAACATTGCCTTTCTGTGTCCAGTGGACCAAATTCACTTCCACTTACCCGCAAGCCTAATGAAATGAAGGAAACAGGTCTGGCTGGTGCAGATTCTGTCCCCCTTGGTGGATCGATCTCTGTTCTAGTACCAGCTTCCCAGGCTCATCTGTGGGACTCCTCTAATCAGGAGGCTCACTCCAGCACTTATCTCTGGCCATAAGCTGTAAATCGGAAGTAAACCAAAACATTGCCCATTTCAGGAAAGGAAGACAAAAGTGTTTTTTCTTTCATCACCTGGCCTCAAACAGAAATCAGCAGGGAACAGTGGGATGCAATGCTGTTTCACATTGCTCCATCTTTCCTTTCTCCCACCTTGCCATTAACAGCTGGGGGTCTTCAGCATATTGAAGAGAGTCAACTGGCCAGTTTCTGGATTTTTCCAGCAGCACTAAAAAAGACAGACTTAAATTTTGAACAGCACTATAAAAATGTCTGATTTATTGACATAAGTGTCAAATTTCTGTCACCAGGCACAGAGGAACAGCTTAGTGCCTCTTAAAAGACTGTTTTTTGTTGTTGGTTTTATTATTATTATTGTTATTATTATTGTTATTTTTATTTTATTTTATTTTTTCTTGCAGCACTGTTCACTTAGATCTTGTTTTAAGGGAACTAGAAGAGACCCATCATTGCAACAATTCACTGAGTGTTTTGAGGCTTTCAGTGCTTCTGTGTATTTTACACACAGTTAAATGAGGTTTACCTTTATCTGGCTAATTGCCTATGTTTCATGACAAGAGGAACATACATACTCTCGTGGCCAGTTACCATTGAACCTGAGCTGATAGGAGTGAAGAGCCAATGTTTAGAGTCTAGTAACATGTTTCAAAATGCAGGCTGCCTGATTTTACTAATATGAGTAGTCTTATTCAGGTTAGAACTTCCTGATACACTTGTGTCAAAATTATTTTGATTTTAATGTAAGAGTTGTCAAGTAACTGCAGACTGCAGTCTGGTTTTATACATTCCTGACATTTACAGCAGCAAGGTTTATGGAAAGGCACTCAGCCTCCACCAGCACAGCTGAGCGATAGTTCAAAGCTAGAGCAGAAATCACCCAGCTGTGGAAGATTAATAATTGCAACATACAGAGGCCCCACTACATCTTTGGGGAGGAGTTTGTGAGCACTACCTTAAATGTATCCTTAAAATTGCATAGAGGGAAGTGCTGGACTGAAGACTATCATCTGTTCTCAGGGACACATTGACAAAGACATAAACAATGAAAAAGCTAAAAATATCCATTGCCCCAGTTACAGAAAACACCTGCAGCCAGCAGAGCACTTAAAACTCATTTAAGTCTCATTGAGTTCCAAGAGAGTTAGGAACGTGTCCACTGGCTGTTCTTGAATCAAGGTGTAAAAGAAAACATCATTACATTTGTGCTCACATGTTGTGGACATAAAGCAGTGACAAACAGCAAGTACTCTAGCCTGAGCAAACACATTGTATAGGCAATTTACAACCAAAAAAAAAAAAAAAAAAAAAAAAGCTACATTTTTAAGTTTAAAAAAACACTTCCTATTTAAATACCACCTGCCCGCACTGATGTTTAGATAAATTGTCAGTTAATCAATGAAATCTCCTTGACCTAGCAGTGCATCACAGAAAATCAGTGTAATCACCTTCACCTTCATTTAAATTTAACTTCATCTGTCATTTCATTAATTCATCTCTTAATTCTGTCTCTGACCAGACGTAAGTCAGAAGTTATGTCTCTGTGTTGCTGAAGCTCCTCCTTTTAGAGGAGCACATCTTTGTGTTCCAAAAAGCTCACTTGTAGTAACTTTTTTTCCTAGGGCAAGAAAAGGGGAAATTGGATTGCTCACCTAGAAATTAACAGCACATCCTAAAGCTTGTCTAAATCCTTTATCAAATAGCTCGTCACATTTCCTTTACACCTGGCTCAAGCCAGGAACCAACTGTACCAATGTGTCAGCAAAATATGCTCAGGTCTCTGTCGAGGTGACGGTCAGCTAATGAAGGCAGTGTGTTTCAAATCAGTGCTTTCAGCCAGTTACACTACCTTTTCAAACAGTGACCATAAAATTACATGGTAAGTGCCTTTTAAAGACAGTTACCACATGGTTATTGCTGCTTTCCAAATTAGATTGTCATCACGAGTGTTAAGAAGTGAAAGATACACATAGGGAACCTGTTAATTCCTTAGCTCTGGCAGGTTGGAGCTCCCAATGCTTATTCATTTTGCATTAGCAAGAAAGATCAGAACATTTCAGCTCCCCACACCACAAGGTAAATTATTTCTGGAGCACTGTACTTGGTGGCTTCAAGTTTAATTACCTTGTAATCTGCAGGTCGTGTTATTACTTTGTGGTTACATGATTTTTTTTTTTTTTCATACCTATTTATACAGCCTATAAAGGAAAGTGACATTGGAATGGATTTTTCTAAATTGGTCCCATGCATACAGTACTTCCAGTGTCTGAAAAAATGAGGTTCTGCTCTCAGTGAGCATCTGCTGTCTAAATCTATATGTTGTCTTAAGAATGAAACACCTGCTAATGTCTTAGCAAGGCACAATGATTTTTATTTAAAGCCAAAACAGATACTACAGTTGATTATATTAAACTCATGGGACCTGGGCATGTATTTAAGAAAGAATCTGTAATCGCTGCCAATGTGAATTTCAGTTTTGAATACAGATAGCTGCTCCCAGTTCAGTTTGAGTAGTATTCCCTGATGGAGACAATCCAGAAAAACCTTCTCTCAAAAAGTACATTCAGATCGTAAGATTTCTTTTATCAGTATCTTTTGTGATGTTTCCTTACATTCAGCCCATTCAGCCTTAAATAACAAAAAGCACGGACTTTTTGGTGGCTGAGAGCTAGAGTCGAAGCATGGAAAGATGGTCAAGTTCTGTATCCCTCTGTGTTCAAGAAACTATTCATCAAAACTTCTCCAAAAGGAAGAGTCCTGTGTTTGGAATCTGTGCCAAACAGTGTGTGAGTGTATCCACAGGGGAGAAATGTATCCCTCACTACTGTACAGAGGCATGTCTCCATCACTGTGGAGAGATACTGAGTGACAGCTGACAATCTGTCCCTCTGATTGAGGTGGAATGTTTTAAGTATAAAGATTTTTTTATATAAAAAAAAAGGTAGTGGAAGTTACTGTAACTGTTGCTGATGGCCAGTTCTGATTGCATTTAACCACATAAATATTTTACAGGTTTTCTTAATGTACAACTCACAAAGATATTAACCTTTGCAACAAAGAACGCATTGAATTCTTCTCTGCTGCATGGTACTCGATTAATGATAAATCAGCTTATTGTTTTTTAATTGTGGAGAACCTCACTGTGTTATCAAACTATGTAATTTCTTACTACGTAAGGGAAGAAGTACACATATATTTTGGTTGCAGGCAGCATCTTCAAGCTTTTCTTTATCTTGGAAGCATTACTAGGTTTTCCAAATAAATGTTACAAATTTGTGCAAGAATATTTTTTTAATATTTTGACCATTTATCTGGTTAAAGGAGGGAGGAATATTTTCTCTGCCCTAGAATCGTAATGAAGACATTTTAATCTGGAAAAATAATTCATTTCAGAAGCTCCTAGTGAAGTATCCAGCTCATATAATGCCTGGCTTAGTCACAAAAATACCTAACTACTGCGTTAGAGGAAACACTACAGGAGACATGTGAGCTCTTAATTGCTAACTGAGCAATGCTTTGCACTTATTGGTATAAATACCTTATTGTCTGACAGATTAAAGTTCCTAACAGATTTATCCCCTTAATTGTCAGTTTCCTTCATGTCCTTCTGAATTACAAGCATCATGTCCAATATGATCTGCTCAGTAATAGTTTGAACAGCAAGCATTCCACAGGATCTGTTCAGGGTGAAGCATGGATTGATATGATGGGATTAACCTTAAAACTATGAATAAGTTTTTCTTCCTTCCCTACTCCCCCACTTCTTTGTGAGTCAGAAATAAACCCCAGATGCCCTTTGTAATGTGAAAAAGGGATATACTTCTGTAAGATGAATTTCTGAAGGCACCAAGCCTTGGGATTTCACTGGGTAAATCAGATGCTTGCAAAGAGGTCTGCATATTTAGGGGAATGGGTGGCTTTTCCCCCAGGAAGCTACAATCAAGAGTGGTAATTTCCACACCTGAGTGAATAAATATGTAGTGACTACAGCAAAATATGCACAGGTAGAATCCACAATCAGGACTTTCTGGGTAAAAAGAAGAAACATTTTTCCTATGTTCAGCTGAGGGGTTCTCAGTGCTTTTTATAAATCCAAGGGAAGCCTTCCCACTGCCTGCAGAACACTCCAAGGTTTCATCTCTCACATGAAGAAGTAATAAAGTAATAGGAAAATCTTCTTGGTATAGCCTGATGCAGACTTGTTTCAGGTGCCTGCTAATTGACAAAGCAAGCCTCAAGAGCCATCTAGAGGTTGTTTGGCAAGAATCATTTTTAAGAATGTGACATGCATGCCAGAAACAAAACTTCAGTTCCTCCAGGTTTTGTTCTCATGTGCAGCATGGTAAATCAGGAAGACTTCTAGTTATATCACTGGAACTTCAGCAGTGTAGAGATGATGTCAGAGAAATAATTCCCTTCACCAACAATACAGCTGTTCCGTTAAGGAGAAGCTGCATTCATATGCTACAAGAAAAAAGTATTTCAGAAAGTGCTGCGAGTGAGACAGAACACGTTTGGCATGAGGACTGTGCTCTTGTGAGGCCCAGACACGCTCCAATTGATAATGATGACTCAGTAAGGGGATAGGCAGATTTAGCCAAAACTGGCACACAGCTGGGACTTAATTATGAAGCTCTTACAGTCCTGATGGTATTGTCTGATCTGTTCTGGCTTCCCGTTAAGTCTATGTTGAATCAAACCAAAATCAATAGTGCTTTAAACAGCAGATCATAATTTGCAGGAGCATGGTAAGAGACAGGAGCTAGAACTGGGGTCTGGGAGGACACTCCCATTGTTTTTAGATAGCCAAAATGTGCCAGCCTTCAAGTAGAGACACCTTCTCTTTGGGGGGTATTGAGGGAGACTTAGTTTTGAGGTACCTGTCTGGCTGCTTAGAAATAAAGAAGATAACAGAGGGAATAGGGTTTTGCAGACACAGTGGTGCGAGCAGTTCTTCGGTTCTACAGATGTTTCCATTCTCAGCTCCAGTCTTTGCTGAACTGCATTTTTATTCAGATTTCAATACATCTTCAGCCACTGGGGTTTTTTTTTAATGCTACCAATGGAGCTAATTTTCTGTCTCTTGGGTTTGCATTGCTATTTGTCAGAAAAGAGCATGTATGACCTTTAACTAAATCAGACTGAAACCTCTTCCTGACACCCTCTGTCCTCTAGACAGAAGCCCAATGAAGTCCTTCTGGTGTAAGCTGCTTTGATATTAATGCACCCACTGTTTATCTCAACAAAGAACGTGGACTGGAAGGTCTAAATATACTTTGCCAAACCAAAATTTTGCACTGACTCGATAAATACCAAATAAACCTATTAAAATCTTTCTGAGTAGGAAGCATGCAAGTGTACAGAAAATAACACAGCAGACATATTATACATTTGCTTTAGGTTAAAGCATATACTTTGGATTCAGAGGAATCTCTTTGATATTTCCTGTGTAATTAATCTGTTGCAGGAAATACTTGAATACCAGACTGGAATCACTGAAACACAGAGCGGGTGGACTGCTGATGTAGCATCAGTAAAACAGCCCACAAAGCTCTCCAGAGATAAAGCAGAACGTCTGCTTTAGGGAAAGGAGATTCTTGCAACTTGGTCTTGTTTGGATTTTCCACTGAGATTGAATTTCTTGAGGAACCAGAATGCAGTGAGCAGCAGTAGAAGTTTAATTTCAGGATATTAAATCTTCCTAAAATGTTGCTAAAGGGATAACCCAAACAGCTGCCTAATGGATTCCCAGGGCTGCTCTCTTCAGGCCAGCACCGGCACCTGTGAGATCTGCATGCAAACACCACCTTGAAAGCCACATCCCAAGCACAACTCAACTTCTGCATTATGCATGATCCTCATCATTCTCACCAGATGTGAGTGGATAGGGGAACTAATGCAAATGCTGCCAGGGCAATGGCAGAGGCCTTTTGAACCCTGAGAGAGGAAAAGAGAGGTTTTATCAATACATACTATGAACGAGCTGAACTGAAATGTTTCCATAAGGGATTTCTGGCATCAAGATGCATGAACTGTCTCAATCAAAATGATGAGGGTAGAAGGAGACAACAAAGATAAAGACTTCAGGGGAAGTCTGTTTGGTATATGCCAGCTATTCCAGCCATGTCTCCAAGCATCAGTGAAAACGTACATATAACAGAAAGGTGGAAACAGAAAATCATGGCAAAAAGGTTTCTCCAACAGAGATGTATTTCTCTGTACATCTGAATTCAGAACACTAGACACAAAAAGTACAGTTTAGGAGTTCTAACCTTTGACAAAAAAATGCACAGTAGGAAAATGTGTTGTTGTAAAAGATACCGATACACAAGTTCAGTGTAATGCAACAGCCACGTAATTGACCAAAAGGAACATGCAAAATAGGAGAAACCCAGAATGTATAAACAGGACATAGCCAAAAATATTGTATATACATGTGTACACACACACACATATATATGCAATATGAATATGAGGACAGCATCTGCTGTTAACTCAGCTGTGCTGCACATTATACATTGCAGTATGTAATTTATCAAATGGGTGAGATCAAAACAACATAAATGATTCTAATGATGTCTGTGATACACTATGGGCAGGGCTGGCCAAAGGAGAAAGGCAGAGCTCTCCCTAGGAATGTAGTCTGGGTTGGGGCTTCTGTAGGCTAGTGTAATATAAACATGATTAGGTGGATGAGTTACAAATCTGTTTGACTTTTGAATGCTGATTCAGTGACTAAAAATGTATAAGCTTCAAGACAGTACTAGCAAAAGCTCAGAAGAGTAGACTGTCCAGTTAATCAGTGATCCTGCTTAAAATTGTTCAATGGGCTTTTGTGAAATGCAATTTTAAACTCTTTTTGCGTAACATGCTATAATAAAGAGTGGTGATCCTCCAGCATGAACAGCACAGATAGTGCCTCAGACAGCCCTAGCATTTAGTGCCTCAAAACGAAGTTGCAAATTCAAACTCAACATAAAAATGTAATAAACATCAGAAGTGAGATATACTTGTCCAACACTTACAAATGATCCAAAAAATTCGTTATTTCCACATTTTCCTATTTAAATTGATTTAATAGATATATTCCTCACTGAAAAGAAGAAAATATTCTGTGAAACCCTGAGTCTGTGAAACTCCAGGCCTTAATGGATAGACCATTAGTGGGTTCTTTACTCCACATCCTCACAATAACTATGCCTTCAGATAAAATCCAACTGCCTCCACTGAGAATAAGGAAGCCTGAAAAAAAGACATTAGTAGGTAATAAATAATTGAGAACAAACTAAACCAGCATGTAAACAGCACGTCTTTCAAAAAGCAAGCTGTTGATGCCTTTTGGAGGCTTGAGAAATGAGGTTCTCTAGCCTAAGCTAAGTTGCTCACAGTCTATTACATGTCTGCTTCTGACAGAGGGCAACACTTCAGCGCAGACATAAAGACCCTAAAACACCCATAAACATCGGTGAAATACAAGAAAGAAATGCAGACAATAGATTAAAAGGAGCATCTTGGGCTGGATGTTTGCTTCAGTTTTTCTAGTAAACAAGCATCTATCTATGGCATGGTCTGGGAGTGATGGGGTCAAGATTTGTATTTAACAGTAAAAAGCAGACTCTTTTCCTTACCCAGGGATCAGTGTTGTCATTCTTAAATAGTCCCACAGAAATTCGTGAGATTACTGCAGAGTAAGAGAACACTCAATGCGTGCAGGTTGCAGGTGCATTTATGTCCAATTTCAGAGGTAACATTCCCTCAAAATAATCAACAAAAGTGTTGGAGTTTTCCTTTGTGTGACACAATTTCAAGACATTACTTTTTAATGTTCTTGTAACACATTTGCAGTCCCACTCACCCCCCAGAGAATACATACTGCGGAATACAGAACAACAGTAAAACTTATGATATATAATCAAAATCTGTGGCACTCAATTAAAAGTATCCTTTAAAATTTGCCATGCTGCCAGCTACACTTAGCTACATACTTTACATGATGAAGATCAGCATGTACATTTTAGAATAGCTATTAGTAAATACAGAACCACATCCCACCTCTAGATGTTTGCAATATGATTTTACCTTGTTTGCAAGTCCCCACGTTCATAAATTATAGGCTACGATGTGGTCCAAAGCCAGGAAAGTACTTCAGAGCTTTGCTACTTCCTTTACTTTCCACCTCTTGAAGAACAGAAGTCTAGCTGTGAGTTCAAAAAGATGTTTAAATTTGAATTCTTTGCAGCTGACAGACCAAGAAAGAGGAAAAAAACCATAAGAATGAAAATTTCAGCATGAGCCAACATATAAATGAAAAGATGTCTCGACCCTTTCTTTCAGCCATGATCTTTGTAACCCTCTGGTTTTGTCACTGTGAGCCGAGTCTCAAACACTCCATCTTTCCCAGCAGCATGTTTGCACCACACCTAGTTATCCTGCTGAAGGATTTTCATCAAATTCAGATGTTTTCATCTGCTGTTTTTCATCTGTGGCACCAGGTTGCAGTGCATCAGATTGGCTTTTATCAGTTCACAGTCTTGTTTGTCATGCGAGGAAACACAGCTCAGATGTACTGAGGAAAATATCTGCCCAAAGAGATTTGTCAGGAACCATCTGTGCTTGAAACAGAAATATCTGAACCAAGATGGAGAGGCTAGGGTTTTTTCTGAGCATGAATTTTGTGGGGCGCCACGCCAGAGAAGCTAAACTTTCAGGATATGGGTGTCCCAAATTAGTAGTCGCTTTTTTAGTTTTTGGTCCTGGTACATCCACACACATTTTATTGTTTGTTTCAAGGAACAGTTTGCAGAATTTAACCTATATTTCCATACCTGCATCTCGTGATAGGATTGTATATTACAGGGCACCTATAGACTGCAAAATTGTTATCCCCACAGTCTGCAGGATCCCATCTCGTCTAAGAGATTTATGATGCCAAATGGCTTGTTTGCACAGCTGCTGTGTGCACAAATTCTCCAGGTTCACGGACTTAGCATACCAGACTAGCAACAGCCTTCCAGCAAAACCTGCCATTAACATAAGCAACTTCAATCAAGTCAGTGAAGTTATTCGTGTGATTACATTAATTAGTATACATTAATGTTTACACAATGAACCCAGAATCAGATACAGAAGAATTAAGTATATTAAATTCACCTAGAAAACCGGTTTGGTTTGATGCAGGGAAATACTTTCAATTTCACAAGAACAGTGTTTCTTAAAATTTTGAAATTTTTTGTTCCAATGTTTTTCTTCTTAAAAATGGAATGCATTTCACTTTGCTCTTCTCATGTTCCACTTTGCCATTTCTAACTGGTGGCCCTTCATTTTCTCTTTTGATAGGACATTTTTCCCCCCGTAAAATGTAATGTAATTGGTTTTGATTAAGCAGCTCTGAAAATAAAAATATATTGCTTTCGCCAAATGGAATATTTCAGATGAACTCAAAATGGCATTTGTTTTAGATTTCCTTTTTTTTTTTTTTTTTTAAAAAAAAAAAAAGAACAAAATAACAACAAAACCCCACAGCCTCTTCAAGCTCAGTCACCCTCATCTTACACCCCTGGTTTTCAGCTTGGCTGGCACTTCGCAAGGATACAGGTAAGCTGAAAAAAAAGTGAGGGCATGAGACTTGGCACCCCTGAACTTGGATGAGGAGGACACTTTTGAAATACAATGCAACAGTTCTACCTGTGAAATCTTTCAGTTCAGATTATGACTATTAGAATTGGAAAATTCTGATTTGGGACATCTCATTTCTTATTAGACCAGTTCAGGCCAATATTCCAACACATTACATCTTCACCTACACTTTCCTTTAGCTTTAAAGGTCTCAGGGTAGGAAAGGCTGATCTGCAGGTGAGAGACCTCACTTCAGAAGCCTCTCCCCGATACTCCTTCTCTGGTATTCCCTGACATTCCCTGAATTTGCCTTTTCTTATTTTCAGCCCATTGGCCCTTAGGCATAGCCGGCTGTTTTATGCCAAGACCAGAGCATGTATGATAGGCATAACATAATATTAAACACGTTTTATCTATGGATTGTCCTGAACTATGTCGTCTGTGTCTGGGCTCCTTGCCAAACCTTTTGGCACATCCTTACCTTTTGCAGCATCCAGAATGAATTGATGACTGACACAACTTATATGATCGAGTAGAAGTACACTTACTGGAAGTGACAATTGTGTTCAGGTCTCAAAACTAGTGAGTTAGTTAAAAATCAATTTTCCCTATTAGCCAATCAATAAACTAAAGGCAGCTTAGAGGTCATTGGAGCAAAAATGTCTCCCTTGAGTCGTGAGCTGAGATCACAAAAAGCCTTGTAACCAAAAGTCTTCATCTTCCCATTTGCTCAGAGCAAATACCCCTTTTGTCTATAAAAATGCAACAAACATTGCAACAGTACCCTGGAATTCCAAGTGAACAGTCCTTGAAAGAATTGCACGGAAACTATTTATCCCTTCTTTTGCTCTCCTGTATTGCTTTCTGCTTTTGCCCACACTCTTTACCCAGTACTCTCTTTTCATGGTAACCCTGGTTTCACCCATGTCAGGAATGGCTGACAGCATGGATAGAAGGACAGATAGAAGCAGGAAAGAGAAAGATAAATCCAGAAACATTTTGAGCACAGCACTTTCAGTAGGTGGGATGCATGTAAAACACAGGTTTCTCTGCAAGAGGTTGAATTGAAGGTTTTGTGAAACCAAGTTTAGGCTTTAAAACCACTGCAGTGTCATGGAAAAGGAACTGAACATCCTACAGAACAAGCCACGAAGGCACAGTTTCCACTGAAGTGCTGTATTGTTCTATGTAGAAGAATACTCAGATAGGACTACAGTGTATTTCGTATGTTTATTTCGCGTAGTTTTACAATATGGAAACTAAATACCACATTATTTCATGAATGGGGAGCTAGCCTAAGCTTCTGACATCCGTGGAGGGTTCTAGAGATTTTCAGTTTGATTTATTCTGTTCCCTGAGAGTCCCAGCATCTCCAAAGCCTTCAGAATTTACAATTTCAGAACTGCTGTGAAGTCATGAAAAATCCCATTAACCTCCTTTAAGTTAAAGCATACACAAGTAAATTACTTCCACCAGCAAACTTTATAATTTCATTTGAACCTCATGTCTTATTACTGTAGCTATGGGAGGTGTAATGTACACCTGTCCCATGTACAAGTAAAGGAACAATTCTTTGTAAGGCACAGAAGTAAAAATATTAAATCATTATTCTTACACAATAACCTCTGGAGGAAAGGTAGCCCAATCACACCTGGAGAGGTCACATTTTCCTTCACTAGTTCCAGAATCCTTTTTTTTCTCTTTTGTTTTGAAAACCTACAGAATGATTGGGGAAAATAATGGTCCTACGGGAACTGGTCTTCTACACTGCTAAAAAATTACACCAACTGCACAGCAAAAACTTGAGCTGCATGAAGATGAATGGAAGGAAAAGAATTTCTGAGGTGTTTATGGAGGAATTTAAGGAGTGTATCTGTTAAAATACCTAGTGCTGAGGTTAGTTTACTTCTTACAGAACTTCAAATGCTCTTTCTATTTTGTGCCAGAGCAGATGTATTCACACACATCAGTTTTACACACAGACACAATCAATTGCTGCTTTTCTGACAAAACTCCATCACTGTAAAAATGTTCCATTAAATGTCTGGTTATGACATTCTATAGATGTTCTATTGAAAAAACAAGTTTCTATAAGCCAAACTGCACACAGTATACCTGTAAAAAAGTGAAATAAAATGTTCATGCAATGAAAATGTGTCTGAACTGGTAAACACTAAGAAAATATAGAGAAGAGCTCAGTAAATAAGTTTGATCCAGGCTATAAAAAGCTACTGGCAATCAAGAAGTGCCTGGTTCAGGTGTTTGACTAGAACAATATCAGAGAGATTGGCACCAGGAAAAGGACCTTTGGTGAACTTGCTCCTTGAAAGCTGTGCTCCCTTCTAACTATTCACTCTGTCAGTAGCTCAGCATCCAGAGGATCTGTGTTAGTATATTTCAGACAACATTTTCACATGACTACATGACTTTTCTTAACAAAAATTAATCCCTAACTCACCCATATTCTACTACTAAAAGTTACCTGGAAATATTTTTATTATCTCTTTGAAATACTAAAATGTTTTGGTTTTAGAGAAAAAAAGTACCATGTGTTCCACAGGAAGAAACAAACCTATTTTCTAAACATTTCTCCTTATCGGCTGTCTTCTCATCAGACCTCCCACCTGCCTCAGCAGCGGGCTGTAGGGAAGTCATCAAAGCAGACAGACCCTTCTCTCTAGTTGCAGGAACTGGTTTCATTATCTTCCCTCACTCTGTTGCCAATTTTCTAACAGCTATTTGAGTTTCTTTCTTCACCAGTCTTCAGTTCTTTTTAGTATAAATTGTCCCTGGTCTTTTAGTTTATATTTTTGTTCACTCTTTCCCATGGTGGCTGTTATCTTGGTTCTCCCTGGGCTGGTCACTGAACCTTGGCTCTTCCATTATTTCTTATCTAAGCCTTCTGTAGTAAATTCCCATATAACCTTTGAATCCTTGAAACAGAAAACCACAGCATCTTTGAGAAGATTGTCTAGGCTGTTGCCTTTAGGGTTTAGGGATGTGTGTAACCAAGTGATTAAATTCCCTGTTCTTTCCTAAGGTCTTCACATTTGCCACCCTTATCCCTATGCCTCAGTTTTAAAGGAGCCCTTAACATTTACTTACAAAACTCTTACCAATCTTACTGGGTAGGGTTTTTCATTATATCCCTCCAAATCATGTAAATATTTTTTCTTGTTTTGAAAGCCTTTCCTTTTTCACATAGCTCAGAAAAGCAGGGCAGATCTTGAGAAAATCAGAATGGATGCACTATGTAGCACTGGGAAGCTAAAGATTAAGTTCAAGGGGACAAAGGGAGGCACAAGGGACTGAACTGGTAGCTTTAGAAGCCCTGGACTTGTGGTAAGTTTAGACTAGTTCCAAGGCTGCAGAGATTATTCTTCTGGATATTGCATGATGCAATGGACTAGGGCATGGAGCACTCCAAAGTCCTTTTCTGTTTATTCAACATATAACACCTACCTCTTGAGGCCTCACCTGAAGCACAGACAAACCAATTTTCTCCATGAAGTTTTACAATTGCTCCAAAAGTCTTCCAGTAAAAGCCTCTACAATTGTGAAAAGGAAAAGAATAAGAATGTGTACCTCACTCTCTTACTTCCCGTTTCTGAAGTGGGAATAATTACATTTATTTTCTTTGCCCTTATGCATGCCTAACGCTCTTTAGAATAGAGACTGTACTGCCAGTAAGGTCCTTCATGTTGTGCACAAGAAGTATGCAGTGATTGCTACGAAAAGTAACAACCGTCAACGCAGCTGTCACTGCACACCCCTGGAAGAACCTTTGCATTTGCTCTGGCTAATGAGCCTGTCGGGGAGGAATTGTCTCTGTCATGCTCAGCAGCACATCACTCTGGATGGCCCAGGGACACGACCGTGGAGATGCATCAGGTTGTCTAGTCTTCTTCAGGCAGAAAGTTGGTAACAGTAAAAGTGGAACTTTTTCCCTGCAAAGACTGCATTGGCATGCCCGCTTCCTTGCTGTACCCTATATTCAGCACGCACAGTATAGCTTCTAGATCCACATTCAGATCAAGGATGTTTGTAGGGGGCTTATGCAAGTAGGTGGTTTAGAAAATAAAAGCAGAACTGTAAAATCACAGTGTATAATATATTAGAAATGGAATAAAATTCTCAGGAGAAACTTCACTGAGACCAATGGGATAATTCAGCTGAAAATGATGAATGGCTAGTGCCCTCTTCCCCTGCCAAATAAACATTTCGTCCCTCACCATTGGAGCTGGGCAGCAGATGCAAAAATACAGCACAGAAAAAGAGCATAATTTGGCCATAAAAATGTTGCAATACGTTGTTATATAACTGAAATACCACCTCCTTTAGTGCATCCACCCACTCATTTTACAACCAGTTAATATTTTTCTGAACTTTCATGTTGTATTCTATCCTGCCGCCTCTGCAATCTTTTTGCCTATTTTTCTGCCAAAGCCACAAGAATAAAGCTGTCAACATTGCAACTAAGCCATCTTTCTTGTCTGGCAAATTGTCTAGTGGAGACTATAACCTCCTGGCTGCTCCACTGTATAATGTAAGTATCCTGTCTTAACAAAACAGAATTTAAATATTCTTTAGATACAAGATATCTGCAGGCATCTGTGCAGAAACAAGTTAAATATATTTCCTTGACATTTTTTACTTTTCTCCAGTGGGAATGGCACAGACATTCATATTAAGCTGAACACGTATTGACATGCTTAGAGAGATGTTATATGGCTTTTCAACTGAAATATCTCCAGGTATTTGAACTGCAATAATAAATATGGCTGCTCCTGAGGGAAGGAAGAAGCAGCAAGAAAATTCCCCAGAAGACTATGATTAAGAACCGAAGTAAGCCAATGGCATACAGTAGTTATGCTTTGAATGTGATTGGGATTTATGATTTCAATTAATGCTGGAGAACAATTTTATAAAGTTATTAGCAAGCTACCGACTATACAGAATCTGGTTCATTTGTGCATTCCTCTAGATTAGCTATATTATTTTGTTGTTTACAAACACAAGGATGGATCCTCTGCAGTGTAAATTGGTGCAGCACAGGCGATGGCTACAGAAGAGCTATGCAGATACACATGGACTGAAAATGTGGCTTCATCTGTATGGTAGGTTTTAGTGTATTGAAAGAACTGTAATCTTACATTTGAGAGATCAAATAAGAGAAACTCATAGGGGAAGAAAGACCAATCTCCTTTTCTCTGCTTTTCCATTTTGTGTCCCAGGAAAGGCCCAGGGCTGTGTGTTCAGCTGATGTAAATTTGCTGGATGTACAACACCAAGAACCTGGGTCCTCCTGAGGTTCACTCACAATTTAGAAACCAACGGAGGCCTGACAGGGCTATATGAGTGGGCATGTGCTACAAATATATATATATATACACATACACACATGTCTCAGCTTGCCTATATTTTCTATAGATATAGCTCTCCCCAGCTGCCTCCTAATTTTGGAATTTAAATGTCATCTGTATTTGTTAAGGCCCCGTTACCTCGGGCAAGGTGCTGCTCGGTGGGGAACTCTGCACCCTGCGCACCCAGAGAGATCCCGAAAGCTGAAGTCTGAGTCCTAAACATGTCTTGGCTCACTGAGCCGAATGAAGCTATTCATAAAGGCAAAGAAAATCAGGTGTAAGCAGCTGAAGGCTAGGGGATTAATGAAGCATTCGGGAGGGAAAGCAGCAGAATGTTTTCAAGGCAGTCTTGCCCTGGAGAACTGGAGAGAAGCAGAGATACCCTCAAGTTGCTATTGCCACTGGCAACAATGGCAGCAAGTACAGGAATGTGGCTGCAACCTTGTTCTCCTTTACCTGGTTCATTCACTGCCCCCTGTTTTCATTTAGAGCCCTTCTACACACACTCAGAGCAGTAAAATTAGTAAAGACCCCTTCCTTCACTTTTATCAACTACTAAGAAATATTTATTGAAGACTCGTATCTATGTCAGTGTAAATACTTTGGTTTCTAATGATGGCAATGATCATACTTGCCCAAAAGAAATACTAAAAATCTCCATTTAGACAAGTCTTATGTATATTGTCTCTCTCTGGTTTTGTATGGTTGCAGAACAAACACAAGGGACAACAGAATAACATCTTGTTTTCTTGTTGCCAAGACTGCACTATTTCAGACAAAGCAGTTTTCTATGAGAAGCATTTTCCCTTTCGTTTCTAAGTGCAGCATATCAAAGCCTTGTGCCAGTTTTGAACAAATACTGTGCCTGCCACCATGACTCATAGCTGCTTTGGCATAACAGTATTTGCCAGTGACTAGGACAGAAAATCTCAGTGATGCTTCAGGCACAATTCTGCGACGACCGAGCAATTAACTTTTGAAGATGACCATCTCAATCCATGCATAACAAGAGTAACAGAAACCTTCCACCTGCAGGTCTAGTATGTCCCTGAACCAAGACATCCAGGCCAAATTGCTTTAAACTTTGTGAATTAAACTACTGAATCCACAGCTGAGCAAATGGAAAAGAAATTCTGCTTTCCAGTCATATCTGTTACTTGCAACTCCCGTTTAAGCCTGTGGGAGGGAAAAAGCTCTGAAAAATAATCACCTGCTTAGAAATCTTGGCACTATGAGAAGCACCATAGCAGAGATCCTACCTTTTGAAGTCATACTTTCGGCAGGCTTCACATGTCTGGACTACCTTTCAGCAAGGTTCTTGAACACAAGCTTCACAATGCTGGGAGCTTCGTTGAGGCTGTGAGCTTGGAGATACCAGGGAAGAGGTCAAAGGCAGCCCAGTTTCATTCAGATCACAGACGTCTCCTGTGCAAGCTGCCTTCTATCCAGAGCAACATGAGATCAGGATTAAGGTTTTGGAGTAAGCCCAGACACTTGCTGAAGCATTTCAGAAGGGTCTTTTCTCTGGTTGTACCTGATAGAGCCACTGGAAACAGAGAGGGAAAAGAAAACCACAGCTTGTGAGTGCTTTTAAAGCCAATGTTAGTGCTCCATCGCTTCCAGCTGATTCTTATTATTACTCTACACTATCCATTTTACAATTTCAGAAAATTATGGGCAAAATGTTTTTGGCTTGTTTGTTTTTCCATATGGCAAAGGTAAAACTTTCCCCTTTGCTTCAATCTGATCTAAAATTGACAAGACTGCTCTTTAACAACTCATATAGCACCTTATTCTGCCAAGACATCTTTGTTTGTGTACCAGCCACATCAAATGTAGTTAGTACAGGACTGGGAATACTGTTTATTAGTTAACCACAGCTGCAGAACTAGCAGATGGAACAGAGCACAATTCTTGTTGAAGATCACAAAAGTAATGACTATTGTTATTCTCTTTTTCCTTTTATTTTTAATCTGTCATTTCTTTATGATGGAGCTGCAGATTTTGTTAGAGATTGCATACACTTGTGCAGAAACCACAGTATCCATTACATTTAATTACTTCTCCATTTGTATAAACAGTGAGTGATTTTATTACATTGAACTATTTTCCTATGCAGCTTACCTGAGAAAGGAGCATTATAATTACAATCAGGTTGGCATTTCAGAATTACAATGTTTGTAAGCTACACTAGAAGTTTCCAAAGCCCTGTAGAAATTACACGCATATTTAAAGGCCAAAAAATTTGTTCACACACCAACTTCAAAAATTTCTTTCTCACTTCTCTGAGCTGAAACTGAGATCCTGGCTGAGGTGTAACACATCAAAATGACCGAGTGGCCATCAAAATCTCTTTCGAGAGCCCCCAGAGCAAAGACAATGATGCAGTGCAAAGGACACGGCAGTAAGACTAGGGCTGCTGGTTGTTATTAGAACAATTCCCACTGGTTTAACTAAATTCCCTCCAGTAAAAAACAAACAGAAAAACAAAAAGTATATTTTTTAGTCTTTTCATTTCTAGCATCCTGTTCAACAAAGCAAGTATGTTGCCATTGTTCTTAATCTCCATGGTTTCAGGTCATACCAGTTCCTTTTTTCTTATAAACTTCCCCTTCTCTTTATGGTCTTTGCGCTGGAATCTCCATACCTCCAGCTTCAATACCCAGACTTGCAAGCTTTAGGAGAGATCAACATGAAGAATCAAGATGTCTGTCCCAAGGAACTGGTATCAGAACTAGAGCAACAGTTGCAGTCACTGAACTGGATTTCATTGCCCTTTTTATTTTAACTGTGCATCTATTACTTTCTTCAGAAAAAAAAAAAAAAAAAGAAAAAGATACAATTGGACAGTAATGCTGCAAATGCTAAGAATCAAAGCTATTGCTATATCCTACAGTGTACATAGAGCATTAAGCTTATACTCATAGCCTACATGGAGAAATTAGTTTTGCCAGGGCTCTTGCTCCAAAAAACATTAGCAGAAATATTAATTCCATTAAGGATGGTAAATTAGCTCTTCTACAGATGAAAAGCAGATACGAACAAAAAGAATAAGCGTGATATGATTTTTCACTGAGGCTAACAGAAAAGCAGGGTGAATAGAAGATAGTTTTCTTTTGGTTGATATATCAAAAGAGCTTTCTACATGCCGTTTTGGGTTTGGCAGTACAGTCACGAGATGGTGTGTCATTCAGTGGGTATTGCAGTGGACTAGAAGAGGGATTTTCTTACAGCTCAGCTCTGCTATTGCCCTGCTGGTTGCATTTGATGAAGACCCATGGGGCAGATTGTACCTGTGCTGTGCTTTCATGTTTGTTTAGCCTTTTATACAGGAGACTGCGGGCAGTAAGTCTTTGTATGTGGTGGCTTTACCACAATGGAACACCTGCCTTGGCAGACGGTTATGAAGACTATTAAAAGCAAAACCACCAACAACAACAATAACCCACTAAAAAAAAGCAGCCTATCCAAAAAACCCTGAATATGAACTAGTTATGTTGATGATATTAACACATTTGCAATATGCACCTTTACAGAACATAACCTGTAGAACAGACTGTACTGACAATAGCATGCAGAAAGAATTTATGATGTGTGTCATGATTTCATGACTGAGTCTGTCAATGCTTCGTACATCCAAAGAGCAAGTCATTTTAGTGTTTCGAGTCCTCACCCAGACTAAGATGTTGAGAAATAAATGCCAAATGACAGCAACCATTCTAGCTGCAGCCAGGGTTGAGTGTCTGTCTAGAGCAAAGCCTTTATAAAACTTGAAGGAAATGAGCCATGGCGAGCAGAACTATTACAATGACAATAAAATTCTTCATTGTCAGTTTGTAACTCAGCCACTGGACAAGAACCACTGAGATCAGCGGTGGGACCCATCTCTGTGGGCAACTTTTATTACACTGAGATCTATTACACTGGTCAGGGAAAATGAAGATGCTGTATCTTCCTCTCCTCCAGATTTTCCCCAAAGTATCACTTGCAGCACACAGCAAGCCTGCAAATGTGGTTCTGCACCAACTAAATGTCCCTCCATGACAAGAGAAACCTTCACTGTTCATATAAAGCAGCTTTAGCCAGCACCAAGATATAGGCCTTTCTCCTCAATAAGAAAATAATTTATAGTGCAGGTTCCTTCCATGAGCAGAATTTTTCAATCTGAGTATATAGTTCTGCTTTAAGTTACTGGTATCTTGAAGAAAAATTGGAGAGATTTCCCAGATTCGGAATTGCTGGGAACTGCTAGAATTGAGATTCTCTGAAATCAAGGCTTTGAATACACAGGGTCAGTACTGTACTGTTCTAAGGATGCCCAAACCCAGCTCAGAGAGTCGGTTAAACCAGGGCTAAGGTTACTTTTCTGGGCAAAATAACCTGACTGCACCTCTGGTCCATAGTGCATGGCTTATCTCTAATATTAACGTGTTATTGATGTGAAGTTTCACACCAATGAGAGTCATAAAAATGTGGATCATTTATCATCCTGATAGATTTGAAGGAAGAATGAATCCACCAATATCTCTTTACTAGGCATTACCTTGCACCGTGCTCTCTGACATACACATTACATCTGAATCAAGTGAAGCATGAAGCACACAGCTGGCAAAAGATGGTTAATTCCATAGACTAAGGCAGCCTCACTCTAAGCACAGGGGAAATGCTGCAGATTAAACCCTGCCACAGTGCATCAAATACAGGTTTAGCCACCTAGCTTTTACATCTGGGAAACATCCCTGAGCAGCAGTTGGGCATTACCTTTGCTCTGCAGAACCTGATGATGGCAAACACAGTAGAAGGTTGGACCCATCTCTCTCTCCAGGATTATTTCTTCTTGCAGAAAGACAAAGTTATCTCAAACAAAAAGAGGAGAAGAAAACAGCATTAGGGTCAGAAAATTGCTTAAAGACTCATGGAATTAAAGCACAGTGAAATTCCCCCTGTTTCTCCTCTCCATGACAACATCTATTACAGATGTGCTCAACCTATGTCTATTTACATACTCACCTCTGTAGGAGTTCGGTTTGCATTCTAGCAATATGTCCTCAGCAGATATGTCCAACCTTGACTAAACCAAAGGAAACCAACAAATCAGCAGATCTACATCCAACTGAGAAAAGTTCTGTGGTTTTTTTCCCCATATACTGCTTGCAATTGCCACCTGCTTTCTAACCTTTTCTGTTTCAAGCCAAGAAGAGAACACAGCAGCCAGCCAATCGAACTACAAAATAGTGAAGTCAGGAAACTGCAAGGCATCATTAAGAACAGAACATTGTATGTGACACATGGGATCTTTGATAGCTCATTTTTATGACAAAAACCTGTGCAATCCTAACATCATCCTATTTTTTATCAATCCACTGATAAACTGCACAACTAGAATGATGAGCATTGGGCACTTAACCTGTTCTCAGACTGGATTTCATAGCAGTAACAAACCCAAAAAGGTTACAGCAATTTTCTCAGGAATAAATGGTTCTCTTTGAAACAAGCACATATGCACCAGAGAAGGGCAAATCCCTTCCATGTAGAAGTCTATAAATAATAAAACCAAAATAGTCAGTTTTAAAATTATTTGTGTTTCACTTCTGTGTCTAAGAGGATCTCATAACCTCCAAGTGTTTGTGCAAACTGAGTTTATCAGTTTAAAGCATTTTTAAATCAAGAATTCTAGAAACCAATGAAAAACTAACTCAGTGTCTAGGGCAGATAAATCTTAGAGGACATTTACAGAACTCTCTGCTCTTGAAATAAAATCAGCTTGTATATCCACATTCTAAAATAGGCTACCATGTATTTAGAGAGACAACCTAGTATAAGGGTATTTTCCAATTAAAATTCTTATGCGTATCTATATCTGATATACTTATATAGATATCAGATATAGATATAGATATATAAACACACATGCTGGAATTTATTAAATGATCCCATTAACAGTTTTATAGCCGCACAGTTTTATGTACATGCCATGTACAGCCTGAACATAAGACATCATCAAAACATTCTTTAAAAGTGTCATTTTAAATTTGAAAATAATTACTGGTGCTACACTTTTAAATAATTTAGGACATCAGTTTAAACTTCAGTGCTCTCTTAAAAGTTATAGCTCCAGTAATTTTTAATTCATTAAAAAAAAAAAAAAAGCTGAAAGCTTTATTACGCTTTAAGCTCCAAATACATAGACTTTCTTCTGGCAGAAGGACTTAAAGGGTCTGGGATGAATAAGAGATATGTTTGATTTATTGGCTTACAGGGGTATTTGTAAAAAGGAGATGACATTTGGCAACTATTCCATGAATCTTAAGATATCATTGGACAGTTTGGAGATCTGCTAGGAAAAAGAGAGTAATACTGTTTAAATCGAAACCCAGACAGAGGAAGGAGTCCCCCATCTCCTTCATAATTGATCTTTCCTATATTAAAAAAAAAATATGGGGGGAGGGGGGAGGGAAGAAGGGAAAAAAAAAGTACTTTATTGCCACAGAGTCTGGAAATGAGTGTGCATAATGTGGAAGCAGAAGCATGGTCATTAGGAGCAGTAATAACCAGCCAGAGACCCAGAATGGTTACCCAGCACAAGCAACTGCACTGATTGCAGATATGTCAGGCAGATACACTATTATTCTCAGAGGCATTCCCAGGCCCTCAGGTTACAAAGGGTTTGAGCCAATTTCCAAATATATTTCTTACCACTTATGCATGCTTTTGGCTACTTGGAGTTGCTGTCAGAGAAGGGAATCCTTGAAGGAGTCTTAAAAAGTGTGGTCTTCCATACAGCCCAAATCAATGGCTCTGGGAAGGGAACCTATCATCCCATCACAGACTCAGTGGCAGATGCTTGGCTAATTTGCTGTTGAAAATCTCCAACAACAGAGAGTCCCATCTTCCCTAAGCAATCAAGTTTGATGTTCACCCTATCTTTGTGCAAAGGCAGCTTTTCCTAGAATCAACTTGCCTGGCACTGATAAGCCAAGGCTTCTTATTACAACAGCACAAAGAACTTTTTTTTTGGTTGTTGTTTTGGCTTGGTTTTGCTTTGTTTTGTTTTACCTTTATTACAAATTTGCAGGCTACCCTGAGATGTCATCACATACATGCACATGGATGTGCATCACCGAGCAGGAGAACTCTCACAAAAGTAATACAGTTCACCTGTTTGAAAGATTCTGCCTTTTTCCTTTTGCTAGTATGTGTCAAGGTTACACTGATTACAGATAGCCTGGGAGATGTGAATCGACAGTAGCATCCAAAAACTTCTCAGCTTGTGCCATGACCTTAGCAGAGAACCTGCAAAAAGCTTCATTTTAAAGCCATTTACCAAGTCTTTCACTATTGGTGTTTTCAGAAGGTCAGAACTCTTTCAACTGACTCAACCTGGGAACCCCAAAATGCAGATCCTTAGAATGACACATACCTCTGGAGACTGTCAGCCAGGGAGTATATAATATGTGCTCAAGGAAGTCAATGTTCATTGAGGCAATTAAATATCATGCTTTATATTGCTGTCACTTGTAATTTAGTTAGACTGGAAATGAAGAATGGGTTGTCTGTGCAATTGCTATGATAAATATCACAGAAACTGTGGAAAGAGTCACAATAAAATACTAAGTTGCTATTATCTCGATGGCAGGCCTGTCTTCTTATAGAGCGGTAAGTAATAACTCATTTACATTTGCAAAAGAAAGCAATATTTGCACTGCCAGGATGTGTCCTGTTAGTTTGAAAATAATGTCAATAAGGTGCTCTCCTTAGAAATATCTCCACCATCCAATTGTCTTCCAATCACAATTCATTTACTCAAGGACTGCACTCTGCTAGAGTGTAGGAATGACCCTGCTTTCATAATTACTACTCCGACGTGCAAACATTGACAGCACACAGGCAATTCTGGCTGATTTAGCCAAGTGAAAGGTTAATGCCGGGTAACTGCAGCCAGAGTATTTCTTCCAGCAGGAAGGCATTCAGTGTGCAATAAAACCTTCGCTCTGGCTACTGTTAAGCCAGGTCTTTGCTAAACATAGCTTCAAAGGGAAAGCAAGTGCTGAAGCACATGGCTGTTAATTTGCTTGTATCATGCATACTTGGCACTGCACAGCAAGCAAGCCTATGAATTTGCACAGCGAAAATCCTCAACGGTTCTGAATCACCTTTTTGTGCTGAACTGCACCTCTCTGGCACTCAACCAAAAGGGATCTAAAATAAAAATAATTATGTTTTATCCATTCCGAGAGGAATTGCAGCCAGAGAAAAAAAAATCTTTATCAATTATTGTTTTATTTAGCTGTGACCTCAAATACAGCATGCTCAAAATAACAAGGCAGAATCTAACTTAAACTCTTCAAGATGCTCTATCCAAGGGAAAGCACTCAAGGGAGACAGGTTCCAAATTTCTTGATGGACAGTCATTGATCTTTTTAAACTTTTAAGGACATGACCAGAAGGTGCAGGATATTAATCATGTCTGAGACATACTAGATAAAAGGACTAATTTGACTGATTTTTACCAAAATACAGTACCCAAGTTCTTGGGCCATCCCAGACTAAAAATAAGTTGAATCTACAGTCACCTAGGCAGATAAGTACATATACATGCACATTGGCAGCACTCCCATATTACATGCTATAGGTACAGAGTTATTCACATTCACACTAGAGCTATATTCACCTGAGACTCACATTGAATTTCAACTGCTGACTTCTTAGGATGCTAGATACAGTTCTGGCTTCAGTGAGGTGGAGGATCTATTTAGAATTTATTCTAGTCAACATTTGTGCAGGTGACAGGTGATCTAGGGTGCCCCTTGTGTGATGGTTTGGAAGGGACTGACTTTTAGAGAACATCGTACAGTCCTCTGAAAAAAAAACCACATACCCTTGTACCACATCTCACACCGAGCAGCCAAAAATTGGATACAGCTGAACCACTGCTTATTCCTGGTCTGCATTTTGAAAGACAGAGGCTGAATCACATATTGCCTCTGAAAGTTGATTCAGGATGTTTTAAACAAAAATAAACAAGGGTAGAAGTCTAATATTTTGCTATGTTTATTAAAATTCTCAGCACCTATCCAAGGAGTTTATACTCTCTTTTGATAAAAGACAACTGTAATTCCAATAGGTGTAGGTGGCCACCTGCTGTATCAGTTGCCTTCTCCTTCTCCAGTGACACAATGTGAAGGGAATTGAAACTGCTAATGACCATGCACATGAATATATTAGAGAGCAACTAAGTTAGTTCTCATGCACATGTACTGCAGTGCAGCTGTAAAACGACCATTTTCTTTTAACAGTAGCCCTATTTACTCTGTCATCAACCCAGTATTTTTTTATCATTCTTCAACAACCACTGATAATTACCTAATATATTTTGTAAACTGCAAGTCCATTTTCAGAGCAGAAATGGCACTTAGACACGGATTGACTCCAATTGGCTTCGCTGCCTGCTCCACAGAGGAACGGCGATCATATGACTTTTAATCTCATATGAAACAAAAAGATTAAACTGTCAATATTAGGATGAGCCACCATGACGGCTGCCCTGATGGAATGGTGCTTCCGAACTGCTCCTAATAATATGTATGCAAGGAATAGATTTTTCTTTATAATGCATGTAATTAGAGTACAGGACAAAATGTTCTGTTCAAATTCATGACATGCACAACTAATAGAGGAGGAGAGAATGAGGCCCTTGGCTATTTATTTGCATGAAAAGGCTTCTATGTAGGCTATACTTTAGAGAAATTAGTTTTTAATCTAGGTGACTAGATGAGATTTTGACCCTGAACTGTTTTTGAGTTGACCTGGGAGAATATATGCAGAAATAAATGTGATGCCCTGGAAGCCAGACGGGTGTCACTTTTTTCATTAATTTTTGAATGTCGTGTGTAGTCAAGAGGAGCAGAAAATCGCTCCTTTTAAAGGCTCACCTTATGTGAATTTGCTTTGATGAGACACAATCAAAAAAAGCAGATAGAAATCTTAGCAGGAATGTATTCTTTGTAAATTTTGGTGTTGAAGGAGTTAGATACATTGATTCAGCAGTGATTCCCCCTGCTTGACCTGTATAAAAGAGAAACCTACAACTGTAGCTTTCTATGAATACATTAAATAGGGCAACTTACTGTCCCAACAAAAGTCTATTACAGAGAACTATTGTTCTACAATTTTAATAATAACTGATCCAACAAGTCCTTGAAGGAGGGTTTTGGAACACAAGTACTTTTTAAATAGTGTTTCTTATTTAATAGCTGATACGGGAAATGTATGGCAACTGCAGATGAAGATTTGGTATCAGGTCAAGGTACAAACCTCTCATCCCCAGGGAAAGGGTACTCTGAGCACGCCTGAAAAGGACCTGCATCTCTACCGCTTCATGCCTTGATGAACCATTGTTAACAGCATGAAGTAGGGACAACGATTATTTCTAATGTGTCAGACCATTAAACTATTGCTATTTCTACATGTTATTAGCAACTCTTCTCTTGAAGTCAGATCTTTCAGGTTTTCAAGCAATCTTTTAGACTATTGCCAGGGATTTGGGAGGCATCTTAGACACTGCTGTTGGTGTTTAGGATGCTGAGTAACTCCAGGTGTTAATTAGGGCTGTTTTTTCCTTACTTGTCGCTCTTTACCCAGCACTACATACAGGCTACAGCAAAGACCCAAAACTCCACAGTGCCAGACATTTAGAACCTCCTTACATCCCACTGTTGGGAGTTAATGGCACTTTTCTGCTAAGGGGAGTGGTGGCCACCACTGGCACCAGCAGTCAAACTGCTTCAGACAGGGAAGGAGTAACATAATGAGCATACAAGCCTCACAGCAGTAAAGGACACGGAGCCATAAATTATTTCTGTAAAAATCACTACATTAATTAGGGAGAATATATCATTTCTTTATGGGTTTAGGCTTTGAGGAGGGCAGAGAAAAACAAACCTTTGATGGCTGGGGAAGGCAAGGGCAAAGTGTCTTCTAGTAGCTTGATGAATGAACAGGTCACAGCAGCAGAGAGAAAATGAGGATTTCTGTTCTAGCTGATGAAAAGGGTGTTTCTGTGAGCAATTGCAGAGGTTGGAACTGGCCAGAGCCATTCTGGACTTTGCCTAAGGCTTGGGCAGTTTGAAAGACGATCTATCCACACATTTCTGTGCTAATTGCTAAATCTGCTTTTTAGGAAACCCAGCTTCCACATGATCTTCTGTAAAACTTAAGGCATGCTGCTTACACTCTCCACCCTGCACAGTCCTGCGTGCAAATACAGGAATAGTACTCATTGAGTAATATCAGTAATAACTGTGTTGTGAAGTGGCAGGTATTACAGTAATGCAAGGAGCAGTAGGAGGAAGAGATAGATATCTTTTACTCCCATGCTTTCTCATCTGCAAATGTTCTGTTTTTGGAGTGCACTTGGAATTCAACATCATATAGAACTGCTTTATTCCTGATTACTGCTTATCATAACTTTTGGTAAGAAAAGCTGGTAGACATACATTAGATGAAGCTAAAGGAGTCTCCCAGCTTCCTTCCTTTCATCCCACAGGCATCACAGAAGTGTTTGGAAGCTGATGTGCACACTTTTCTGCTAGCAAAGATTCATCTGCCTCTAGATTTGAAACTGATGTTGTCTCTCTTTTCCCAGAACCGAGGCATCTTTGTCAAACCTTGGTCCATGAATCCCTCTGTAGTCTGTATCAAATAGCAAAGCCAAGACATGGACTTAAAAGAAACTGCACCCTGCTATTAAACAAGGGAAATGTGAGGACAATTTTATAGCTATGGCATTTAAGAAGGCCTGGGGATGTGATAAAAATAATTGGCCTTGGGTAAAGGTTTGACAGGACTTTTATTGCTGGGTCAGTGCAGACAGGTTGGTTTCTCAGCTCAGGTACAAGCAAGGGAGAAGGAGAGATGTGGAAGGTGCGCCCTGGAGAGGGAAGAGCCGTGGGATGGGCTTTCTGAGTGAAAGGACTTAGAGGGCTGAACAGTATGCATGGGACGTGTACGTACTGCCCTCCCTATTCCGTCCTCTCTGCAGGCAGTGCTGGTGACACTGCCTGCTCTATGCTGATCACAGGGACCCAAGCTTTCCCCTCTTAGTCCCCAGCCTTGAGCCAAAGCCTTTTCCCCTCCACAGTGCTGCCAGAGGCACTAAAGCCAAGAGAGGGACAGCTAAGCACGTACAGCCTGTGTCATCCCGTCCAGCAATACTTGGACACTCCTTATTCACACACTGTCCCAAAGTACACTTCCTCGCAGGCTGTCCACACCCAACATATCACTCAAGGACATCAGAAAGGTGTCCAGTAGATCGCCACACTCAGCACAACATGCATACCCACCTGTGCCAGAGAAACCTCTTATAGACCAATCTGCAAAACCTTCAGGCAGGTAATATTTTAATTGCAACCTGCCCTACTTCCAAATCTGAGAACAAGAGCGTTCACAGTAAAACCTCACATCACCTAGGCTTTACCCAGTCCAACCTCAAGCAAAGGGTTAGGTCACTTCAAATTATCTATGCCAACTCTACACAAATCATACACACAGTAGCTGGTGAATTGGATTACTTGTCAAGTTTTGCTCATGCTCATTTCCATGCTATTACTTTAAAAAAAACTTGTTGCTGATATTTATCACTTACTGAAAGACTCTTCCAAGCCAAGTTCTTCCGGACGCTCAAATAGGTGAATACCTTCAGGAATGACTGTGAAAGTATTTCCAGAAAAATGTGTCAGTTTTCATTCCTTTTCCCAACTTTATCTTCCACCATTGCCAATAGCTTTTGTAAAGATACATATTGTTCAGCTTGGAAAAGAAAATCTTGTTAAAAACACTGTGGAGAAAATAACACAATTATTGTGGAACTCATCATCACATAGATGAGACAAGTAAGGTGAGACAAACCCTTTTCCTACTTAAGGCGAAGGCTATTCCTCTGACATTTTAGTCTGAGCACCTGTGAAGGGAAGGAATAAAACTAAAGCGCAGAATATCTAAAGTATGTGAATTGAGAAAAAAAAAAAAAAGAAAGAAAGAAAGGACAAGACCTGTGAGATATGTTCAGGTGTTGCAGGACCTTTGACTGTCCAGAGCAAGAAGTCTGACTTACTTCAGTTAACCCACAGTATCTCTTACAGCATGCATCCAGCTCTTGAGATTCCCTCTGTGTGTGTTTAGATTTTATAACAGTATCTCATCTGCTCAGACAATACTTTAAAAGTCAATTCAGCTGAGGAGTTCCTATCACCTGGGGAATTAAGATCTGTCATGAGAAAAAGGGCCTCATTACAAGGTCCTTTGCTGACAGAGATATTTGGTGGCAGCAGCATCCCAGGTCAGTGCTCACCCTCTATTGCTCTAGAGAGGAAATAAAAAAAATATTAAAAATAGTTATTTAGGAGCAAATCCAGATTGTGCTGAAACTGATGGGCATTTTCCTTTGACCACTGTGTGCCTGCACCAGCCTGTGAAGGGTAACATCCTAGGTGGAACAGAACAGTTTCAGATTGCTATGAAGTCCAGAATCAACAGATCTGTAGGTGGCTTCAGAGCTTTCCTGAGTGTAAAGCACATCTGTACAGCACCTGGCACATCTGGATAGTGTATTTCCTGCAGTGACCGTGCTCATGCTGCTTGACACAGCTGGATTTTTGTTTTGTTTTTCTATTCTATGATTCTATGATCTTGGCTGTTGAAAATGGGAAATGCAGACAGAAATGTATTTGGAGAATGGTAATGAGAGGACATAAAGAGTTTTCTAATACAGTTTATACATTCTTTGTATCCCCAGCTTTTTTTTTATGGGCTAATTACTATGCAGACTCATGTTTGGTTTCTGAGCAGTTCGGAAACTAGTTGGAAGGTGTATGCTGAAGCTACACTGTCTCATTATGCTACTTGCTTCCTCAGTTGGAAAAATCATCTCTGACAAGCCACTTTCCTGGGTGCAGAGCTCAAAAGACGCCAAGAGGCTTGGGGCTCGATGAAAGGTATTTGATGTCAATAGCATTTGACATATGCAGGTTTGATATGTTCCTAGCTTCTAAGTGATGCCAAAAATGCAGCTTATGAGAATAATATAAAGACAGAGGACAGAGATCTAACCTCCTTCAGATAATTGCTCTGAGTTGTTGCAAGGTGACCTTCATCTCCACACAGACAGCCTGTTGGTGAGAGTGTAAAAACATTTATCTCCCCCCATTTTCCATGGGCATGTAAGAGGCAGTCAATGCTGCTGAGAGAACATCAACAACCCTGTGTCTGTTGTGCAGGTGGGTTAGATGATAGCCTTTATATGAGCACAAGGGTAGCTGTCTTCAGACTTCCCCAACAGCTACTGTCTGTGATGTAGTCACCTTGGTTAGACCAAAAAAATTGGTTTGTAAGTGGAAACAGTCCCCCAGCGTGAAAACTTCCAAAGGTATAAGCCTACCTCTCTTGTCAGCCTCCTCCTTCTCCTGGGCACATGACTGGGCACCTGGGCACATAGAAACAGATGCTGAGGGCCAACACTGCTCCTTTTTCCTCAAAAAGCACGAGATAAGGCTTTCAGGGGTGGAATTCCGCACAGTTTTGCCCCATTGCTCCCTCCCCAGACAGCCCAGCTCATGTTTGCATCTCCTTTTAAAAGTATGATTTCCTGCAATTAAGCAAGTCCTGGACTGAGCCGTCACCTGATTATAATTAAATTATGGGTGAGGCAAAATATTAATAGTGGGGAAACACTCAGTACCTGCATGCTGAGGGGGCAGCTCAGCCTTCCCCCAGCACTCCTGCAGAGACACACGCTGGCAGCGACATGAAAGGCTCCATTTCCCGCCACCCTCCTGGCACCGGCACAAGGCTGAGGAATCACTCGGCACGGCACGGACGGGGAAACTGGGTCTACCCAATTTCACAGCGTTACTGGGCTCCAGGGGTAATGCCTGGGGGAAGACATCCTTCCTGCCTGCCCCATACCAGCATGGCTACCCTACCAAACCGCCCTGGGCGGCGCCAGGGCTGCCTAAGGCGGAGCCAACAACCCACGTGGCTACTGAAACCATTGCCGTGTCTCTAGATGGGAAGGAAGGGCGCCCAGCTCTCTCCTACCTGCATGGCTCCAGCCTCCCAGTCAGTCAGCAGGACCTCAGTGGCTGCCAGTCCCTGTCGTCACTAGTGTGACCATGGGGCTGGCCGCCATCTCGGCTCCGCACCCTGCCACGAGAGAGGCCTCCAGGGAGCCTAAGCAGCCGTGAGCTCCCCACCACCATGCAGAGGGCTCTGCGGCAGCAACAGAAACCTGGGAGATACGTGTGTCCCCCTCCGAACATTTGCGATTTCACCGTCCCAGCCACACGCTGCTGCATTTCTCCTTTTAAGCCCTCAGTTGCCTTCTCTCCTGGCGTACCTGTGCCTGGGGCAGGCTTAACCTCATGCTTGGTGGAAGGCACCAGTGCCCAGCAGCCCTGCAGGCCCTTCTGTGGCAATTTTAGCAGAGAAACCCAAACCCATGGCAGGAAAAATGAGATCGCTCCTTGCCATGAGGGTGAAGGATGGCTGCGGGCCCCCTGGGACAGCACAAGGCGCCTGCCCAGACTCAGGTAAATGGATAGCTGTAATATACAGAAAATCACACAGAATCTTGTTGTCTGGACAAGTCCCTGAAATTTTGCTCCAAGGTAAAAAACTGCTTTTCACACCGCACTCCGAAATGTAGAAATAAACAGGAAAAACAAGCTTTTCTTTTACTGATTCATTTTCCTCGGTGTCAAAGCAGCACAGAGCCACAAGTTGGGAATATTAATGCTGTTCTGCCTGGGCTGGGCAGCGCTGGCTGGCCCCCAAGCCCCTTGCCAACACATGCATCAAGCACCAGGAGGGGAGAGGAAATAGGTTTGTTCCTGCCTTTGCTCACTGAGCATTTCCATAGGTGGAATCCTCCTTTCAAATGTCCAAAAGTGACTTACCTGTCCTCAAATGTCACCGGTTGCAGCTGGTTCTCAGCAAATGGCTTTGCTGTTTAACGAAAGCAACTTCCATTCTTGCTCAGATTTTGCATCTCCTACTGTCCAGGCCAAAATGAATCTGTCTTTCCTTTGGGAAGAATACTTTCTGTCTTCCAGCTGCCCCTGTTCAGACAGAGCTGTCTGCCGAAAGCCCATACCTGTGTGAGATTCAGTTGTTCACAGTAAAGACAGATAGTTTAAAGATGTCTTAGAAACCTAATTCACTTAAAAACTTTTGAAAACAGCTGCCCTAAATCTCATAGCTAGAAGGCATGGATGGGGGCAGGATATGGCTGGGATGGACCCACAGCTGTTTTTTTAAAGCATAATGTAACATACCACAATAGGCTTCAGAATCAAGCCCTGTATGTGCAAGAAGTTGTAACGCATTCCCAGGGATATTTTGGTAAAATCAACAGAACAGAAAATTGCTATTTTCTGCCATAAAATTCTAAATTCTATCTGCCTCTTTCTAGCCTCTTTTTGCAAGCTGCAATTCCCGTCTATTCAAATTCATGCCTGTTACCCATTGCTGCAGTATTTTACTGAAAGCTTCTTCTGAATACTGTATATCATCTAACAGTTTGAATTCCCTTTGGGCTAGGAATTGTATGTACACATAATAAGACATAATCATGATTTGAAAGATGCAGACAGATAAGAGGCAGGGTACAAAACTCCAAAGTAGAACTGTTGCTTACAGTTTATATACTTCATATAGGTCCTACCGCAGCTACCCAGCTGGAAATCCAAACATCAGACCTAGAAATCACTTTTGAAAACACAGGCCAAAGACAATGAATAATTTCCCGAAGATGTCCCAATTGAAATTTAAAATACTAGTCCTAAGGTTCTCCCTGATACAACACTACACATCTGTTTCTCTGCTTGCTTTCTTGGCTATCTCATACTTGCTTCTTAAAGATCTTTTAATAATATTAAAACGGAATAAAAAATATGCAGGTGCATCTATTTATGAGTAAGAAACTTTCTTAGAAGTTCACTAGAACAAAAAAAATCAATGTGTGTTCCAAGGCACAGTAAGATTTCTGAGCAAGCCTCCTTTATTATTCAATTTACGCACAACTAAAATATATAGCTGTTTCAAATTTGGTTCTTATCTGAAACATGCCTTGTAGAACAATGTTTCTCTCTCCCTGTAATTCTGGCTCCACAACACCAGTTTTATTTGCCAGGTATAGCAAACAATGATCTATCCATCCACGTCATGCATATTATGTCAAATTTATTACAGCAGCTTTTCAGCATATTTCCAGTCAAGGCTTCATTCTTCTTACAGATTCTGCAAATGAACAACAGTTTTGGTTACAAATGCCTCCCCGTGAGGCAGCACTCCTGACAATAGAACTGAACTTACTGTATTTCTTGCAGAATTGTGACACCCCTATAACCAATCATTACGACATATTGCTGAGAAACACCCTTTTGCTCTGCGGTTGATATATTCCCAACTCAAAATGAACAGCAGTGATACTGGGAGTCATTCAAGCCTTGATTAGTACTTGAATAGATCAATCATACATCTTCATGTCCCGATAGGAGAAAACAACCCAAAGAATCAGCTGCCCACAGCCAGGGCCCTGAACCTTGGGAGCGGTTTGTCCACAGAACAAATGACACGTATGTAGAAACATGACTATCAAATATGCACAGAGCATCATATTGTGAAACAGAGAGAACTGCAAGATGTTCTTGACAAATGGTAGCAGTGCTAATGAGCGTCTGGACTAAATCATTACATTCCCTTTTTGATTGAAAGCACGTACAGATTTACATTAGCTCTGACCCAGTAAAACATTAACACCTGTTTATAGTGAGGCTCAGTGACTGCAATGGCAGCATGCACGTGCAGGTAAATATATGAGCGGAGGTTTTGGCTGGAAGATGACCTGCCTGGCTCTTCCCAGCTGGCAGGGCAAGTCCCCAATAAACATGCTGGTGAAATACTATTTTCAAGTCAGGAAACGGAGTCCAGTCCTTGCTTTGCAAATTCTGAGCTGTGAATGATTCTGTGGGGACCAGCTCTGAGCTGCAATGGGAAGAAAAGAAGAGTTATAGATCCCCCAGCAACAGCCAATGCCTTCTCCTCCCTGACCACAGCTCTCCTCAGTGTACTACTTCTCTTCCTATGCCCAAGCAACCCTGCCATGGTCTCACATCTCCTTCAGTTTTGTCTGCAGAGGAGCCTTGAGCCTGCCCTGGGGACTTCTGTATGCTGAATGCAGTGTGGACAGCTGTGTCCAGGAGCCAGGCAAAGTTTATAAAAATGTTTATATAAACAGGAAATGTTTATAAGAAGCTCTTCTTGATTTTGCTGAAGGTTTAACTATGGTTTCCCAATCCTCTCAACTCTGCAAGCCCCACGCTACATGCATATTGTAGCAACCCTGGAATTTCTGTTGGCAGAGGATGAGCAGGGGGCTAAATGCTTTGCAGCATTAGTATACATTACATTCTCTGCTGCTTTGATAATCTGCTTCTTACGGATAGCACAGGTATGCTGTATTATCAGTATCAAATCCAGAGAAGAAGATTAATGTGATTAGTCATAAATGGACTGAAGAAAACTCATTTTGGAGTTTAGAGGAGTGCTATTGGTTGCTCTTGGAGAACTTGCAAGTGCAAAGATATTGAGCATCAAATAACTATTTAACCTAGCGTGCCAGCATTTCTGTGCTTTGGAAGTTTATACCAGAAACTGAAAAAAAGCAGGATTTAAATAGCTGTCAGAAAAACTGAAAAGGCTTCACAATTCTAAAGGTTTGAAGAAAATAAATGCAACCACTCAAACTATTTTTTAAATCATGGACAAATGACATTGAATAAGCTAACAATGGTGAATTTCATACAGCAGTAAATAGGAATATCACTCTTTAGCCCCAGGTTTTACAAAAGAAACCAATGTCTTCTGGCAGATAGCAAACTGAGGTACAAAGAAATAAAAAAGTTCTTTGTCCTGGTCCCCCTGGGAGACCAGCTGGGAGCTGTGAACAAAAGGCAGGTCTGCTGCACAGCAATTCAAGTGCCTTTCTTACTAAGCAACACTGCCCATCCACACAGCTTTGTATTTGTTACTGGTGATGCTAACTAACACAGCAGAGCTCAGGTCTGCAGGGTGCTGAGCTCCTTCATTGCCATTGCAGTGGGGCAAGCCTGAGAGTTCTGATTTCATGCCAGCTGGCACTCCTTTCTCTGGAGCAAGCATGCAGGCTAAGCCACTCAAGTGCTGACAATTGCTAATTCTCAGCCACAGGACAGAACTGATGTTATCTTCCAGACCCCAGTCATCTCAGGAGCTGTACCAGAACTTTCAGCTCACTGGGAGAATCACTGAGCTTTGTGGGTGTGCTTTGAGGGATGCCAGAATAGGTGGAGTACTGCACAACCGAAGACCCTACCTATATTGTGAAGGGCACTCTCCACCAGGTCAGGTCACCATTAAGCCATGGCTGTAGCTTACCAGAATCAGTTCTCCAGCAAAAACAGCCCCAGAGCTTAATCCTAAAGCAGCAGCGTTGGGTGACAGCACTTAGAACTGGACACAAGGCAACAAGACACTCTCTTCTGAGGGGATGCAAGCAATGAACTCCTCTGCAGGTCTCAGTTGCAATGTAGCTGGAGTTAGGTGGAAGGCTAATAAACCCCTCAGAGCACAAAATGAACTAATAAAACCATCAGCATTCATCCATTGTTTATCAGGGAACAGAACTCCTTTTTTCCATCTTTGCTTACAGCAAAGCACATGCTTAAGTGGTTTCCTGCAGTGGGATGTCTGCTGAATAGAGGCCTGCAGGAGCCGTTGACTGTTACCACTGGTAAGAAACCTTGGTTTTCACCAAGTAGAGAATACGTGGATGCAAAAATGCAGGCTGTGGACTAAAGGTTTTGTGGCAAGCAGAATCTTAAAAATCTTAAAAAAGGAAATAAAAGTTTGGACTCCCCCTCCTGCCAACATCCCTTGAAGACCAACACTTTCTTGTCCAATAAAGTACACAGAACAGCTTCCAAAATGTGATGATGTCACAATTCATGCATCCAAAGTTTTATTATTAAAATCAAAAAACATCCAGGAAAAAAACAGACATTGACTGTACCACAGGAAAGCTCAGGTTTTGTCATGTGAATCAACCAAAACAAGCACAACATTCCTTTAGTTTCAGTATAAACTGTTATTTCCTAACTTTCACTGAAAAACACTCATTCCAAATGGCCTTTTGTCTTCAAGTGCAAGAACAAACCCTCAACCACAGTACTTCAAATGATAATTATTGTTCCCATAGAAAAAAAAATAATATCCCTTTTCCAGTCACCTGTGAGTAAAACACTTTGCTTCCTAATTCTAGGTAGGCTCTTCTGAGCGGGTTACCTAGGACTGTGAGATTATGGATTTGAGGTGCTTTAGGGTGGCTGGGATTTTTTTTGCTTTGTACTAATTTGGTTTTGTGGCCTCTAAATGTGGTGGTGTATAAAAGATATTAGCATTTCTAATTAAAACTCCTATTACGAGAAATTTAAACAATTGCAGGTCAGGAATATTTATCTATTTACTGAAGATAATCAGGATCATTCAAAATATTCTCAGTATCTGAAACACTGGAAATTTCTTAGCCTTTCACATGATTTACCTCTAGTGGGATTTTTCTTTTTTCCTTTTTTTTTTTTTTTTCTTTCAGATTGCTATATTTTTGGGCTTATGTCCAAGACTGACCAACATTACCTAAGGTATGAGAGCTACAGGAAAGCGAGGCCAAGAAAAATAGCTTAAATTAATGTTTTTCATCTAGAGAGGTTTTTTTCTTCAACTTGATTGAAAAAAGCCCAAATGACATCTTACTTTAGCAACTACTGAGTATTTAAGAGACCGTCAGAAATTTAACAAGCCAGTGCTATATTTATTTATCCCAAAATTAAAAGCTGCCTTTCCTAGGGCTTTAAAAGTTTCTTCCTTGAGTGCATTTTTTTTTTTTTTCAAAATACGTATCAAGATGTTCTTTTCTCCTTAAATTTCCTTTAAAAGTGTTCCCATCTGTCACTATCTGCAAGTTTCTTATACCTTAGGGAAAGGATATAACTGTTTTGGTTATCCCCAGTTACACCATCATTGCAATGTGTTTAAACAGAAAAACACTCTGGTTTTCTGTTCCATATGGAAATTGGAACGTGTGCTAGAGCTCACTCATAGCATTATGGCCAGGTTTATGGCTGACTTATTCTTCCCATAGATGCCACATCCTTTTACCTCTCATGTAGGTAAGGCAAACATGGAGATACAGGGAGGAGGGGTGGGAAGAGAAGAAAAGAGAAATTAAAAAAGAAAAAAACCCAGACACACTCAAGTTTCTTGAAATGCATCCTGCCTTGCTTTGGGCTGTTTTTGATTGGCTTCTGTATAATTAGTTCCTGCTCACAGTTTCTGTGATAACTACACTATTAATTGAGCATATATTGTACTCCATGCAGTCAGCAAGTGATGAAGCTGTCAGTATTTTGTTAGCTATTACACTGCCTGATTCTTATGGGCTGTTTGATATCGGTAACAAATTAGCCAATTTATATGTCATAAATAAAATTCAAAAGCCCTGCTTTATCAGCTGGAGAGAAAAATACTGTTATCTTGGTTGACAAAATGCTTGTACTAAGATTCCTAGTGCCTTTTGGCAGGAATTCATCAGAGCAGATGCATTCCTTCTATTGGGCACCATTTGGTTTAATTATTCTTAATGTTTAATGGCAGAATAATTGGACCAAATGGTAATGTATATTCCAATAAAATACTTTCATCAAATGCTTTAATTGCTGGATCTCTATAACTGCAGTGCTGAACTCTTTATTCTGCTTATTGACATTTGACAGACCATGATCTTAATACGTTACTTTCATAAATCTCTTAATGAGCTTTATCAGGGGTGAGCACTAACCCATGGAAACAAGTAATTTACCTCCTCTGGTAAAAGAGAGAATAACAGGGTGGTCGGGATTGGAAGGGACCTCTGGAGATCATCTAGTCCAACCCCCTGCTAAAGCAGGTTCACCTAGAGCATCATAAGCTCAGACACTTCTGTGCAGCCACCCTAGGCAGGAGGAGGAAGGATGAGGGTTGCAACGTTTGTTCAAGACATACTCCAAACATCTTGCCCCTGCTAGTAAGCAGCTTGGTCTAAATGGCAAAGCAGCTTCTTCTTTTCTACTTAACAGGCATTTAGGGTGCTTATGCTCAAAGTCCTTCCTTGGGCAAAACTCACTAAACCAACAAAAGTTGTGACGGTGCTAACATGGGGTCTGATCCACACTCCATGGAGTCCGCATACTCCAAGAATGAAAACAAGGGTCTAACACACTCCTGACCCTCTGTTGGTATTCTGAAATACCTGATGACTACAAAACAAACAGCAGGAGGATGCCAGGAGAGAGAGTGAGCAGAAAGGAGGTGCAGAACCAGGGGAGAAGCTATAAGAAGGGGGTGGATAACCGTCTTTGCTCCCTGCTGTACGTGGGAAATAAACAACTATCACTGCAGAATAATGGGGAGAAGGAATGGCTTACAAGGCAAGGGGAGACTTACAAATCAGAAGAGTATGGCTGGCTCTCCAAGACACTGCCTGACTTCAGCGTTACTTGTTGGGACAGTGCTGGGTACAATGGGCCTTTGGTCACTGATCGGGACTCCTTGCTGCCAGGCGAAGGATGCAATAATCTATTTGTCATGCATCCAGAAGTGGCCAGAAGCCAGTGAGGAGGAGATGAAGCCACTTTCTTCTAGCTTCTGGGAAATTCTCAGGCTATCAATAGTGACAGATTTTATATTTAAACTGATACAAGCAAAAAGCACAGAAATACCTGCCAGGGTTACCTGATCTCACATATCCGCGTCCTGATCTCCACACCACCATAATCACTGCAGGCATCAGGCTGGTTTCAGTAAGCACACCAGCTGTGGGACCTGGACAAGCTTGGGCAAACAGATAACATCCCAATTTTTGCAAAAACAGGGAGTGCCCAGGAAGACAGAGCAGCAGAGAAAACAGCAGGAAAAGTGAGTCCCTCCTGGGTCCCCAAATACCCAGCTCTGCTGAGACACCTGCTTTAACTACAAACACTGAGCAAACAGTAAAGTGGTGCAAAATCCCTTGTGAAGAATTCTGCTGGGGATTGTTAGGGGATTAAACAGAGCAGAAGGAATGGGGAAGAGATGCATTTTTAAAGCTTCTCAATTAGTTTCTAATTGCTGGCATCCAGCCAGTCTGGAGAGGCAGGGAAGGGATGGGAGCCAAGGGGCCGCAGCAGCTGCTCCCACTGCAAACAGTCCACGGCCAGCAGACCAGAAACACCAGGGCTGCTCCGGCTGTGAGGGCAGCCTTCACCCCCCAATCCCACTCAGAGTTTAGGCCTGAGAAGTTACACTTACAGAGTTATGGATGTATTTACTGTGCCTAATTAATCATACAATCATTTAGGTTGGAAAAGACCTTTAAGATCAAGTCCAACCATTAATCCAGAGCTGCCAAGCCTACCACTAAACCATGTCCCTAAGTGCCACATCTACATGTCTTTTCAACACCTCCAGGGATGGTGATTGCACCACCTCCCTGGGCAGCCTGTTCAATGATTGATCGCCCTTTCAGTGAAGAAATTTTTCGTGATATCCAGTCTGTCCCTCCCCTGGCACAACTTGAGGCCATTTCCTCTTCTCGTCTTGCTCCCCTCTGGGAGAAGAGCCCAACCCCACCTTGCTACACTCTCCTTTCAGGCAGCTGTAGAGACCTATCGGGTCCCCCCTGAACTTCCTTTTCTCCAGGCTGAACGCCCCCGTTCCCCTGGCTACTCTCACCCCTTCCCCAGATCTGTTGCCTGTTTCTGGACACGCTCCAGCACCTCTACGTCCCTTTTGAAGTGAGGGGCCCAAAATCAAACATAGCATTTGAGGTCTGGCTGCACCAGCACCCAGCGCAGGGGGACGGGCGCTGCCCTCTCCTGCTGGCCACGCTGCTTCGGACACCAGCCAGGTGCCGCTGGCCGCCTTGGCCACCCGGGCACACTGCCGGCTCACGGTCAGCCGGCCGCCCACCAGCTCCCCCAGGCCCTTTTCCTCCGGGCACCTTCCCAGCCGCTCCTCCCCGCCTGCAGCGCTGCCTGGGGTTGCTGTGACCCCGTGCAGGACCCACGTGGCTCCTTGTCAAACTTTGTACAGTTGGCCTCACCCCATTGATGAAGCCTGTTCAGAACCCTCTGTAGAGCCTTGTTGAGTAGAATTTTATTAGAAAGTTGTTCTGTTTTTACCAATTTGGTTTCTTTTGTTCTTTCTGTGGAAAGACAGAATTGTTTGAAAATTGAAGGGCCGAAGCCTGTGGAAAAACCCTACCCATTGAAGTTTTCATTGGAATATTGCATTTATGTATACTACAAGGAAAAGCAGGAACCCTCCAGGGATATTTTGGCTCCAAAAATAAGTTCTGACAGTTCAGGCATGAACAGATCTAAACATTGGCCAGATTTTCACACATCAAAATTTTCATTTTACCAAGAATTAAAATTTCTGGTAAAAGCTTTAAACAAATGTTTCCAATCAGCAAATACATCAAATTGCGTTACACCTGACTGCGTGGTGACAAAATCCTTCAAGCACTCCCATTAACAACACCATTGCTACCTCTGATCAACATATCAGGACTTATCTAATGTACCCGGAATGTCTTTGGTGTATTAACAGTGCATTCAGAGGAAACTCCACTGTCTGACCTCCACAGCTGGAAGGCCTCTTTATGTCCATTCAATAATGCAAAACAATTTTAACACTGGTTTTCTGCAGCAGAAATATTCCCCAGTGATTCATTTTGAGATACACAATCAGATGACATATTCAAAAGGCATCTTTCCGCAGCCCCCATCACCCACCCTGTAAAAATATCAGGCAAAAAGAGTGGGTGAGCACATTACCAGTTTAGAGGCAGCTCACCTTTACTGCGTGGTGGGTTGACCTTGGCTGGGTACCGGGTAGCCTATCAAGCAGCTCTGTCACTCACCCCTTCAACAGGACAAGGTGAGAGAAAACAAGATTATAAAATCCTTGTGGGCCAAGAAAAAGGCAGTTTAATAAAGTGCAAGCAAAGGAAAACAAAAGATTTTATTCTCTACTTCCCATCATCAGGTGATGTCTGGACACTTCCAGGGAAGCAGAGCTTCAGTACGCATAGTGGCTGCTCTGGAAGACAAACATTGTAAATAACAACTGCCCTCCGCTTTCTCCTCCTTTCTCTTAGCTGTTATTGCTAAGCAGACATCACATGGTATGGAATATCCCTTTGGCCAGTTTGGGTCAGCTGTCCTGGCAGAGTTCCCTCCCAATATCTTGCCCACCTCCAGCCTACTGGTGAGGGGGAATGTTCGAGAGACAGCCTCGATGCTGTGCGAGCACTGCTCAGCACTAGCCAAAACGCAGGTGTGTTACCAACCTTTCTAGCCACCAATACAAAGCACAGCACCTTGGGGGCTGTTACGGGGAAAATGTACTCCATCTCAGCCAGATCCAGTACGCTGAAACAGGAGGCACTTGCAGACATAGTGGGTCTCGGCCACCTCTCCCCACTGTTAGAACAGTCACGGCATTAGGAGAGAAAAGGGAGTTATTGCAAACCATTAACGTGGCATCTACTCTTGAGTTGCTAAATTAATGTTTCATTGTAAACCACATATACTGAGTAAAGGGGTGGGGGGGGCCTGGGATGTTTGTAGAGATACTACACGTTTATGTCCTGAAGTCTGGGAGTGACACAGGCACTTTCTGAATCACCTGCTTTTAATGCCCATCTTACAAGAGACTCGAACACAGCGTGTGGGTGGTTCTGTTACACCAGCAACAGACAGCAGAACAAAAGGGACCATACATAAAAGCCCTGCTGTACAGGCTGCAAATGGGCTTTGCTTCTGCTGCTGTTGCTGCATTTTCAGATCTTTCAAGATCTGGAAATGACTGGGGAAGAACTTGAGCTGTCATGTGAAAAAGCTCAAGCTTAATGATGAAACCTGGAAATCAGTTGTTAGAAGGAGGCACAGCTCTGGCAGACCCCTCTGTGTCTTTTGAAAGCAAGCTGCTTTCTAAGGGCAGCCTCATGAGGATAGAGATGGGAATTTCCCAGCTAGAAAAGCCAATGCAGCTGTCATGCAAGAACAGGCTGGCTTCAGCAGATGGAGCATGACAGCAAGAATTCTTAAGGTTTGTGAGCAGCTCTACAGTGAGTATAATCCCACAGATAGTGGAAAAATCAATAGATGGATAATGTTAAGGAAATCAATAGGATTGAAGCTCTAAGGTTGAGTAGTACACGTGGTGAACTGACATTGACACCAGTCTGCCATTGTCCTCAAAAATTCTGTCTTGATAAGGAAGCACTTGGCATTCTGGCCATCGGCATGAGAACAATAGTATCCTGCTCCCACCATGGAAATAATGGAAAAAAAGATTTATTCTCTTGCATGTCCGAGAATATTTACTTTCTGCTCTGAGTATTCTCTGAAAATGTAAGGACTGATGAGCAGATGTTCAGCAGACGAGCTGTGGAGGTGTGTTATGTCAAACATTTCACCAGGACTGCAAGACAAGTTATGGAAAACTAAATGTAAAATACTGTATTGATTAATTTCCCCCTGTGTTTTGCATGAGCTTGTTCAGAGCACAACTCAAAGGGGATTAACAACTTCACATCATATTCCTGCAGCTGTACAATATGGGGAAAAGCACTTGGGAAAGCAGTAGAAAAAGTCGCTGGCACTAAGGCTTTCCAGCACCTCAGGAAATCCGGATTTAAGCTGATCAGTGTTAACCAATAAAACTGAACTTCAGTGAATGGACAGGTTAAGAAGGTCCAAGAAGAATATTGAGAATTTGTCTGAATTCCTATTAATGCTGGTTCCTTTGGGCCAGTCTTAGTAATTTCTGTTGATATTAGTGAGGAATGCTCCTAGAAATGTTGCAGCCAGAATTCCTAAAAAGCCCTACTTTTCACGTTTGCCTCAGAAAATGGAAAAAAATGAAGGGGGCAGAGAGAAAAGCACCCCATCAGCTTCACTGTAAGGAAAAAGAGAGGACAGGTTCACAACTCAGCCTGCCCAGACATAGCCAGGACTTCCCCGCACAGAGATGCCAACTCCAAATGACTTCCCTGGCATCCTTTTCAGAGGTGAGTCAAGCACATGCTAATGACCTACACAAGAGTAGAAGATATCAGGCCTTAAATCCTCTAAAGATAAAGGATTTACACCTTCACAATAAAGTTTGAGCTTGTCTGTACATGACACAGAGGTGCATAAGGACAGGACCCATGTTGGTCTGCCTTTGCTATGCAAACCCCATCTCACCCATTGCTTGGTGGCAGATGGAGGATGAACCCTTTGATGTTTAATGGTAGTGCTGCTCATCACCTATTGAAACGCAGCATGAATCCCTCCAAGGCTGCAGGTTGTCTGTTTTTGCAAGACTGGCTCCCCTACAGACCGGGATATTAGAGCTGTAGGAGATTAACACTACACTGCTGGAAATACCTTTTGTGAGAAGCCTCTGGTCCCACATTGCTGGGGCATAAGGTCAGTTTTGCTAACCAAGAAGCCCAGTAAGGCAGGGCACCAAACACCATTCATTTCCTGAACTGTGCTGCCTTGCAGGACTTTCAAAGGAAGAAGAGTTGTTATGGGGGACTGAGCTGCTGAGTATTGGCCGGTGTTTGGTCACCGAGGCAAACAAAGCAGCGCTCCTGAACAAAATGGTATTTTCTAAACCCCTCTGCTGACCCATCTGTGAAACAAAGGAGGAATGTCTCTCCTAAGTACTTGCTGCAATGCCCTTTCTTGCCTGTTATTTTTTATTTCTGTTTTGGAGCAGCTGGAGAGCAGCAATCGGCACCTAGCTGTAAAGAGGCAGCCACATACAATTACAGAGAGAAAGTCTTGAAGGACACAGTGCTGAAGCAGGGAGACATTTGAAATAAACTTAAAGGGAACAGCTTTGTTTAGCTGTGTGGCCTTTTGCTGCCCTGTAATTCTTTATGTCGATTATAATAGAAAGATCAAATTTCTCATTTTCTCATCTCTGTATCTAGAGAAATGCAAAGACCTCTTACACTTGATCTCCCCAAGCCCTCCTTTCCCAGGTTCACTTACCAACACTTTGTCACTGTCACCTCTTTGATGATGGCCTGCTTGTATGCATGCACACATTCAGAGGAGTTGCTCTGGTAAGTACAAAGGACCTAGTTTCCAAATCCCACCCTGCTGCACATCCCAACAGCACTGAATTCATGGAGTAACCTATTTCTGTCAGTTGCTTCCTTCTTTCTAGGCTTGGCTATCCCTGTTAAATTTAATCACAAATGACCCTGCATTTAACTGGGAATTGAGGGCCAGGCTATTCCCCCACCTTTGCAAGCACAAGAAGGTCCAGAATGAGGTACCTCCTGTCCCAAGATGATGCGAGAAGGGAATATTGTCCTCAGGGAATATTTTCTTCATGGCATTGCTCTTGCTTTCTCCTCCTTGATGATGTGGGAACACTCCAAGACACAAGGAGGGTAGATGTGGGAAACCATCACAACTCTGATTATGGAGTTTCTTTGTTGCAAGCAGAGTGAGATACAGAAGACAAGAGCAGAGCTTTCCCTTAGGCCCAGCGAGGATTCACCCGCCACCCCCCTCTGCCTGCCCATCAAGGCCATTTCATATTTAGGGAAACAGAACATGGGAAGGGTAGCTCTCTAGAAGCAGCCGGTGTCTATCCACATGCCAGAACAGAGTCCTGTCTCCAGTCTGGCACTGTGGCCCAACATACACAGAAAACCTTTTCCCTCCTCAGTGCTCCAAGTCCTGTAGAAAAGGGATGGCCCCAAGGCATGGGGAGCATCATATGCTATGCAATGTAATAGCAATTACTGCACCTACACCACTCAGCACCCACAAATGTGAGCACAAAAAAATGCTAAGGGTTAAATTCACATATGCACTAAAGATCCATCTGGCACCTGCAGGACAGGGCTACCAGGTCTTGGATAAGTAAAATCTTACCTCACAGTAATCTCTTAGGAATAACATGCAATAATCCACATACACTTTTATTTTAATCTTTGGTTGGTACTTTGTGAGGCTGAACAAAGACACAGACGTGTTCAGGATTCTACCAAGTGTGCATCTGTCTCCAGATGAAAGGATCCCAACATCAAACTGACTGCAGCTGGGCTGGAAAAAGTTTTAAATCACCGCGATCAACACAAGTTTTGCACCAAAGTACAAATACACATACCATGATTTCCTCTGGGTGACAGGCAAATCCTGTTATTCTACTTATGAATGGGCCTCATTAAGTAGAAAAAAAAATGTGTTGGTTCAACCTGTTCCTTTTTAAATTAAACATATTAAAGTTGATAGATACCCCTAATTCTCTGCTCAGCCTTTTATGCATTGCAATAACACTGCTCCCATTGTTAGGGAAAGTCTTGAGTTTGCATAATCTGCTTTTCATTTCCCTGGCAGCTGCAGATCATTCTTGGTGACTAAATTAAAAACAGTTTCTTTCAAGAATCCACCAGATCTGTCCTCCTTTTCCTTTCCTTCACCTACAAGTTATGAAGAAAAGAAGGAAACAAACCTTTACCAATAAGCATTAAATCCTATCAGATCAGGCTGGAAGGTCACCTCATCCATCCCTCTGTCCTGAGGCAAAAATCAACTCTTCTTAAGTTATCAGGTGTTCATCTACCTCTTAAAAAACACCCACTGATGATTTCATAGCCTGTTCCTCGGCTTACCTCATGGCAACAAGTCTGACCCAAATGCTCCTTACCATAGTCATAGCTCCTCACTGCTTGTTATGTCCACACTGGACTCAAGAAAGACTATTTCTCTTCGAATAAAAATATTTCTTCTCTCTTTGAAGCAGCCCTTTTACACGTCTGTCAAACTTTCCCATACTTTTAACTCTTCTTATTTCTTATGAACATATCTGTCTACAACTTTTCTGAAATACACACGTTTCAGAACCCGGCACTCCCGAACAGGCAAGACAAACTGCTCCTCAGCCCATTTCTGCTCCTGTGTTTATTCCTGTCGTATAGAAATGAGTAGAAGGCACAGGTTCGAGTTCTCAGCCTCCCAGGACAGGAACAGGCAGATAGGGAGAGAACTCTTGGACAGCTTTGAGGACAACACTGCAAGTAGTAAGAAAACACAAGGAGTGAGCTATGTGGGTAGAAAAGTAGGGGAAAATCCAGGAAATTTAGTAGGGGAAGGGGAGAGAATCAGATGACAAATGAAAATGTGCAGTGACCTGTTTTCCTCCCTTTGCCCCTTGCCAGAGCTGACCTTGACTTCAAAACAAACTCCCAATTTTCTGAAAGGCAGCAATAAGAAAAACAAGGCATGAAATCTCAAGAGTCAGTTCATAGGCTTACAGCAGCATCTAATACTAGCATTTTACATGTCATGTAATAAAGCACTAAGCCTAGGAGGTTTTGGGATTTCTGTAACTAAGTTGGCACATTTTATTACAGGACCTGGTTCTTCCAGCACCTGGCCTTGTGCACAGGCTTCCTGGCTCTTCCAGCCCTGTGAGGGTGCTCACACCCGTGTTTCTGGCCACTCAGTACGCTCAGCTCGTACTGTGCTCAGCTCTCAGCACAAAGGAACCATCCGGGTCAACCTGACACACCATAATCAGAGTTACTGGAGGTTCCCAGGTTTGAAAAACCCCAAGTTCACCAGGCAAGGCTCACCTTGGAGGGCAAAGCAAGCGGCACAGCACAGCTCGCAACTGTGGCAGCGGGCTCTGCTGCAAAGGGATGGCCCTGCTCAGGACCTCATCTGGTGACTGATTTGCACTGACATGCTGTTCTGATCACAGCAGTTGTGCATGACATCAGCTGCTTTTCCGGACATAGGGAAGAGCAGGCCTGACAAATAGGATAGTAAATGCATGTTAAGGACATTACTCCAGAACTCCCAGCTGTTATACTTTCACTATGAGAATTTATCTTGTTAAAGATGTAACACAATGCCAGCAGTAACAGCTTCCTCCTGTTTTGCCTTCTAAGCGCCCAGTCCTACAGAGCTTTATTAATACAGGCTGAAATTCCAAGATTTAAAGGCTAACTAAATCCTATTTAAAACTTTCACCAAGAGGATTTGCTGGAACTTACCCACTGCTTACACCGCTGTTCGCTTCCCGTGGGAGGGGCAGCTCTCATGTACGTGCCCGCTGGGTTTAAGCTATAAAAGGCCGGCTGGAGCGGAGCTTGCATCCAGCCCTGCTGAGCAGGGGCAGCCACCAGGCAGCCAGCTGCTGAGGACAGCAAACCGCACTCTTGCCAGGTTGCGTCTCTGCATGATTGGGCAAAGACAAAAGCATCCCTTCTAGGCACTGCATTTACTTGCAATTTATAACAGCTAAAAATCACAGGAAATGGAACTAAAACGCCTTTCCAAGGGAGACCAAACCCAACCTTACATGTTTCCATACACAGAGAAATGACCCATGCAAATAAAAACAAACCAGTCTGCAACGCCACACCAAGCAAGCAGAGCACCAGCAGAGCGCCTCTGGTTACAGACAGCGAACACTGCCTCAGTGCAAGTGAAACACCAAACGTCCAAAAACAGAAACCCAGAGCTTATGAAATTTTCCATATGACAGCTGAAAATTAAAAATTATACTGTCCTATTCTGTATATGGCTTAAGAGGAATAAAACGTGTATGTACTGTCATTAGTCTACATAAAAGAAAAGATATATATAAAGATAAAAAGATCTACTTTTTCAGATAAAAAGCACATATCTAAGAGCATACCAACATTTCCCAATTGAAACTAAATTTCTATGCATTTGATTTCACCCACCTGTAACAAAATGCTGAACGGAAGAACACAGAATACAATAGACAAATTAAACAATCTTCTGTTTTACAGAAAGGATAGTCATTAAATGGGTTTATTTTTACGTTTATTTGATGAAACTGTGTACAGAGCATTAATCTTTGCAGAATAATCATGTACACACGACGAATGATTTTGAGACCAGAAGTTAGATAGACAGTGTGCGACAACATTGCATAAAGAGTTCTTCCACAGAATTCTTCTATTTCCAGTATTATAGAGTGTGACTTACTTTATTTATTGTGATAAGGTAAACACTTCTTCCTCCAAAGCAGCGTGCTTCTATGCACCTTCACAGGAACTGCTAACGGCACCCTTCTCCTTCATTCAGTCAATAAGTACATACCTAGCGGCATATTTATTGTTGTTCTAATGGTCATACATTTTTTCCTTGAGCAATATGCAGAGAAAGGAATGGAGAAGAAAAAACCTACAGTAACTGATGATAGCAACCTATCCATACTATTTGTGTCAAGAGGCAGAGATTAGTGCAGATAATTTATTTCGAATGTAACAGTTTTAATGGAAATGTCAAGAAAAATTTATTTACATTTTTCTAAGTAGAACACGGTATTGATTAGAGCCGCTCAAAAAAATCACAATTAAGAATTTATTAGACAAATTTTTACCTCTCTGCCCATTTACAAGATCAGGTCATAATATCCACTCATTTGTTCACTGTTCAAATTTATTGATGATTTTCAGCATGCAATTCCTGGGCTGAGCGAGATTTGTACCGAGTTCTTTAGTTACACAAGCCATTTGGTATTGTCTTCTGTTCCCTGAACGAATGACCTGTGTAAATAACAGCTTGAATTTTGACTGTTACAAAAGAATATATAATCAAAATAAATCTTGTTCAATATTTGAGTACTGAAACTTACTTTTTCTTTCTTGTACATGTTTTTACTGATGCCTGAGAAATCAAATACTTTAAAAATGGAAAAGTTCATTTGTGTTCTATTCCCAATAAATCAGAAATGTTTTTTGGAAGTTAAATCAATTGAAGAATACTCCATGCTCCTTACAGAAAACTGCTTCAGGTTCACATTTTATTTTTAAACCTCACAGCAGTGACATACATATGAAAGAGGTTATTTTAAAAAGTTAGCAGCCATTTTCTTAGACACATCCTCCTCGAGCTCTCTCTACGGCACTGTTACACCTAGAAATACTGCACCTCATTTCCAAACCCAGAAAATAAAAAGAATCACATTTCACCAGCTTACAGGCACAGTGTAAGAATGGAAGGTCCTTTCACTACCAACTATTCAATCCCTTTCCTATTGTGAGGTATACTTTGGCACCTAAAAAAAAAAAAATAATCTTAAGGCAAAATGTGTGATTTCTAAAAAAGAAAACAAAAATTATTCGTTTGAATAAAAATAGATATTGTAAGCACAATTTTTTACATTTGTGTAGAAGTCCATAAAAAATATAAACTCATTATTAGTTTGCTGAGTCTTTACGATATATAAAAAAAGAACCAAACTACTGTGAAATAGGTGAACTACGTGTGTTTGATTAAAGAACAGTCCTGCTGAAATAACTCAATTATTAATTGTTGTATCTTATCATGAGCTTATCAGTTACAATTCTAGAAGAAAAGCAGAAAAAGAGCTTTATGAAGAGAAATATTACTTATTACAATTCTGAGTAACAAAATTACCAAAATTAGATGAAAACATACAAACTTTTCAAGAAAGTAACTGCAAAATTTCTGAAGCCTAATTTGCAAGCCTGTGACCTGAGTTTGTCACGTATGGCAAATTAAGTCGACCAACACTGATGATTGCTGAGAAAAACTCTACTAATCCTCTCCGAAATAAAAAAAAGGAACAACATCTTGTGAAACACATGTGCTTTCCATGAGAATAATGTTCACATTATTTTTTTGCCACACTAGCCACTGCCTTCTTTGCTGCATCCTCAAGGTTATTTGCAGACGTGATGGGGAGTCCACTTTCATTCAGAATACGCTGGGCTTCATGAACATTTGTTCCTAAAAAAAATCACTGACTATAATTAGTAATTAATATTAATGAATAAATGAGCATCTCCTATTAAATCCCTATAAAAGTAGTTATGCTTCAAACTACACATCATTTCAGTTTAACACAGATTCAATAGTAGTTTAGACAGCTGAGAAGAAGGAACTCAATCACAACAACAATTTTGACTGACAATGCAATCTGATAATAGCACCTGCATCCACAACAGGGGCTTTGTGAAGATTAGAGGGTTAATTCAACATCCACCAGAGTCCGCGGGGACATCCAACAAGAGCAGCGGATAGCGGACCATGTATCAGGCCTTCAAGACACTCAGAAGCTTTAAATCATTTATTAGCAACAATCAGCTACAGCTAATCAGCAGTCAGTGTATCAACAATAACTGCAATTTACCCATGTTAACTGAAAGCTGCAAAATGGGCTATGAAAGACAAAGATTTGGGTAATCCTGAAAATCCTACTGGTTTTGAGCTGCTCTTGAACACGCTTATTTTGCATTTCTGCTAAAAAGGGGGAGCACAGTGATCTGTGAAGCATTCAGCACAACACCGTTCCCTCCTCTGCTGCTGCACTAAATTCTCCCACACCAAAGGAGGCTCTACAGCTATACAGTACAAGTGCTCCACTTCGTATGTAAAAAGCTCAAATTCAGTCAATAGACTACATGCACAGTAAAAGAAAAAAAATCCAAAATTAAAGAAGATATTTCAGGAAAGTACATTTTCCCTGCTGTTCACACTCATATAGAAGACAAGTGAATCACCTTCCCATTTACTCCAGCTCATTCTTTTCAGAAAACAAAGACAAACAGAAAATGTGAATTCTCCAGAGCTTTCTCCACCAAAGCCAAGTGACAGTTTTGATCGCTGATATGCTTTGTAGCAGAGAAGAGCCTGGGGACAGGTATCCTACCGAGGAAGTGGACTCCACACTTCGGGACCATGCACTAGTCACAAGCACAAGATCCTGAGCTGATCTTTTTTGGGATCAACTCTACCCCCTCTCCTCCAGATCGAGTTCCTTGTTCATTTGCTATGCCAAAATGCTTAATTACTTTGTAATTCGTAGACTCAGCAAAATGAATTTTAATTATATTTGGAGCTATACACTAATTATACCCTTAATTATTAACCAAGCAAGGAGCACGCTCTTTACTGTGACACTTCCAGAATGCTCATTTAAAAGGGTGATTTTGGGTTTTTGGCTGACTTTATATAAAATGTCTGAAACTGTACAGCAGAAGTAGAGAAATTCAAAAGTCTGTTTCATCAGTGCACTCAAGTTGGGAATCCCACTCCTGGCACTGAAAAAAGACCAAAGACATCGCTGTCGCAGCAGGCCCCAGCACTCTGTGATAGGAGAGGCAGGTGTCTGGAAGAGGAATGTGGGACCCCATCTGCTAGCTGTTTAAAAGCACTGGCAGAAGAGGTCATGCTTCCCATCAATATGCAGAGGACACACTGTGGGACTCGTGTAGGAAGGTCAAAGACATTTGAAATCTCTGACAGAAGGGTGATTTGGTTGCATAGTAACATCTAAAACTGTACAGGACTTTTCCTACAGGAAAAAAGAATATTATGGGCAGAAAAGAGCACAATTTTCTTTGTTTGTTTTAAACCATCCCATATAACGTAATGTGGAAGCTGCTAATTGCCTGTACAGAACTGTGCAGGGAAGTCAGAAGGCGTTACAAAGGTACTTGTCTCTGTTAAGTTCCTCACATTTCTACAGCGATTCCCATCAAGTCTCGAAGGTTTTATCTATTATTTAGATACAAGTGTGATAAACATTTAAAACAGTCAAGATTGTACTGATCTCTCAAACAGGATTCTACAAGACAAAATGTGGTGAAAATTAAAAAAATGGAAAGAGAAAAATTTCCCTGGAAATTTTCCCACACGGAAAAATATTGTGCTGTTTGTGATAACCACATATTTAAAACTAACTTTTGCTCTTCACTAAGTGGCCAATATTAATTTACTAACAGGTCAGAGTGGGAACAATACATTGGATCTGTTCTGCGCTGCATTGATTGCTCTACACACCACTTGTCTAACATGCATTACAAAATCAATAGAAAACACAGTTCACTAAGAAAGGAGGGATGAGATTATGCAGGCAAATAAAAATATGAAACATGAAAAATATCTCACTGCAGTCAAAAGAATAAGGTTACACTTTTTAAAATAAAATATTGTTTTATAGGCAGCCCATACAACTAAACATATTTTTCAGCAAGCATTTCCCTTGTTATAATTTTCTTTTTTTTTTTAATTATAGATTTTTATCCTATTGTGGAAAATACAGAAATTACAGTGAGATCCTGATGAAAGCAAGGGTAAGAGTTTTAAAATTAAATGCTCCGAAAACACTGGAAATATTTAAGAATCTACAACAGGTAACATCTTATTGCAGTAGATATTAAAATAAACAAATAAATAATTCCACTATTCTAACATTAACCTCCTGCCACTGGATGGTGTCAGAGAACTGTAAACAGAATCCCACACACAGGCTATCACAATAACCTGCCCTTCACCTAGAGCCAGCTGAGACACGGTGAAAATACACAGGACTGAAGGACACGGGGCTGTCATTGTCGCTGGGGTTTTCTTTGTTTGTTTGTTTGGGTATTTTTAAACTGAACTCTATTAAGGGAATGGCTTTCTAATGACAAAAAGAAGTTTTTTTCCTTTTTGATGCGTATTACTGTCAATGACACTTCATGGAAAAACAGAAAAGATGTAATTTTATCAGCATATACCTTCAGACTTTTTAATATAAATATCCACCTTCTGGAACCTGGGTTCTGAAACCACCTCTGTCTGTGTACATGCAATCTCTCACATTTACACTTCTGTTGCCTTGAAATCTCTGCTACCACTAGCAAAGTGAATCTATTCAACTCATTACCTAAAAATCCTAGTGATAAATATTCTATCTAAGCACATTTCTATAAACTGTGAGATTATATTAGCATGCATCGTTACAAATTAGTCAAGAGGACTGCATAGGTTGAATGAAAACAAACAAATAAAACACCCTCAATCATACTCCAAAAGGATTTTGGTAATGTTCAATTAGTCACTTGCCCTGTTGCCACTGTCCAGTGCTCATGGCTGGAGAGTATGTAAGATTCTGCAACGCCATGTCTACCTTTTCAGATAAATAAGACATAAGGGGAGAAGACACATTAAGTATATCCTCACAAACAGAACACTAACGTAAAAAAATAATCTGATCTACCTCAAACATTCTGCTCTAACAAAATATTTCACAATATGACGTCTGAAAATTATTATTGATGTGACCACATTACATTATCAATAGCGCTGCTTCAGGTTTGATATGCTACACTGATGAGCACATTAAGTGCCAAATTCCGCACACACACCCCACACCCCCCCAGCATGGATCCAGGTTATGTCATTGCTAGCCCACAAGCTGGAAACTCATAGCCTCTCCAGTTCTCAAAGACAGAGGTACTGGAGAGTACGGGACAAGGTTTGAAGTTCATCACTAGCTAACCTTCAGTCAACATTTCATTTAAGGTTTGGCTAGTGGTAAGACTAACTTAATCATCTTTAGCTAGGGAACCTATGAAGTTTTGGTGGCTTACACATCTCGTAGCTGTCGGCTCTGCAGTCAAGAATAAATTAAATTTCTTTCACTGCCTAGTTCTAAGAGACAAACACTTTCTATTCTGTCCACCTCATTTACCCTTTTCTATCTTAAACTTTTCCCAAAGAATATTCTAATCTTTGCCTCATGTTTACATCCTAACTGGAAAGACGCATTTAAATTTGTGCTGAATGTTTAAACACAGGATGTCTGAAGAGGTTGATATGAATAGAGTTTTAAGTGTGACTTTGCAATACCCCAGTCTTCTCTCTTGACAGGCAATTTGGTTTACTAAAAATCATAGATGTACATACTAAACCATATTTGTGAGCAAAACACACAGGCTGGAGAAAAACTTCACTTGTGTGTAAAAGATTGCTGAATATATTAAAAAAAATTGATTTTGAAGAACACAGAAGGTCACAAATCACATGGCTGAAAAATATAATAGGAAATTCTGGATTCAGGCATTTGAATAAAAGCCAATTTGCTTCTAGCTGTGTTTCAACATATTAAGTAGTTCTAATTCCTCCCAATTCTTCTTGTCCTATGAACAGAGAAGCACAGAATTCATTTGTTGAGAGACAATGTAAAGTTTCCAGCATAGGAAGAGGATATCCAATTCACAATTATTTTTTATTTTTTCCTCTTTTCATCTAACAGAGTTACATAAATTAGAAACGAGGTTTGACTTCCATTCAGAACTCATAGTTAGTTTTCATAAAACTTAACCGATGTACCTTACATTTTAAAGGGGAAAAAAATCCTGCTTAGAACTAGCCGAAGTTAGTTTTCTACATCTACAAAAGACAAAATCTGGAATATGTAGTTTCTCCATTTGTCCACGAGCCTTTTAAACAATAATCCTGCATCTCAGCTGGTGATTTTTTTTCACCAATAAGTCAAGGAAATACATGTAATTATAAAGTTACTATTTTCAAAGAGGGGAGTAATCCTTTCTTTATCCACTGGTAAAACAGCTTGTAATTATTATACAACTGAGAACAAAGATTTGTCCACAGAATCCTGCTAAATCAAGACAGATTTGACTGATTAAAACTCTAGTCATCAAGACATTTGTGATACAGTACGTGCAGGCAAAGAGTCTTTAAAGTGCAGGTCACAAATCTGTTAGATTTATGGGAATAATCATGAACCTTCTGTTGGAAAAACGTTCAAAATGGAAATCCAAAAAAGTGCTTGTCCCTTTTGCTCCTTCTGAAGTGTAAAATGTTATCAGTGATGTTTTAAAGAGTCTTGTGTAGCCTTATTACTTCCACACTACTCATTATTAATTTAAAATCCTCATATGTTTAGATAACCCGGTGTGAGTCCAAAGAAGAACAAAAAAGATGATTGAAGGATCCAGAGGGATTGATTTCTGAGGAAAGATTAAAAGAACCAAATATGTGTATATAGACATGTATTTTGCTATAGTTGGGTGATTAAGGAGGCAGAGAAAGCAGAAGTTACGAGCTAACAGTTTTTGAGTACAACATTTGGAGGCTGTAAACATCATGACTCTTTGTTTAGGATGAACCGATGGGTAACACTAGGAATGAGAAAAGGAATGAAAAAAACTTTTGAGATAAATATTATTGAAAAGTGGGAGTTTGCTGTATTATTCTGGGACAGAGTTTCCTAAACAAAATGTAGTATTGCTGTCTCTGGAGTCAGCAACTGGGAGAAGCAGTTGTGCCAGCGGAGGTTTAGATTGGGGATTAGGAAAAATTTCTTCACTGAAAGGGTGCTGAAGCACTGGAACAGGCTGCCCAGGGAGGTGGTGGAATCACCATCCCTGGACGCATTTAAAAAATGTGTAGATGTGGTGCTTAGGGACATGGGTTAGCAGTGGGCTTGGCAGTGCTGGGTTAATGGTTGGACTTGACCTTAAAGGTCTTTTCCACCCTACATGATTCTATGATTCTATTATTGCAAACTTTGTAAAGAGTAGAGCAATCACGGGAAGATGGTCACAAAAGATGTTTGCATTAAAATCTATGTTTGACACTGAAGATTCACCTTCAGTCTCAGTGGATGAAGCAGCACACGACTCAAAGGTCACAGGCACAAGAGGAACAGGCACCATGCAGATACCTCTGCAGGGCTTTCTGCAGCCCCAGGCAGCAGCACTCCTGCTCCACAGCTACTCTTCCAGACAACCCCCCCAGTGCAGTAGCACTGGGACTCTCCTCATTCAGCCCAGGGACTGCTTTGCCTCTTGCAATCTCCCAGAAGTCACATTAAAAAAAAAAAAAAAAAATAAAAAAATCACCCTTACTGTGTACAATCGTGGAAGTATCAAAAGTACTGAAGAAAGGTCAAGAAAACCCAGTGGCAGACCTAGCAGACTCCAGTTTAAAATGAGCAAGTTGATTTTCTTGTTTCTCTTATACCATTTTCAAATACTGCAATAGAAACAATTTGCAACTATCTTGTTCATGAGGAAATCTAACGGCTTTTCCAATATCTTCACTTAAAAATATAACAGCTAACAATAGATGAGAAGTCTTGCAGATCTGACAGATAAACTTCTTCCCAGCTATGACAGACAGGAAAAGCTACACAACATTGCCTAGAGCTGATAAACAATGAGATTTTATATTATGAAACTTTACTGCTTCTACCCCACATCCATCAGTCTCTCCTTCATCCATATTAAACTATCTACGTACTCTCTTAAGGTGTTTAGTGGTGCTGCATCACCCAAAGATAATCCTCACAATTCGTTTCTAAAATCCATTTTAGAGTACTTAAATTTTCCTGCACTTACCACAGCAGAAGTTTACCCATGTCAAACCAAGAACACACTCTGGAAAGCATTCAAACCCTGCAGTGAAATGCACACAGAACTTCTACAGGACAAAATTGCATGTCACAGGCTGTGGTCTCCACTGATGCGAACTATGGATCGTGTAAGGAGGAATGGGAAAACCCTGCTTTCTCATGGAAGGTGAAACAAACAGCCCCCTAACCAACAGGCTTCATGGGCAATCGGTATCTTCATGACTACTGGTGACTTTATTTTTTGAACAGGAAAAAGTCTGATGTACTCAGATTATTTTTCCCTCCCGCCTCCATCCTAGTGTTAAAATTCACCTTTGTTCTGTGTCTCAGGCACATAAAGGGATGCATTTCCTCCTTTCATCACCATTGCTAAGTGATGGGACATTTCATGTTATTTGCACACACACAAACATGAATATTGATTTAAATTAAATCAATAGTTGATTTAATTATAATTTGATAATAAATCAAAAATAGGCCGTAAAAAAACCCCAACCAAAATCAAAACAACCCAGAAAAACCTCTTTTTTTCCAAACCTACTTAGCAAAAAAAAAAAACTTTTAAAGCTTACCAGGGTTGTGTGCTGATTTCAATCAAAGCACTTTTTTGTTCAATGGCAGAAGAAGAATCTCCTTTCCCCCTTCAGGGCACTTCTAAGAAATTAGACAGAACTCCATATCCACTGCCGTTATATCAAACCCGGTAAATGCCCAAAAGCACTTTTTCTTACCTCTCTATTACTTTTTTGTTTCCACTTTAACAATGCTGGATGTACTAAAACCCCAAAGTATTCCTTACAATTACCAAATCTGTTTTTTAATGGATTTTAACTAGATTGGGTATTTCGGCAGAAGAACATGTCACGGGAATCTCTCTCTCACAAATACTATTTCTAAGATCTTTCTTTTAATTATGGTATTGGAGTAAATTTAAGAAAACTATATGTTGCTGCAGGTTTAGCAGTAATGGAATTGCATTCAATAAAACAATCATTTGAAAAAGAAATAACTTCCAGTAAACAGAAACTTGCATCAAAATAATTTCTATTTGAATTGCAAGTCTTACAAGCAAAATCATAAAGCTTTCACTGCAAAATTTCATTGCTTCAAGTACCACCAGGGACCAGGAATACAGAAATATGTAAGGAAAGAGTTTATTGACTTCAGGTCATGCTATGGATGAAAAATTGGACACATTCTTATTGTGTGGGACTAATCTGTTTAGAGTTTAGAGATCGAAGAAAGCCAAAGTGGATTACTGTGCACCTGAGGAATGACTTTTGTCTGAAACCATTAGCACTCACCTTCCAGCCTGACCACCAGAGGTACTTTCAGCTCAAGCTCTCGGCAGGCTTTGGTAATACCGTTGGCTATAATGGCACAGTTCACGATCCCACCAAATATGTTCACAAGTATTGCTTCAACCTGTAGGAAAGAAACAGAGTAGGAAATTGGTGGGGGGTTTGTGTTTTGTTTGGGCTTTGTTTCTTACAGAAGCACAGTAAAAGATCCAAACCAGGGTACAAATTCCCCTCTGTCACGTGGGTTCTCATCTACGGAAGGTGCAAGTTTCACATCTCTACTCAGAGAACTTGATCCCGAGTCTACTGTTTCTGTAGCATGTAGCAGTGATTAATTGCCTTGGTCTAAACTGTCATGGTCATTAATGTCATAAACACATTATTACATTGAAAAGGGGAATTTCTACTGAGAAGTATAAATAAAAAGAGATTAAACTATATTTTAGATTTTTTTCATGTATTGAATAATCATCAGATGTTGGAGCTCAGAAAGCACAGCATATGAATGCGTGGTTGCACATGCAATGAAATATTTATGCAGATATTTCACAAACCAATCTGGATACGCATTTTATCATAAGCAGTACAGAGGAAAAGGTAATATACACTTGCCCTGACTTGATAAAGAGGAGTAAAAATCCCTTCTGATTAACGAGGAGAGGCACATAATGAAGAGCATTCATTACAACAGATTAACTGATAACCTCAAAAAACCTACTATTCATCAGATTCTGGAAACCGAGGTTCCTGCACTACCCTTCACAACATACAAGACGTTAATACACGCAAGATATTAAAATAGTTTCTTTCCATTTAGCAACGTAGTATAATATTGAACCCAAATTCATATACAAGGCTTCCCACCATGGCTTGTAAATCGAGGGGGGCACCATACAGATGCAGCTATGCTGTTTCTTCTTCCACATGGGGGCTAATCCACAGTCTTCAGGGTACTCTTAAAGTACGCTTCACGGGGTGTCACAAACAAGATTTGCAAGACTCATGTTGACTCAAAAGACGACAAGATAAAGAAGGGATTAGGTTTGAAGGAATGAAATATCACTGGATTTCACTTGTGCATGATGTCAACTGCAATTATGCTTAACTCATTGCACAAGTTGAACAGATTCACTTTGCCCACCTCCAGGTAACCAGACTCATACCCAGCACCAAGAAAATTCCCTGCAGTCACACATGTTTATAGCTCTGTGCAATCAGGTTTAATATTTCTCTGCAGACAAACCATGACAATTAACTCCTGTGATGTGCTGTCACACACACAAATTGAAAGCTCACCACTGTTGGCAATACTGCCATCCACATTGCAGCAATGGAAAAGGAAAAAAAAATCTCAACACATACTTTACTTCCTACAAGAAATCTCACTCCTTGAGCAGTACCCTAGACTGCAAAAACATGCAGTGTTTGCATTGCGCTAGCAAACTCCAATGCTAGTACAACAGTTGTAAAATGAAGATGGCAGCGGGGCCATCTCATTGACGTCTCTTGTATCACCTGCTGCTCCTTCCAGCTCCAAGACTTTCCATGATGCCACTCAAAAAGTGGTTAGAACAGTTCCCATCTGACCATGCGGGACACGGCCCGATTTTCTCCTCTCAAGCTTATTAGACACCAACTCTGTCATTAGTTTTCCAGTGCTGATGCGCTAGGATGTTGCCTGCCCCTGCTACTTGTCTTCTCTTACTATTTGTGGTGCAGTAATCCAGTTAAGATTTGCTCACTCTTCTGGGCATCCTGATACTATAAACAGAATTCATGCCATTGCAGTTCTTCATTTCACCTTTGCATTTTAACAAAATCCTTAACTCTGTAGAAGCTACCAGCAGTGAAACCTTAGAGAGCCCCTTCACTGCCTCGCTCCTTCTGCTCGTGCACATGCAAACACTCTTTGTGTTACGAGGTAAAAACATGTAAAGAAAAAACTGAGCCCTTCAAAACTCTTACCACATTAACCCTTATGGTAGAGAGATATCTATGCAAAGCACTTTGATGTTAAAATACACTAGTGATGGATTCTAGCAGCAGGACAAACCACAGTCAGCATCCCATCCTCGCTAATGCATGCTCCTAATTCAGGGACATTGCACCAGGCATGTGACAGATCAACTTAACCAAGTGTGTTTACATTATTAGAGATAAGGAGGAGGATTTTATGCCCAGTACAGATATTTTAATTCCTAATGCAGACATTCTCATTTAAGGATCTGCTTTTCAGCTTTCAAGCTGAATTCTAATCAGGACTTCTAATCCATTGGCAGCAAAAGGGGAAAAAAAAGTTGAAGGAAATTAGATGCAGCTTGGATAATTGATGTTTGTATGCTTGGCTTTAATAAAAATACACTGTTAAATTAGAGAGGAGTCTAAAAGGATTCAATCAATAAGAAACTGAATCAGGTAGAGAATTCAATCATGGGTTTTATTGTAATCTTCCAAATAAGCCAAAAGATCAGTCCAAATGATGCTGAGATTCACTTTAACTTTGCTGAAATTTGTGAACATTGTTTATATATGCTTCTGTAGCCTGACTAGATCTTGCATTTCCAGCTGAAAGAACTTTAAAATTCAGAGCCAGTAGACGGATGAAAAGGTTTTCAGTATTTCATGTGCACAGAGAATGCACAATCTCTGTATTATTTAAGTCTGCAAGAAAATAAACCTCCCATTGTATACCATTACATATTAACATGCATATGGACTATAAGACATACCAAGGAGAGGGCAAACTGTCTACATACAAGAGAGGTTACTTGATAGCATTATTATTCTGATAACTATTTTCATTCAACAGCTTGCCTTTAAAAATTATTTTATATTTCAGCAACATTAAGGAAACTAAAGATAGCACTGTATCCACAGGTTAGGTTCTTTCCATCCACCAAAACAATGGATATATACACATAATAGCACGAGGACATCACCATCAATAGCAGAAACAACCCGCAGTCTACCAGCTCTAAGCACCAATGCTGGGAAGCAAAAGTGATAAAAACTAAGAGTGCTGCATTATCAATCTCTTCATGCTAGATATGGTATTGTATTGTGGTGAATACTGGAATACCCACTAATCCCACTGCTCCTAAATACTATGTAAACATATATGTAGACACAGAGGTAGCCTTTTCTCTCTTTATATAAGAAACTAGATATATTTATGTACATATATATATTTATATACAATCTATGTTGCTTTATTAATAAAAGTTTTAATTTACAGGGCTTTTTGTTGAAGTGAGCCTTGACAAAGCCTGCAATTCTGCTTTGAATGTTTGGCATCAAAAAAACCCACCCCAAGTAAGTGTAATTGTATGCTAAATGAAACAATGGTGCTAGGTTACTGTTAGAATTGTATTGGATCACCGACATAATATGCAAGGCTGCCAGGTTCCACGCAACTAAGGGCATTTCACGTACAGCAGAAGCAGCTTTAGCATACCTGCCTGAACTCTAAATATATATATTTATATAGTGTGTGCACATTTGATATATTTTCTTCTTTATTTTTTTCTCTAAAATGTTCTTAGTCTTAACAAAATGTACGCTGACATCTGATCATCATACATTTAAGGATTAACACAGGCAGCACATAAAAGCATTCCACCTTTCCTACAACCCATTTATAAATCTATACACAGGACGTCTTGCTGTCTGCAGCCGCTGCCCCCCACGTTGTCTCATCTGATGACAGCAGGAAAGACTTGCAACAGTTTTCCAACTACCAGCAGTGTCAGATGCACACCTTGTGACTTCTTTTCCCTTCTATGCAGACACAGGATGCATGAACACTCACACAGTGCAACTACAAATATTATTATAAAATCACCAATATAATCTCTGACCTTGCTGTAAATTGTTGCACTGAAGCTCAATTCATTTATTTTAGTTGAAAACAACCTATTCAGGAACTGTCAGTAAAACTACATCTGCAGCAAATTAAAACTACGCTAGCGAAGAACTTGCTTACAGTTTGCTTTGATTGAAACCTGAAAAAAATGCCTTTACATTTGAAGCTAACTGAATTTATTGACCACTCCTAACTCTTTCATCAGCTAAAAGTGCACCCAGACATTACAAAGCAAACTATATTTGTTGGCTCTCTTCTCCAGGATGCCCCAGGTCACATCTACACGGAAGACAGTGGGTTTGCATGGTACAGCTGGCAGACATGCTCCTGCCTGGGGGCTTTTAGCATTTTTTTGAGGTTAAAACATGTATCATGTCTCCCAATCCTTCTGATCAGCAGAGTCTAACTTTGTGTCTGCAAAACCAAGTTCTTTTACAAAACTAAATCATTAGGTTGCCAGAAAATAAATAAGAAAAGCAAGCCAGCCCCACACTGCCAGGCATTTGTTTCTTCTCTCCTTCCTTGAACATAATAAACAGCAGTGGAAGAGCGGTATCTCAAACATATCAAAGAAAGCTCACATTGCAAGATGCTGGGAAGCAGGCACTGAAGATGCAGATGTATTCTCAGCTCATGGAGGGAAAGTAAAAGGGGCTACAACCTACAGCCCGAACCGGATAGCCAGTACAGCAAACACACACAACAAGCCTGACAAGCCCTGCCACTTAAGACTTACATTCCCATTCTGATCTTCAGAGATGCTTAGCACCTCAGATCCCAGGGAATCCCAGTTAAAAAGAAGGGTATTCACCAGTTCCAAAATGAAATATCCAGGTTGTGGTTTGGCCTTGCAAAGATCCATTGGCCTTCGTAACAGCGACGTGCAAGAGCTTCTTTCTCACAGAGCTGGAAGACTGTGGGAACCTTTCCCAACAGCAAAGCATCAAGAACAGCTGCAGCTGAGAGATGTGTAAGGCAAAACACACTCAGAGGAACGCAGCTGCCAAGGGCAGAGAATCCCAGGAGTGCATATTTAATTGGCTACAGGTAAGCAAGGAAATTTGTCTCATTCAACTTCTTAGAGGCTACACATTGACAGATTGTGAAAGAAATCTTCAGCATGGCAAGGAGAAAGTGAGTCTCCTTGTTATCTCTTTTGGAGACACAGACACTGAGGCAGAGAGCTGAGGACATTTTTCCAAACCTGTTGGAGATGGTTGAGTTTACCTGGATTACAAGCCAAATGCTCTTGTGTTCCACACAAAGATCTATTCCCATGCCTTTTAAGAGGTAGGTAGCAATACAAAGAAAAAGAAAAAATACCAAAACAAAACCCAAACTACTGGGTAGAATGGGATGCATAGTTCTTCACTTTAAATCCAATAAGGTATACTCAATCCTTCCTATTATTCCATTGGTCTTTATTATTCATTCATTCAGTTAACAAAATTTGTTTCAATGTGAAAGAAGCAGATTATCTCCAACTCTCAATACAATGTAATAAAATGTAATAAAACAGAGATGCCATAAACTTGCATCTTCGCTCTGTATCTTTCTGCTCCAACTGATAAGTCAGATGCAAACATTTTTAAAATGTCTCTATATTATTATAACTTGGACCGCAGGTCAAATGTAACTTTTTCTTATCCAGTTTTGAAATATTACTCTAATCCTCTAGCTTTTCATATCAGACAGCATTTATGGTTCATTTGAAAATAAAGATTAAACATACCGTATCAGAGCAGTATGAAAGATTTACAAACACAAACCCAATTGCTTAAAATATCCACTAGAGGACAGTGCAATTCAATGTGGAAAAGGAAGATAAAAAATCCCCTTGGAGAGAGGAGCAGGGCGATTTTTCCTAGTTAAAGCCAAACTATCTCATTTGACTTTAGCAAAATGATGCAAAATTTTATTTTGCCTCTTGGGGGCGGGGGGGGGGGGGGGGGCAGTTCTGAAAGGTGATAAATTTAAGGAGGCTGAATCAACAAAAAGCAAAGCAAGAAAGCTTGCATTCAAGTGAAGAAATACTGAAACAATGCAATTTTGAATGTTTTATACTATTCTAAAATAGATCAAGGTTTAAAATTCACTAGTAATGTACCCTTATACCATAGCAGGAAAAGAACTCCGATGAATCTCCAAAACAAAATTCAGATTTTTCTGTCAGGGAAGACTGGCTGACAGGGAGGAAAAGCAGATTAAGGATTTTCTCCAATGCAATTTTTTGGCCTGTATTCAAGAGGTTCCTGAGGAACAGAAGCCTCACTGAGCACCAACACCCTGTTTCTGTTACACCCAGTTGTTGTATGTTAAGCCCTTCTCTTCCGTGGCCGGTGAGATGGCGGTACCGGCCCCGCACTGCAGGACGGCCTTTCAGAAATGCGGCTCCTCTGGTGCCACCCTAAGAGTCCCAGAAACCACATCTTTGCAAAATCAAAATGTTGTAGCTCCGGTTTCTGGTGTGCTGATGTCAGCCTATGGCCTTCAGTCCTTCCTGCTTACAGAGAATTCAGGACCTAGAACAGGATACAATTTTATTGGTTTTTGCTGGTTTGAAAATGATTCAGCAACAATCCTCTGCTAATTGACCAGAGCCAGGTTGTGGCCATGCGATGGGGTAAGAAAAACATGTAGGCAAGCAGAGTTCTGTAGCAGGGAGGGCTCTGGTGCTCCTCCAATACATAAGATAGCTCCTGGCATGGAGAATCCACCAGGAACACGTCTGTCCTGGGATTTGGTCTCACTCCTTTGTAGCACTGACATAAGAAAAAATATTAAGGGATCAGAGCCCATTAAAATAAAGGTATGAGATGAAATTAGGACTGACAGATTATGCACCACTGTGCGGTATTGGAAACAGTCCCTGGAGACCTTCCTTTGCCCAGCAGCAAGGAGCCTGTCTTTTGGGAACAGAAATATTCCAATTCTATACACAGAGTCTTCCTCAAATTCCAAGATAGCATGGGAGGCAGCAACATGACCTCAGGAACCTTCATTTCAATGTTACTTTTCATCAAGCCGCATTTTGGGAACATTTCCTAATCTGCAGGGCACGTGCTCTGCACACCCGGAGCCCTGGCACAAACACATGCATCACCATAATGCCGTCATTCCCGTGCAGCCCTTGGTATGCGATCACACTTCAGATGTGTTCATGAAGATACAAACCACCACGTGCTTTCTATGCCTGTGCTACCGCCTGGCAAGACATCAGTCAGCTCCTGTCCAGAAACCATATACGCTGTGCTAATACAGCCCAGAGTGTGAGCTAATTAATCCTACTGCAGGATACAGGAAGAGCAGGCAAGCGAGTGCCTGCAGCCATGCAGCCATGCTCTTTCTGATAGGAAGCACAACCACTTCCTAATGTAATCCTTATTTATGATAATAAGGGACAAGGATAAGGAAAGAGAGGGAAAGAAAAATGTTGAGACCACAATGTACTATTCTGAAATGTATTTGAGAATCAGCACAACAGCTTTTAGTATTGTTTTGGGAATAAAATGGAGCTGGTAGTTGCTAGAACAATTGCCATTTTTGGTGCCAATACAGGAGGAGAACTCTTGCATCAGATCATTGGTACCTGGAATAGAAGTACATGAATTTGTTCTGACTATCATTTAAATAGCTGAGCTTCAAGGGCATTAAGCCCCTGGACGAGCAGATCACAATGCAGACCGATATAACATTAAGGGACTATGACTACCTACATGACCACGTATTGCAAGACTGAAAAACCCACACATGATCAGTTTGTGTGTGTCAGATGAGACTGCAATACTTCAGATTCCTTTTAATTTCCTCTGTATGCACACAGAACTAAGGTAGTTGCATGTCTAGGTCTGATTCGGGGGATTTTATTGTAGCAAAAAGACGACGCCCACACACCCCATCTCTGGTAGGCATATGCAGTAAGCACTGGTCATCGGGTACTTGGGGAATTCATGTTATCTGACTGTACCACATTAGCATGACGAGTTTTAGGTACTCTTGAAATCCACTCATGGAAGTTAGTTTATACAGTAGCACAACTGCAAGTCGTTCTTCCACAGCAGCAAAGTCTATAAAAATTGATTCAATATTTGCTGAATTTTGCCCCTCCATTTCAGTTTAATTTCTCAAAGGCACATAGTACAGTTTCTCCAACATTCTTAGTATCTAAGTCCAAATCAGATTTTTGCTAAACAATAATCAGCTTTCTGGAAAAAAAAAAAGATGATTGCATTGCTATGTTAAAGCAATGTGATATAACAGGTAGCATGGGGTCCTGTTATTTCAGCAACATGCTATGCCATGGGGATGCATCTGTGTACAGTTTCATCATACTTCAGGATGTGTTAAAAGGCAAAAGGCCAAACAATTTTAAATCATTTGAACAGAAAAAAATGCAATATTCCTTAAAAGATGGAGTGCTTGGAGAACACTGATATATGATCAAAAGGGAACCACTGCAGTACACAACCCACAGCATGTTGCTGTCAGACGAATTGTTCTAACAGTAAGTTACACTGGTCACTGTGCTGCGGCGTCTTACAGACACTTGGAAAATTACCAAAACTGATGCTATTAAACGATACGATCACAAATATCGACAAAAGGGCTTGACTAAATAAAACTGTTGATTTGATGACTAGTTCAAGTCTTCATGTTTATTTCAACAGCCACATAAAAATGTATGTATTATGAATTTGGAAATATCTTAAGGTGTGCCTTCTCTCTACTTGTTGGCCACTGGTTTGATTTTGACGTAAGTCCAGCCAGAACTTGCCTTACTGTAAACAGAGAGTTACTTCGTAATTCAAGGAAGTAAAAAAACAAACCAAACCAAACCCAAAACTGCACCAAGATCTGAAATCTTGATATGAATAATATTTGAGAACTGCTAGTAAAATTTCCAAACAAAGCACGACATCTGAACATGTCACTTTAAAACTATTCTAAAACATTTTTTTTTTTTAATTTGCTTCTGGAGTCCCTCCACATCTGATAACTATGTAGCCTTCAAAAGGCACATGGGACCCTATCAAACCAGCTTATCTAACTGGAGTGATCTGGAGACACGGCGAGGTTTGAGTGAACACCGCCACTCGCCAGAAGAAGGCACACCTACGGCTGATGAGAACACCCACAGGTCTACTAGGTGTCAAAATCTCATGCTTGTGCTCTGAAACATCTGTCATCCACTGTCTGGAAACAGTAAAAACTAATTTGTCCTGTAAGATACTGAAATTATATTTGCTCATGGCAAGATTACACCACCTTTCTCTAAAGAATTTGGCAATGGCTACTTTCAAAGCAATGACTAATGCAAAACAAGTTCTATCAGGTCTGTTCTGGGTCTGGCAATTTTTAGAACTCCCAGTCTGCACAGTGAGAATTGTGCCCAAAAAATCTCAAGTACAAAATTGAAAGGACTTTTTGTAAGCACACTTGATGCTTACACTTTTCTTACACTATGAACAAAAAAAAGCCCCAAAACAAAAACAGGAGTCAAAAAAGTAACAAAACTTTGGAAATTATTAGCAAATGAACTATCAGAAACAGTTTACACAGACAGAAAAATAAGATCCTAAAGGCATGGCCATGTATACAAAGTTGGCAACCAAAAAGTCTGATGAATATTGCTAACTTCTAAGGAAGGCTGAAAAAAAAAAAAGGGCAAGCCAATCATCATGGCTTTGCATTTCTGCTCAGGAGAACAAGAAAAAAAAACTTAATCTTTAAAACAGACTTTGATTTTCTCCCCATATTGAAAGCTAGGAACTCACTTTGCATGAAGATTTCATCTTCTGTTTATAGAAGGCACAGGAACCTAGGAGCTGGAATTTTAAGAGAGACTCCACATGTTGAAAGATTGACACTGTAAGACTTCACAGCACCAGTCATCTGTCATTTCTTTTTCCCATCATTACATGTTCAGCTCTACACCTTGTTTTGGGTAAGGGACAGACCCAACTGCCACTTTTCAAGCCATCGTGGCAAGGGATTTATTTCCTGAAACCAACAGTCATCAAACCCTATCTTTACTCGCTCTTTAGAAATAGCCTTAGAGATACAAATACTGTATTTATCTAGACTATCAAAATACTAAGTGATCATTCCCAACACAAGGGAGTAAAGAGATGAAGAACAGTTACTTTTGTGCTCTACAGACTTGGGATCTTCCTATTCTGTCACCTGAGAAACATCTTTGACATGTATTCCCCAAGCAGGAGAGAATGAAATGCTACAGGAGCTCCTATATAGGTCACACTGCCTTTCCTACTGAGACAACAGCAACTTCTAAAACGGAATTCTGTGCTTCAAGAAGCTTAATTAAAGTATAAAAATGCATTGTCATGGGTACTGTACTGCATATACACATCTGAAATCTCCAAATAATTAAAATCTGTTATTTTATGGAAACACGGTATTCATAAAAATGTGAATTACTGTGCTTATTAGGTTTCAAATTACTACCACGTAAAAATCAGCTCACTATTAACAGGTCAGTAAATCAAAATAGAAACACTAAATCTGAGAAAAATATGAAGAAAAGTGACAGATACTGAACAAGCTTCATATACAGTAAGACAAAATAAACTAGGAATTTCCATCTTCGAAAAGGAAAGCTGAAGGAGGACATCCAGCAAAGACTGCAAGTAGTAAGAGAAAAAAGGAACAGGGTGCAACCACTTTGTACCTGCCTCCAGGTAATTTTATTTCTTAATCCTTAGTTCTTGTAACGCCAGAGGTAGTGAAAATACAAAAGGGGTTATTTCACTGTTATTTTTAAATGCAGCATACATTTATTGTGTGAAACTAATTGCCACAGGATATTGCTTATGACAAAAGCTTACATGAGTTGAGAATATACAGTAACAAATACACCAAAGACTCGTTAAGTACAAGGATATCAAAGATCACTAGAAAGCAGGGAAAATACCCCAGGAAAGCACCCTCAGACACTTGTTGTCTTCTTGTGTTCTTCTCCAGGAACCTGCTTTTGGCCACTACTGGAGGAAAAAAGATCAGATCGAGACAGATCTAAATCCTACTCAATGCAGTTACATTCTTCCATTAGAAAAAAATGTGTATCCATAAGTTACAACACCTATACACTCTCCCTGTCCAAATTAAATCACAAAATAGTTAATGCTTGAGTCATATGTTCCTTTACCACTTTCGGTGATTACCATACTGTCTAATCTCAGCAGTTACCACTTAGTACGATTCAGGTATGTGGTCTGGACAAGTGATTAGAATGGGTGATTTTGATTACTTCTCTTTTCATTTTAATACAATCAATTCCCTGCTCTTTCCTATTCTTTCAAGGATAGGAGCCCAATCAGCAGACGGGAACCTAAATTCATACCTGTGACTTTGTCCACATGGGGAACAAGTTTAAGAATAGCTTATGTATGCCCTCTTCCTTTTGCTTCATTAAGCCTTCTCATCAAGCAACTGGTGCTCCAACAGGGAGAAAAGCTAGTTCCCTACGACGTTACCAAGCCCTAGATGGAAGACAACATAAGGAGAACTTGGACATTTTCCTTGCACCTTGCTAAACTCGGCCTGCAACATTTCCTGACAGCAGAAGGAGATGTGGGGCAGCTTACCACCCATCAGCTCAGACTCTTTCAGCAGCAGCTGACCATCAGGACTTGCTACCACCTCAGTGTTAGCGAGAACTTTTGTTCCAGAAATGTGTCTTCCAAAGACCGGCTGCTCTGGCATTATATATTAAAGACATTCAGCTCAGAACAGGACTGCTGAAAGATAGATAATGATCTTTATCTTCCGCAAGGTTTATATAAAGTAATTTAAACTAAAAAAAAGTGACAGTTTAAAAATTAATGACCAGTAATAACATCCCCACAAATAGGATGCTAAGCTAAGAACTGTATTATTGCAAAACAGGATGACTCAGGAGTTGACAAAGTGGTTCTACATACTTTTTGGATTGTGTTATTACTTGCAAAATCAAAAATGCAACATTTTTTTCTTGGGGGGTGTGTGTGTGAAATCAGCCTCTCTGACAAATAGAAATCAGTGATGTCACTTTAGTCCTCCTAATAATTCAATCTATCATCTTCATTTTCAGTAAACTTTTTCCACCTATTTCCTGCATTAAAAAAGGGAATCACCTTCAGAGAAATAATTATTCGATAATGACCTACCAGCCACTTTTCACAAATTTATCAAAGTATCCTGTAATAAAAACAGAGCTGAATGTTTTTAACCACAACCCCAAAGTGATACAATCGGCAAATCTAAACTGTGAAAGTTATAAAGCTACATTAAGAAACAGATGGAGTGAGCATAAAACAATCACAGATAAGCCAGCATAAAGGAACTTAACTTTAGATTAATCAAGGTTGAGATGCCCCAGGCAGCCATGGGGAGTCACACACATTAAAATTAAAAGCAGCAGCATGTAAATCACAGCCTGCTTCCTATATCTCAACCCAGTTCTGTACAGAATAACACATGGAATTGTAGGTGTCTCTGTTAACCATGTTCCCTTGCTTCACAAGTGATTTTGCAGTATGGTCAAGGAAAACACGTAACTCCAAAAATGGCTCTCCTATATACCTGTTAACTTCAGTGAGAATTGGAAAAATCTTATGAGGATTTTAAACTCCCACATTAAATTGCAAAAAAATGTCAGAACGAGCCTCAAACACCTGAAACTACACAAGATGAAAACAAGCAAATAGCCAGCAAATATTCAGTTATAAACCCAACCATCTATCACACAGCCAAAAGCTGTCACTTGGCTTCAGGAGCAGACTTTTTCTAAATTCAGATTTTCTGCAGTGATCAATACTGTATTATATTGGCAACTTAACAGTAGTTCCTTGGTGTAGGAATCCAAAGATAAAAATAAAAGAACCAACTCCAAAACAAAAACTATTTCAGAACCTTGCTATAGTGCAAAACTCAATCGCAATATTTAATGCCAAGCAAACAGATAAGACCAGCAGTGCCTCATACCTTTTGATCTCAAAATCAGATAAACGAGCACATCCAAAGTAGATTACTTATTCTACAATTTGGTAGTACAAAAGTGGAGTCACAGGTTTATATCTTCTTGTGGAGACTATTTTTTTTGTTTGTTTTTTATTTCACTGCTGGATGATCCACAGAAAGAAAAAAATTCCCATTGTCAGAATCTATTTCATCACCTGAGAAACACACCTTGTGCTCCGATATCACACAGTAACAAGAACCAATCACGATCTGGGCTAAGCTGTAAAAGTCAATTCTAAGTCTATATTTCAAAAGAAAACAATACAAATGGTTATAAGCAAGGAAATTAATGCAGGCAGAAACAGTTTAATGCATGTATTGCTTGTAGTTTTTGTTAATTACTTTTTAAGTACTTATGCACAGTAGTAGCTAAAGAGAATTTGAAAGAGATTACATAAAAACGTTTCCAAGTGGGTGTTTCACGCTGAGCCACAGTCTGCTGTAGTAGCACTGATTAATCAGGAAAGCCTTGCCTTCACTTTCAAGGCCCTTAATGGCCCGCCATAATCTCATTCCCACGCTCTCTTCAAGCATCAACAGGGTAGGTTCCTGCCTACACTCTGTCCTGCTAGTTGATGGCTGCCACCAGCTAAACTTAAACAGTCACGTTAATGCACTTTGCCATATCGGAAAGAAGTTTTCCATTAAGATTCCCCCGTGCAACTCCACTGACACTTTTTAGTCATGACATCTACAACCCCCCCAAAAACCTCATGGGCTGACAAGGGTAAGGCTCTTGGCAACCTGAAACCATTGTGACTGTAGCTCTCAGTTTCCATTTTCCATCTTGGACCCTACTGGAACTTCACAGGTTCCTGTAATGGCTTTAATCCAATTAAAGCACGAATGGAAGGAGAGAGGAGCAAGACCTTCCTTTATCACCCGATATGACTTAGCTGTAATGCAAAATCATATCCTAGGACAGTCAGCTTTTTGAATTAAAGACTTGGTTTTTATTCTGCATTGACATACAGTCTGGCATGATGTCGTCCTGGTCCACCAAGAGCCAATATAAAAGAAAAAAATACTACTACTGACACTGTACTGTAGCAGCAATTAACCCAATCCAGCAGCTGCAAAATGACAGTGGCTCCACTGTGAACTAATACACTGGCCCTGAAAGCAAATCCATGTGTGCTTCGTGCTATTGCTTTTTAATTCACTGCAGTTGTCATTTTAATGCTACAATTCACCTCCACAGGAACGCACTTCAAACGAACACAGGCACTCGCAGCCACCCAGCACAGCGACGCGTGGTTATGTTGTCACCAGTGCTGGCCCTAAACAAATACAGATCATAGCTCTGGAATGTCGGCAGGTGACACGCGGAGGATGCTCAGAGGACCTTATCCATGTCCTTTGAAAGGGATGGGAACTCAGCGGTTCTCAGTGGCATTTGCAAAAAGGACAATGGACGAATTGAACACCTTTGCAACAAGTCCCTATTCTAGAAGGCCCTTCTTTTTTTGGGTGGAAAACATCACCGATACTCAATTTCTGGGAGATGTCAGTCCAAAGTAGACTATCATATTTGGCCTTTAGGGCACCAACACACAGCTGAAGAATTTCAGTTGAAGAACGGCTTCTTGTACTTATTATTTGATTTGATAAAGCCATCTACCAATTAAGCGTGGACACACACTAAAAAACTCAAGCCGAGTACTTCTGAAAAGCCAAGATACCCTGCAGCACCCTCAACAGCTCTCACCTTGGTGACACCTTTGAGTGTTTATAAAGAGCAAAGGAAAGGACTCTGGTTTACTTCTGCCTAATTAAAATGTTTTAAAAGAATTTAATTACAACATGCCAAACCACACAAATGTAAAGATCTTTCCTACAGAGAATCAGTGATGAATTGAATGATTACTTTTTTTTTTTTTAATCAAACTGTTGGCAAGCGGTGTGGGTTTCCTGTTTGTAAACAACCACATGAATGCTAAACATATTTATTCACAACTTGACACGAAATACAGCTCTGTAATTAATCATTTCCCTATCCAATTCAGCAAAATAAAAACCCAAACTTGTACCCCTTTCTTATTATGAAATAGTCAGTTACACATAAATGAATAATTATCGAAATTATCAACTATCTACAGATGTGCAGCTCTTTTCAGTCCAGACAATGGCATACCCCTGATGCATGCTGGTAATCTCGCACACATTCACTTCTTCTTTGTTTTAAGTGAGAAAATCTCCTTACATATTAAATAAGCTCAATCATGGCCTATTAAAACTATTGTTTCAGGTTATCTATTAATTGCAGGCTTCTCCATCTATATTCAATTCTACGATGCCAGCACTCTTATTAATTGAAAAATGCCTGCATGAGTGGGTAAAATGTTAAAGGCCATGGTTTATGACTAATTCTGTCAAAATAAGGTAACTCTTAAAGTGTGAAAAGTTGTCCTTGGAATTAATGCTTGAAATTTTGTCTTATTTTAAAAACATAAAAGCTGAGTTTCAGATATATATATATAAATCATTATAGTTTATTTAATTTCACAGGCTTAAATAATTTGCAAGAATAGTTTGCTTACCAAGAGATATTTAGATCTGAAAGAGTGTATGATTACACTTCCTGTAAAACCTTGTTTTCATCTTCTGAAATGCAACAATTCAAAGTCCGTAATACAAAGACAGAGGAAACTACGTTGCTTATGTTAAAAGATTAAATTCTTTGTAGGAATGTTATATTAATCCAAAATAGACCAGAAATGTAATCTGCTGCTTGAATACAATTTTGAATATTGTGGCCGCATTTGTACGCTTTTTTCTCCACTTAAATGGGCAAAGTAATTTTACAAGTGCTTTACAAACTCATTACGTTCAAATGGAATAAAAGTAATACGCAGGCATATTGTACAAGTGACATCTCTGACAGTCAACAAACTTCTGCTGGTAAAATAAACAAACAAAAAACTACAAGACAAACAATTAAGAACACAAAAGATGTGCCAAGACCTGGATTAGAATAGCATGATGCCTTCTTTCTAAATGTTCTTTTTCATTAGTTTACTCTTGAACTAACAAAACACCAAATTTCTTACAGACTTAATACAAGAATGCTCCAGAAGTCTAATACAGGAACTTAAATTCAATGACTTTGTTTAAATACCTGTAACTCATGTACAGTATTGCAAGATAGTTTTCCTTGGTGTGATGGAAAGAGGAGTGGGAAAGGAGGGGAAATGATTAAAATTTATAATCCATGAAGTCAACCAAATGATTCTTGAATAACAACAGATATAATGCATTTGTTATCAAAGTTTCACTTTGTCATTTGTCTTCAGTGTCTGCAGCTGACAGATATACTCATTTATAATCCTTTGCCAGTTGCAGACTGGCAAACTCTTTTGAATTAGTCCCTTGACTTGAGCCTATGAATTAAATTCTTTCCACAAATGACTGGGCAATGTTTCAAAACTTTGCTTCAAGATGCCCAAAAAGTCCTATATCATACCTAACAGAGAAACCAGCAGGCTATTCCCTGGTGTTTGCTGGAATGTTGGTTCTCTTCAGATTTAAACACAACCTGGATGAAAAAATTTAAGAAGTGTAAAATGAAAAGTATCAAGAAAATCTCTTTGCCCTACAAACTCCTTAACAGTTCCATTTTTGATCTAAATTAGAAGCACTTCTAAATCTCCAAGGAATTTCATTAAGTAGAGCGCCCCAAAAAATTTCTTTGCTTTTATATCTGTTCCACTGCCTTTAATTCCTTCTTGCCATAAATGCCTGAAACAGGTTGAAAATTGCTGTTCACATCAATGAAGAAAAACGCTCTCCCTTTTGGAGTGACAAACTCTTTTCTTTGTTCCAAAACCAAGAGTGAAACACTATTGAAACTGCATGAAGAAGAATATATACTTAAAAAAATATCTACACATTAAAGCCAAGGTACGGTGATTACTGTATCACTCCTTTCATTCCGGATTATTCTGATTATATGGAATTAGATTGTTCACAAAATCCTCTATGAGCACATGATCAAAGCTATCTCAGAAATGCGATGATTACCAATTGCCACTCCAGGCAACACATTGCTACAGACAAAATTGATGCAAATCAGAAATGAGAAGCACTGGAAAAGTGCCATAGGTCCTTGTTGAAATAACCAGTACATTTTTCTCATAAATGCTCAACTACTTGACAGTCACCATTTCTTGATTTTTCAACTAGCCGGATGACAAACCCCAAATATTTGATTAACAATATATCAAGAGGCTTTGGAATTCAGAATTAGAGAATGAACCGTTTCAGCAAGTTGGGGCGGCTCATGCATTGTAATTAAAGTACACAAGCATTTGTAAAGGTTCCTTTGCAAGAGATTATCAAAGTAGTAACTCGATGTGGAAGCAAAAGCATTGCCAGGGATTAAGAACAAGACAGGTTGGATTCAGAAAGCAAAATGCAGAACAGAAGGGTCAGTATTCATTTTGGGAGATATCTAGCAGTGCGTTCACTAGCAGTGCGGACATTTCTCAAGTTTTCATTTAAAATACGTACAAGTACACTAGAACGGTGAGAAGTCATACAGCCAGTGGTCCAAAGAAAGCAAGTTAATTGGCTAGAGCCGACAAAAACCAGAAGGAACAATAATACAGCAGTAGTGAAATGATCCATTTTACCAGTTCCTGCACTCTGTCATCTGTGAATGTATTCCTCTGCTCAGGTAGAGCAGTGAGAGTCTTGTACACGCCAGTGTCTATTCATCCTGTCAAAAAACCAGCACCTGCTCAAAGTCCAAATAATCAAGTTTGGTTAACCAAGCACCTAAATACATGTGCAAACCTCTTCAGTTTTCTATACATTTTCAAATATTCAACAAAGCAGAGACTAGCAAAACCTCAAGCAGATTTTTTTTTTTTTGCAACAGATTCAAATAGTAACAGGTGTGGTACTTCACAGGGCAATCAATATACATATAATTGTATTTCACTAATCCTTATGCAATGAATAGATTTACTTGTTCACATAAAGAGAGCATTCTTTTATAATCACCACTATCAGAAGAGTACAGGGAATATATAAACCCATTTGAAATAAAATGTTGCCATTTAAATAATATTCTCAGATTGACCTTCACAAATATATTTAATCACTCCAAGCATATGGATTTTATCATTGAAAAGTTAATACAAAGTTTTAATAAATTAAAAAAAAAATAGTTCAGGAAGTCTGAATAAGATTTTTTATTTCGGGTTTGTAATTGCCTCTTATAGGGTTTCTCTAACCCTTCTCTTTTAAGTAGCTATTTGAAAGTTACTGTCAGATACACAATAACTACCAGAGATGACAATTCTGATCCAAACTGGTAAAGCTTTTGCTCATGTCCTGTATTTATTGATTCTGTATTCTTTTCTTTGAAGGACAGGCTACTTGGGGTACAGAAAGCTCACCGTTTGGTGTTTCAAAGGAGGCTTATTCAACACCATTCTTTAATGCAAATTGCTAAGGCAAGACCAAGGACGTGACATATCACTGTCACCAGGAAGTCTGGAGTCTCAGTCCAAACAGTTCCGTGCCAAGTTAGTCATTGGGTTTTTGCACTTATTTACAATGAGCACTCATTCAATGTCATCATCTCAGTTATTTTTCTGGCCTGCACTCAAGTTCCCATAAAATTTCCCTTCCTGCACAACAACTATGGTCCAGTTGATCACCATCATAGCCTGCCTCTATTATTACCTGCTAGGCTTTGATTACCAGGACCTCAGCAAATCCATTATCGCTGATTTCTTCCTATGGCTGCAGCTGTGATGATGACTTCTAGAAAACACTGGAACCGGCAGAAAATGCTGTAGTTCTACCCTGAGAGCTTGCTGCTTTCCCTTTGGTATAAAATTCATGCAAGAGTTACAAAGCTATTTTTGAAATATTTTTTTACTCTTCAGGCTTCAAAATCAAAACCCAGCAAGCCCTTGGAAGTCCTGGTTGTATCTGTCTGAACTCTCTGACCACACACAACCCTGTGGAATTGCAACCCTCCTTTATGCCCCACATTTATTATTTGACGAATGAATTCCACAAACGCATCTAATGGCAAATCATGGTTCACATGAAGGTGGCACTTAAATTCTTTCAAACATTTTACAGCCAAACAACTAAGAATCTACCTGTTGTGAACTCACAAAATCAGACAACTGCCTTGGTCAGAATCTACATTTAGCTACAACCATTGGTTGTAGCATAGGCAGGACAAAATCTGTTAAAACACAGAATTCTGCCACAGTTCAGATTATATATTGCTGAATACAGATACCACTGGGATGGATGTTCGGATTCTCAGTTTACTTACTGGTTATTTTCAGGCCTTCACTTGTATGGCATGCATTTGTAAGCATTCTCCTAAAAGCATGTTGGTCTATCCATATAGCAGAAAATATGCATGCACACAGTTGAGCACTGCACACAGCTGCAAATGTTAAGGCTCACATACAAACCCTCAAAGAAACAAGAACCATTTTATTGATTTCTGGATAGCTCTTTTGGTTTTCTAATTATGAAAAAAGCTACAGGTAGCAGTTTCCTTCAGTATGACACTGAAGGTGTCACCTGTTTCTCATTAATTTTTCATTGCTACAAGAAAAAAGTCTTTTCTAGGAGCGCTCAGTGGCTGTACAAGACTGCTTCGTTCACTTTTCAACACCAGACACATATTTATTCTTAAGTTTTCAATTTCACTGCATAGCTTGCTATGCAACTCGCACACATCAACCACAGCAGCAGACAGCTTTTCACCAAAAACTTGTAACTTGACATATACCTTGTCTTGCCTTAGGCTTAAATTGATTAATTCATCTTTCACTTGTGGTAAAGTCTTCCATTTAAAATGTTTTAGTAGGAAGAGGCAGATTTTACAAACTGAACTACGAAGAGAACTTTTCAGCATCTCTGTCACAGTTTCCCACTTGGCATTATGCACAGCTGTTAAGAAAGTCTTTAACTTAATTTTGCTGTTGATATCTACATTAAGTTTCTGTTTTTCAGCTTCTTTTTCCTGTGCGCAATACAAGGTCTACAAAGCAATGGTTGTCGCAGTCACTTCTCCTCTCGGCATTCAGTTTAATTCTCATATTCTCAGATTTTTGGCAAGAAAATGGAGTCAGAGAAAGCAACCATAAAAGTTACACAGAATCTCAAAGATTCACTTGACTTAGGAAATTCGATCTATTACACTACTGAATGGAAGATTACCAAATAACTTTTGGCAGGAGGTATCTAATACTTTAGAAGGTAACAACATACTACAATAGGAAGCGCAAACTCTGGAAATTCAAATGGATAAAAAGGAATCTCATACATAAAAATAGATTAACTATGGAAAAGGTTACAGGTGTATACATGGTATCTGCCTAAACTAATGAAGTATGTATATAAAGAATGTGAATTTCTTCTAAAGAAGACACATGCTAATTCAATCACAAGACTTTGAACTCAAGGCAGGATTTTTTAGCCAAGAGTTTGCAGGACGTCAGACTGGATGATCTTAAGGGCCTTTCCTAAGCTGCAAGTCTGTCTCAAGGACCAGATACAGATTTGGTTTTGTATAGCCTCTATGTACCTTAACATATCGAGCATATTACAGATATAAATTTGTTTTTTCCCTAGAGGAACACGGTAGCTTTTACTTGGCTTTCCCCCACATAACTAGTTACAGGTGTAGAACCAGCAGATACGAGCCTTCTCGCTTGCACTCATTTTGGTAAGGCTGTACCAGATAAGAAGCTGACCCATAGTTTTTTAAACAACTCTGTTTCATTGAAGTATTGCAGGTATACAAGAAAACTGAGTTCAAAACCCACTGAACTGGAATGGCAGATACTTGACACGATGCAAAAAGAATATGTACCTTAATAACAAAAACAATAACTGAAAGACATTCTCAAGTAAATCAAAGCCAGCATTTCCCTGGATATACATTCAAAGTCATAGAAACACAAACAACCAGGGCATCTTCTGCAATACTGATGCTGACAGTGCATCAAGAAGAAAATGGAAGAGGCTACAGTAATTTCAGGGTTCATTAGAAACACAGAGAGTGGGGAAGAAATCAGTGTTTGCCAAATAGAAAAAGGGCAATATACCACTAAGGAAAGAAGCTTTAATTTCAAGCTTCTAAAGTGAGTATCATAAATAAAGTTTTTTAAAAAATTAAATTCTCAGGTACTTGTGTCTGTATGCTGTAGAAATGCAGACATTAAGTTATGTAAGTACAAACTTCTGCAAAACATACAGGCAACACTCTAAAAGTTATGCCGCAGTGATCCTTTTTCCTACATGCCTTGGGCATCCCACCTTGCCTTCCCTAAACATTTCTAGTGGGTGAATATCTACTGATTAGAGCACAGAGCAGGTGGTTCCAGGGCTGCAACAAGGAGAAAAAGAGCCATGTAGCTTCTACGAACCACTCCAAAACCTCATCTGGAGCTTCCCAAAATCCACTGAGAATCTTCTGTTGATTTAATAAGGGCTAAATGTGAGCAAAGGTTAACCCACTCTTCAGCAGCATAACTACGCCTGATTGCAAAAGACATTCCTTCAAATACTTCTGCTGGCTTTTAGTTGTCCTAGAAAGCTGGAGACATTGTCCCATAGGTGGCAGCTACTATACAGGAACACACATTTTCAGTGATCATCTTTGCAAAATGCAACAGTTAAGAAGTCAAGAGTAATTTAAGGTACTGAGAGTAAGAGAGTGACATAACATCATCCTAATGACCACAAAAAGCAGCAGCAACCCATAGACACAAAACCCAGATGACTGATAGCGTATCCATCGGCTGCTCCCTTGACAGCTCACTGCGATTGTAGGACAGGAGGTGAGAGTCAGGGAGTTCCACCTAGAAAATAAACTAAGCATATATGGAAAGCTACGCTGAAAGTGGCAAAAAGATGAAGAAAAAAAATCCCAAATGTTTTGTTCATGAAGTTGCTCAGCTTTGTAACCCTAGGCGTTGTAACCCTAACAGAGAGAGATGAGTTGATTTTCATCTGACATTACCCCTTTAGTACCACAAAGTGTGGTAAAGATGCAAAACACTCCTCGTGGTAAACTTTGTACAAACAGCATATAAAACTGGTGCATTTTGGACGTTGGTAGAAACAGCTGTTTCCCGTTAATGCTGTGTATCCACTTTCCCAGGTGAAACTCTCCTCTGTCTTGCAGCTGAAGGCCAGCAACTGCGATCAACAGCATTACCGCCAGCTTGATTTTCACTTGCTTTTGAGACACACGGAAAGCCACTTCTAGGCCTTTTCATACATAAAGCAAATCTGACTAGCAGGAAATAAAATGCTACACCATGCTATTCTGCCAAGAATTGCAGAGAACACTACTGCTCAACACTGAAGACAACAAAAGGCACATCCCTTGACAGGGAAACGAGACACAAGCGCGTCCCCATCGTGCCTAGAAAGGGAATAGGACTGCAGAACAGAGGATGTTTAATGGCAGCCACCGCATGTCATTTAAACATGGAAACAGCGTTAGAAGCACCGTTACATGGCCTGTTCTCTAAGCACACAGCTGTACACACCTTAGGTTCACATTTCTGAAATTCTATTTATCCTGATGTTAATGGAATTTACAGCTTGAATTATGGAATAAAATAAAAGCAACACGAGCAGTGGAAATTTAAAACTATTATTAACCCTGTAGATTAATAATTAGTGACCATTCGCCTAGCATGACATATGATAGACAGGGTAGCTACCAAACCATTCGAATCAGGTATTTTAGAAGTCTGTATGATCCTTCCTTTCTCCCCCTCCTCAAATATTTATTTTCTAATAGCAATAATGACCTCAGTATTCAAGGCAGCCTTTGAAGATTAACGACCAGTGGAGGTTAATGGTCCTCAGCTATTCTTCAAGCCATCAACTCCTCCCAGCCAGTCATTAATCCCCAAGAAATGCCTTAATGCTTCACTTACTACTGCTTAAGCATCAAGCCTGTAAATTTTCAGCGCATTAAATTTCAAAAAGTAACCTTTTTCTCTTCATAGGCCACTATTTCAACAAAGCAGACAGATGAGATGAAATGAAAGTGACTTCATTTTACAGGGATCCTACTCAGCTTTAGAAAACAATAGTATTTATTTGAGTTTATTTGCATTTATATGTTTTGGACACTAATAAATAACATCTCTTTTCTTGTCAACTCAGTAAATTTCCTGACAAAATGCTGATACCAAACCTTCTTCAGCCAGCATGTCAACAGGAAAAAAAAATCTGAGTGAGAACAGTTTTTGTTAGTTTCTTTCTGCTGCAGGAAAAACAACAACATGGAGGAACTACTAGTACTCCTTTCTTCTGCTGAATGTGTCATTGATCTTTGACACCTATATAAATATTTACACCCGTACTCTCCCCCTCCACTCAGCACCAGTGACATCTGCAGCAGGAGACAACACCAGGGGACGTGGCATTGCACAACTCAAGGCCACGCAATCTGGTTTCTAACAGAGGCTCTGCCACTGACTGTTGGGTAACCTTGGGAAAGTCTTGTCACCTCCAAAGACCACCTGCTTTTCTTTTTTTGTTTAAGGAAAGGAAGAGCTCTACTGTAGGATGCTGACTAAGAGACCTTGATTTCAGCCCAGGTTTCTATTCAATACTCCATAAACAATAACAACAAATCTCTTTTCCAAGGGTCCGCTGAATTCAGAGTTCACCGGAACATAGTTTTGTACACCAAACTGGCACAGCATGTAAAAATTGCCTTTCCTCCAAACCATTTATTAGTCTTTTGGGAAGTCATGGTATGTGGTAAAGGACTTGCTTAATTGTCTTTGGATGCCAACAGAATAAACCCCCCAAAATAGCAAAAAAAATTAAGTCTTTATTCAAATAGTGACATCATCAATCAAATTTAATCTGTATCCATTCAGAAGGTCAATTATCCAAATGTGTCTAATTTAAACTGCACGTGATCTAGACAGCCCATCAATCATTTAAAGGGCAGACTTTCTTTGCCTTTTTATTTCCCTTTCTCTTATTCTTCCAAATGGACATCAAGTTTTACATTCTATTCTTATTGTTGTACTCTGGCTGTTTTACAAAGCGTTCACAACTTGAATTCTCTGACATTCAAATGAAAAAGAAAAATCCTTTGTAGGGTACAGTGTCCGCAGTTATGATAAACAAAACAAGATTTCATTATTTCTGAATCATTTTCTTTGAGGAATACACCACAACAGATTCAGAAAAATGTTGACATTACATTTAGAAAAAGACTAGACATAATATCAGACTATTATCATACTCATTTATATTGGCACTCAACTAGCATTAGTTGTGAAGGCAACAAGGCTAGCTGTCAAACAGGCACAAACTGACAAGCTATTAGAATGCCAACTGGATGTATTCAATTAGAAAATTTACTCCAGCACTGAAAAATATTGCTTTAAAGATAAGGCAGAAACGTGATGTGTGTTGACCAGGAAAAAGTGATATAAAATTAATAAGCATAGACAGAAATTTATCTCTTCCTTTCTGCAATAAAAGCTAGAAACAGATAGATTAACTCCAAAACATTAACTCAAAAAAGGTAATATCCCAAATGAATCAAAGGAAAACAGCTTGGGCAAGTCTATGACATGGTTCTGCCCCAAAGACTGACAAGGTCTGTGACCTGCTAGAAGCCACTTTGGGACCCTTCAGCCTTTGACACTCACTTTTCCCCCAAGTACTGAATAAATTTAATTCTCAATATCAAGCAGAACTGAGGTTTTCACCAGCTCTGAAGACAAACAACATAAAACTCACAGCTCGATCTGGACCATCCGTTAACCCCCCCAGACACTGGCATTAAATGCCACCATGCCTGCTTCCTTACTAATCCTTCAGAGGAAGATTTGTTTCCTCCACCAGCGAAGGCGTTGAACTGTGGAGATACACATGGTCACCACTTCCCACCAGGGAGGTGGATGAAGCTCTGTACTGGGAAGCGCCAGTGCAAACCTGAGCGCAGGAGCCAAAAGGAGAATGGGTAAAGGAAGAATGAAAAGGTGTTAGGAATACAGGTTCCTGTATGGGAAAGGATGAAGATTCAGAGGAATAGAGAGGAGCTGTAATTCCTATAAAAGTCTGGACTTACGCACCCAACACATTTGAAGCCAGATCCTGTTATCAGATGCAAATCTGGAATTATGCCACAGCCTCTAGAAACAGCACTTACCAACTGCCATCTTCTGTGCATGCAACAAGACCACTAGTTAAAAAACAAAAAGCCACCTAATAAGGAGTTCCAGTTACTCTCTTGACAGGCCATGAAGTATCTTTCCTTTTTCAGCCTATTTCCTTTTAAAATTTTCCATAGAAATGGCCTCCACTTATTTTAGATATTAAGTGCCTTTTGGCAGGATTTTGCAAACAGAAATGCAGACTGGGTAAAGTGAAGAACCTACTCAGCAGACTCCTTGCCTGCATCAGGAAGGGCACAGACCAAGCTAATTTCAGGATCAAAGTCTTACACTATAGCTCTTGCTGTTAGGAATTTTTTTGATGATACTCACTGCTCTTTGTATTTTAAAAATGTTTAGTTCCAGTTTTACTAAGATTAAATAATTATACTCCATCCCTCATATTTACACCTTTCATACACTTCAAAATACTCAGCATGCCCCCTCTTCCCAGGGAGTATAATTTTTTAACGGTTCCCTATAACCCTTTCACCTCCTGCCTCCACTATTTTTGATGCTCTCTGATTTATGCAGACACAGAAGTTTTACAGAGGGAGAAAATGAAGGCATTTATGCCAGGTCCAATTTATCAAAACCTACACGGGAATGGTTTCAAAGGCTAGGAAATAAAAGTTTTCCCTATTCACATATTTACAAAATGCAATCAAAATTCAACACCTCTTTTAAAAAAATATTAATAAGGAGAAAAAAAAGAGTAAATATTTTTACTTTACCTCAGGGTAGGAAAGGTACCATAGAGCTAAAAAACTGGATTGGAGAATAGCAACAAGATAAGGGAAGTTTACCTGAAACTGTTATGACAAAAACGTGTACAGGGCATGCATGGAAAACTGGTATGTCTGATAGAATAAATAAATAAATAAATAAACACGAGATAGTATGGGAAACTCTAAAAGTTTCACTACTGTGAGCATGGAGTGACATCATCTCTTAAAGGTGCCAAAGATATGAATGCCCTATGTGGATTTCCCCCCATGAGTGACAATAATCATAAAGATACAGCAACTGCACCATCACATTTTTTTTTCACATCATTTATTTGGTTTTGGCTTTTTGATGTTGGTCTTTTGAGGAAATCAGTTTCTATAGAAACAATTCTGTCACTGATGCAGCACACAAAGTTGTGTCAGTGAAAAGTTCATTTACATACCATTTTGAAATCTGAAAGGTGCTTTTGGGTAAAACAAAAAAAAAAGCCAACAACAAAACAAATTGTACTGAAACGTCTGTTGCATCTGTGGCTGCACCAACTGCCTTTACCCAGTGGACAGCCAGTGCTTCCCTGTGCTGTATCCAACCTATGGAGAAATCTTTTCTCTCCACTCTGCATGCAGGCAGTTGCTGAGAAAGAAGAGTATCTCAAAAATTTCCAACTCCAGTACTATCTGGACCTCTCAGACACACTCCCAAAGGAAGGATTCTGTCTTAGCATCCCACCTTAAGCAGGAAAGTAGTCCTGCACTCAGCAAGTTATCTGCCTTTGACCCTAAGTCTCAAGAACCAGATCACCCCTGTATCATCTACTCCTGATAGGTTTTCTGATCTGAATAAAATTACTCCAGTCGTTCTGGAAAGGTACGAGATATCTCCTCTTGTCCCCTGCTAAGATTTTCCAGGAAGTGTTGCTGCAGAGCTGTTGTGACCATTGGAACCCTGCTGTGTTAGCAAGGTGGCCGGAGCCCCAGTCTTCCTCCAAGGCAGCAAGGCCTTATTATTAATAATTATTTATTATTACTAATTATTAAATTAGTAATTTCTTGGTGGCCCTACTTTATTGTCCCTGCTGCAGTTTGTTTCCTTCTGGAAAACTGAAGCTGTAAAAGTGCTATAAAATGAGTCACAAATGCTATTTGGAAAACAAAACCAAAGAGGAATCTACAGTTCATGATAACAGACACCACATTCCCTAACTGCCACAATGCCAGCAAGCAATATTTGGCTTCAAAGTGCACACAGTTACATGAGCACTGCTTGAGACTCTGTATACGTGCATGTACATACCTGCATACATACATTACCTGGAGAAAAAAATATCAGTTTAGTTTGCTCTGCACAAGAAAGAACTGAACAGGTATTAAGGACCCAATCTGACTTTAGTTAGATTAATGCAAAACACCACTAACACTCCAGTACTGAGAGATTTATAACTAACAGAAATATTTCACTGAGAGGAGAATCAGACCTTGACCGCTCATGGAAATAAGTCTTTTCTCTTCCTATGACAGTTTTGAAATTTCATCCATAACTCTGAAAAAGGAAATTTGAAAATTATTCTCAGTTAAATCCATAGAAGCACTGACCTTCAGTATCTATAATGTTCAAAGAAAAGACACTTACACTTCTGATTGACAAATCTATTGCAAATACAATCTCAGCAGCTCCAGAAGAAGCGCTGAGAAATGCAACCTGAGTGTCCATAACTCATTCATTCTAACTTATTCAAGCAGATTCTCCTTTGTCAAGAGAATTGCATGATTCAAGGCTCTGCCCTACAGACAACAAGCAATCAGGAATCCGCCCTCATGTATGAAGTGAGCTTAAGCATCACAGTGACAAAATAATACACATGTTCCTACAGTATTCCAAATCAATAGGAAAATGCATGCCTCCAAGTCTCAAATTATCCTTTGTATTTACTACTTAGAGGATCCACAAGCAGTTTAGGTAAAAATACTAATTCTGAAAAAGCCCACTGCAACTTAAAATAAACTAAGCTGCAAATCAGACAAATCGCAACACAATGACTATGCAAGTCTGGCTGGCACAAAATAAACCTATTGTGTTCATTCCAGAGAACTGTCCCATATAGAAACTGTACCTGACATCTTCATGTTGAACTATTTAGGTGAAAACAAACATTGTACTTGATCACTTCTCAGCTCCTGGCCCACTACTATGAAGCAATAGGTACGCCGGTTCAAGTTGCAGAAACTGCTTTGACATCAGATTTTTCTAACTCCACAGAGGCGGAGATGGGAACAACAGCTCCACCACCAGGAATGAACACAGCTTTCTTCCACAAAAATTCCTTCCTGGAGATCTTTATTGGCTCTTTCTAGCTTGAGACCCCAGAATTGACCTTGAAAAACCGAGAACAACCTTTCCCAGAACAAATCTAATTTCTTTGATATGCCAGCCCCCTCCCTCCCCCCGACAACACAGCACTAACATCAATGAAAACCAAAGCAACAGATGTCACAGCCCCTGTCCTGCGCTCCTCAGAGCAGTGTCCAAACCAAACCAAACCAAACCCGAAAAATATGTCCATGTTTCCTTATGGGCGAAGGATTAAGGAAGAAGCACGTGATACTCCTGCCTCCATTTACTTTAGTGAAAGGTACTCAAAAACACTGGGAGAATTGCAGTAAAACCTTTCCAGATTTGGAAGACATTGTTACAGCTTTAAGTGCTTTTGCCTCAAACCCTTCAAGACCTCCTGTTATCTAAATGTTAGAAAATGCCTCAGTGCATTACTAAGTTAAAATCCCTAGTTCAGGGCTGAAAAGCTCCAGAATACACAAGCAAGATCAAAGCAGGTAAGCTCAATAAACTATGTAGTCACTGTTTAGGGGCTTGAGGAGCATCACATCGACAGCATGTTGGAAGTAATTTTCTCTGGTGACATGCTATGTTTTGTCTTACTGAACATTTAACCTCTAGATTTGGACAGCACACATTTGGCACGGGCACATATCTTTAGGGAACACCAGAGTGGTTACTTCAAGTGACAGTTTTCTAATTATTCTGTCAAGCATCAATCTGTGAAGTTCCCAGTTCTTCAGCACCCTGATTGACAGGGCAATCAGTGCTGTACTTAAAGCCTCTAGAGCTGTTCTGTCCTGACAAATGCTTTTAAAAAAAATCCCAACCAACTCCTCCTCCCCAGTGCTCAAAGGGAGTGGAATATTTGACTTCCAAAACAATTCCCCACTTCCTGCAAATACAGTTCCCCAAAGCAACCAAAACCTGCATTAGTACATACAATGCAGCTGGGGAAAGAAGAACAGACCAAAACAATGTTTTCTTTTATATTATACTGATTCATTTCAGACATTTTATTTTGGAGCAAATCAGCTGATAAAAGTACGTAAAAAACCCAGAAAAACGGATATAATGAAATAATTTTCAGTACAAAGTTTTCCTTCTCTTAACAGAGGACAAAACCCACGTTCACAGCATTCCTCTCAAAAAAAGAAAAAAAACCAACTTCACAGCCCTTTTTGGCTCTATTTCTAGTTCCCCTGTTTCTGATAAATATCATCTTCCTCTGTTGAGCGTGGTATTGTGACTTCTCTTGGGGTCTTACAGAACCACTGACTGTAAGAAGTAGGAAAATGAGGAACTTTGTGAGCGATAAACAATTAGCACTGTACCAAGTTCAGGGAATAATACAAGCTACTTAGTAGTCACGATCACGATTTCCTAAATAACATGAAAGTACTTCATGCTCTTTATCTACTGTGTAATTAAATTAAACAACGGGGCTAAGATTTTGACCAATATGTTGGCATTACAGTTAGACAAGATTTGATTTATAGTCCAAGATTCTGCACCTGAGAATTCAATAGCAGAGTTGCTCTTCTGGGCTTGCTGGGACAATCTCATCTCGGTATCGCTCAGCTTAAACACTAAGACCTCTCACCGTACACAGCAGAATACCAGCATGCCACTAATACCAGTTTCTACTGCAGTCAAAATGGTGTCAAAGTCGCTCTTTTGGTTTTAAAAGATAAAGTACGAATAACACAAGTTTGGTGACTGGCTCTTGCTGTGAGCTCTACAGAGTGCTCTATGGTAAAATACACTGATTGAACCCAGCAAGACTAACAAACAAACAAAATACCAAGTTAGGTGTCAAACGAAAAGGTGGAAGAGTACATTTGATCACTAATTGAAGTGAATCGCAGAAAATCTCTCTTCAGATTTAATTCTTAATTCTTTTTTTTTTTTTACATTAAAAATGTAAATACATTCACACACAAAAATCAATTTTTTCTTGGATCTGAGTCAAAACTCTCAGTACACAGACTACCTGTGTTTAATAAAATGAAGAAAGAAAGCCTGTTCAGATCAGAGCTCAAATCTAGTCATAGGCCAGCAATGGCTACTTATTTTTTTTTTATTATTTTATTTTATTTTTTTGCTTGGCAGCTTAACACTAGATAATTTTTATATATCAATCATCACCCTCATCAATAATATCAAATTATTATTTTTTGTTAATGGACCAGATTACTATTGGAGAAGAACAACCTATGACCAGAAAGTAGTTTCACTGAATTCGATAGGAACACTCAGAGATGGAAGCACTGCAAAGTACAAGAACACACATGAGCATCTGGCACGAAGACCAACGGTAGGTATGAAGGGCTAGACCAGCACTGTCCTCCAGGAACTACTCATCTGACCGGGTAACGAGCCCGTCCAGGAAGCCAATCTGTTTCTCTTTCTACAGGTTTGGTCTTCTGCCAGTGTAGCTCCCTGAGCTTTTTCACTGCGGTGTCAGATGAGTGTGGGTGCAAATGGAGAGAAGGAGGGTGCAGCCGTGGAGTACTCTCTGATACACTAAAACTGCCACAGACCTGATTCCTTGACAGAAGGGAATGACAAGAACTGACTGTGATACTACAGTGGAGGATGGAAGTTCGTTGATAAAAAGCCTAAACCTGCAGTGCTCAGTAAGGTAGAACCTGTTCCTCCAGCATGGGGGAAGGCTGAACCCATCTGCTTTTACTGAAGTTCAATAGACTTTTAGCATTACTAAGGGGGTTAGGTGAATGCTGCTGAAATCCAGGGACCATCTTTGCTTAAATTGCTTTTATTTTATCTTTTCTGTTCAATTAATTCCATAGTTTGCATGACTAAGTGAAAATAAAAATGTATTTGAGATTGGAAGTAATACACAGAAACTCCCCAAAACAACTGTGCAGGGCCCCATGGAAGTTTGATTAAAGGCAAATCCTTCACAACTCAGAGAGCACATCCTCAATCAACGGTTGAAGAGGAAAACCTCCAAGGAGCAGCAGGAACTAAACAATTCTGATAAGGTTTCTGTGACTTTCCAGCAAATAGCAATTTGCTCTTTTATATTTCTTCAATGAGAAGTCCAGCACTGCAGTCCCAAACCTTTAAATCAAATGATTTGCTGGGCATCAGGCATTCAACTTTTACCACCCGCTATAAAATATTGACTCCGCACATTCATTCATTTCTACCCAATAATTGATTCTTCTTTTTTTGGTAGTTACAGGCCTAGAGAGTATTCTGGGAGGTTGACTTAATCAAGATTTAGTTTAAAAAAAAAAAAAAAAAAGGATCCTCAGCATTTTTAAGTTTTAATCTTGTCTACAGCACATAGGCATGTATGTAATCTATTTTCTTAATGAGAATATTCTTTTTCCCTGTTTTATTTCCCACTATTAATTCCTAATCTACCATGCGCAAGAGCCATCCATCGTTTGCACGAAGGCTTCTGCCTTAATCAGAAAGTTGGCATTACTCCGTCAAAGGACTACGTCAACTTTTGCTTAACGACCTTCTCAGCTGGAGCCTGCCTGTAAACACTGCTCGACCTGGCCAAGCTGGCACAACACAGATCTCATTCCCTTTTCTGGTAAAGTGAATACTGGCTTCCATGGTCAGCCCAAATGTCATCCACTCCGAAAGGCAATTTTATGGCACTGGAGGCAGGACCGCTGCGTTGCTCCCGCTGAGGCCCTTCAGTGGTTCTTGGTCGGAGGAAGGCAGTGCTCTGCCACCACAGCTACAGCCGGCTGCTCCTCTGCGCCGAGCGCTTTGCTAGCAGCAACAGAGCGCTCCTTCCCCCCGCGCTCAGGGGGAACGAACATCTGGTGCTCTCCAGCTCTTTGGGTTGCTCAGGCTTACCCTGAAATAATTAGAAATGGTTTCTAAAGTACAGCAACACCCAACACTGCATACAAAAAAGGCTGTGCAAACGTGCACACAACTTGCGTAACAGCAGCAATCGTACATACATATGCAGATACTCACATATACGCACTGCCATTTACACTTCACTTTAGCAAATAGTGTGTATAAAATTAAGAAAAAAAACTAGTTCTTCTTTCCCCCTACTTGTTTGATGAGTAAAATATGGATACAAGCAGAAAAGAACAGAAAAAGATACATTTAAGCCATAGCAGAAAATTCAAGGTGAAAATGGTGTTGTATAAGCAGGGAAATTTTTTAAACTATTGACTAGGAATATCTGAAATAGTGCAATACCTGCTCCACTCTGCAAACAGAACAAATTATATAACAATTTGAAACAAATAAAGCTACCTTACTCTTGTTTAACCCCTCTAATTTCCTGGAAAAAAATCTTAAATTTTTTTGCCTTTTTTCTGCTAAAAATCTTTGAATAATTTCGAAGTTTCAGCAAAATCTGCTTGGTCAGACATTATCCACCTGTCTTGCCACGCACAGGCACTTATTTTCTTTTAGCTGGAATTTTCAAAGCCATTTGGCTCAAAATGGTTGAATATTTTCCCATTAAAAAAAAATATTAAAACCTAAGTCTTAATTTTTTTTTTCATTAATCTTTCCTCTTCCCTTGAAGAAACATGTGGTCTTCACCAACCCAAAGAAAAATCAAGAGTTTACATTAAAAGAATCTCAGATTTTCAATTATAAACCTTCAATTAAAGTGAGAGCTTCTGTTATCAAGTAGGTACTAGCACTGCAGTTCAGGAAAAATATCTTCACTGAAAGGGTGGTGAAGCACTGGAACAGGCTGCCCAGGGAGGTGGTGGAATCACCACCCCTGGGGGTGTTTAAAAAAACACGTAGATGTGGTGCTCAGGGACATGGGTTAGTGGTGGCTTGGCAGTCCCGGCTTAGCGGTTGGACTTGGTGAAATCAAAGGTTTTTCCACCCTGAATGATTCTGTGATGTTATGGTTGCAAAAAAAATAGCTTACCATCTATGTTCTGCTTTACAATAGACTTAGGAAAATGCTTGGGCATTGGGACCCACTTTTCTCTTGATGAGCAAGGCCTATATAGGATCTCAGCTTAGTAACAAAAGACAGCAGTAGCCAAGTTCGTAGCTTCTGGCCCCCATGGCTACATGCTGCCTTCTCCCACATGCAAGCCCTTCCTTGGGCATTCAGCACCGGGGCAGCTCCCCAGTAACTCGGTGAGAAGGACCAGCACCAGGCTGAGGTATGCCACCTCAACCAGCTCATTCGTAAGTACGCTTTACCCAAATAAAGAAAGAACATTGAATTTTCCTTATAGATTTGTAGAAATGAATCAATCCATGCGGTAGAAGGCTGAATTATTCATTTCAGTTTTCACTAGACGTTCTGTCCACATTTTTGAAAGGAATCCATATTGTCATTTTAATAATGGAGAGCTAATGTATTTCTTAAATACCTGTATTTAAGATCACTTTCCCCTCCAGTGTTTTAGTAGGCATGCACATAGCAAACAAAGGCTGGATTCTGTTGAATAAAGGGGACAGAGAAGTAACATCCTCCAAGTTGCTACAAAAGGAGGAGAAATATGAAGGAATGAAAATTTCCTGCGTTCTATTCACCAGAGTTAAGCCAGAATTTGCTGTGATGGTTGGGAGTGCGAAACAAACAAATGCGGATTTTTAAGACAGAGAAAAGTTTTAAAACTAAATGAACAAAAAACCCACAGGGAAACTATTTCCCTCCTCAAAGGTATTAGCTAGAATTCTAAAGAAAATTCAAAAAGTTAATTAAGCTCAGGGCTATACATTTAATTCAACCCAAAAGTCACTGAGAGGCTGAGTGAATGAGATGTACCAAGATATATATATCTGTACCCGATATAAATAGTACAATGTTTTTTCCTGAAGTTCAAGCCTGGTATGTGAAGGTAACAGTGTGATAACCACAAAATCCAACACATTTGCTGAGACATTCCCAAGTTCTTCCCAGGTTTTGACTGAAGTAGACCTCATCCTTTACACCCTCATGCTGCTTTACACTGACTCTATGCACCAGCTGTGACTGGGGGATAGTGGTAACATGACTATTGAAACCTTTGAAATCAGCTGAACTCCTGTGCAACTGAAGGAACCATGGTTAGATGTCCACAGTCTGTTTGGAATATTCCTTCTATTCCTTCACCCACCTGCACCCCTGGCCCCAGCTACATATGTAAAAGAACTGGGCACTGGGAGATGGAATAACTCATGCTTTCTGCAGATTGCTATTTGAAGTATGAGCACTAAAAGAGATAGGCTCTCCACATTTCACACTACACTAAAGAAAACACCTGATGTGAGAGACTGGCCTAGTATGACAAAATTTTGAAAGGTACAACACAGACAACAGCTATTGAGAAATAGGACTAATTTTCATCTTCCCATAACAAGATAGTTTTTCCATTAACAAGATTAAACTGAACCTCTAGGAACAAGAGTAAGAACTACTCGTTCGTGGTAGATGTGGACTTGATTTGCCAAGTATTTAAGTGCACGACAAGCTTTAAAAGTGAATAGGCTCATTTATTTCAGCTTTACCCATCCACTCAGAATAATAGATAATAAAATATTAAAACTTGAAACAGGTTTGAATATCTTGTTGAATTGGAGCATGAATAATGAAGTTGTGGAATAATTCAGTCCTACCTGAAACAAAACAGAGATTCAAGGGAAAGAAATAGCTTTTCCCTCTTTCATTAAGCCATATTTCAAATAATTTTTCTCTCTTCCAAAGCTTTTTCATCATCCTCTGCTCAGTTATGCAAATGAATTGGTGAACACAGGCCAAGGAATATTTTTCTTATTCAAGTATAAATTAAATACATTCTGCTGACTGGAAGGACAGAATGTAACCTGCTCCAAAACCCAAAGTTCACATACTTTAGAAAAACACATTTCTCTACCTCAACACTAAAAAAAAAATATGGGGGGGAAAAAGGCAAAAATTAAAGCACCTACAGTGGAATACAGAAAATATCAGAAGATACACTGCACCTTAAAATGTCATTTCCATAGAAATGAGTGGATGTTCTAAAGTTCCTTTTCTTAAAAAGATGCCAATGAATTTACATATTTGCCAGACTTGCATATTATTCTCAATCACATCAGTGTGCCAGTCATTTCAGATGGCATAGAGGTTTAATAATAATAGGTTAGAACAAGATCACCTATCATAATCTATTTCCTATATTAGGATGCAAACCAGAGCACAAGTGTCACAGCAGAGACAAGTGCAACATCTATATTTTTTCATGCAATTCTCTCCCCCAATAACCATATTGCTGAACCTGACACTGCACTTTTTCAGCTTAGAGACATAAAGTTCATTTTTAAAAACTGCTTAAAATTCCCCCCCTCTTTTTTTTTTTTTTTTTAAAGTATACACACACCTTTACAACAAAAATTTTATCAAGATTAGGCCCTTTAATCTTCTGATTTTGAAAGATAACTTTATGATGGGAAAATGCTTATTGTCATGTTTCACCATTTTTTCCCCCCAAATTGAGTCTTATTCTTCAACTAACCTATGCTCCAGCTACCTGTGCTCCATCCGTCGAGGGTGCTTCTGAAATTGTAAGTAAAACCAGTTGATAGTCATTTCACTGTCAGAAGAGCAGCTTGGCTTGCCCAGTACAAATGGCACCTACTGGAAATACACAGTTCATCATCTAGCCCTGTTCGTATCAGGAAAAGATGGAGGTAAGGTGGCTAAATGTCTTCTTTTTGATGGAAAGAAAACACACTTTCCTAGACAGCCATAACACCTCAAACCACTTATAAATAATATGACAATACAATTTTCTCTACAGAAAAGTTTAAGTAAGGATACCTACAACTTTTTTTTTTTTTACTATTTCCTAGCTATATTATCAAATGATTTCTTTCGTTCTCCTGTAAGTATGCTAGATGGATGATCTATAAATAGATTCATAATAAATTACTCCTTTCACCAAGATGAATTGCCAGCTTGAGATTTCTAAAATGTCTTCCCTTTCTATCTTTACTAATTGTGAAATGAGTCATATAAATTTTCAAAATGTAATCCATTTGTAAAGTACAGTAAAGGATTAAACACTTCTCTGCTGTATTATGCATGGCATTTCCTTTTACTAGGCAATACTAAGATACACCAACATAACTGCACATTGTATTGTGCACCCTGGATATGATGTCAGGCATTTGGCACTTAGAGGTGGTGCTGGCAAGGTTTTCAAAACGGATACTTACTGCCTGTATCCATCACCCATCATTTTAGGCCCTGGTTTGGAGTGAGATGATGATAACACACATCATCTAGAGATGGTTCCACATTGTAAGAGACGTGCTATCCCATAATAATTACTATGTGCTTCTCTTACACGCTTCCCACTGCAGGCTCAGCCATACTGGCCCAGCAGTGGATACCTCAGGAAAGTCCAGATTGTACAGTCCCAAGCACTAATGAACAGAGAAGCCAATAAAAAAATCCTTTATTACTTTGCTCATTACTCAAATTCACCACCAAACAAGCCGGAATATGCAACAAGCCTTGACCACACAGCAACCATGTCAAGAGGGTGAGGCAGACTGTCTTCAGAGAAAATGGAAATATCTGCTCTTCTGTCCCTGATTTAGATGGGATACCACTACAGGGAGGGCAATTGCCACACAAACATCAAATTCCATCCAAACAGCTCAATTTTTATTGTGGTTCTTCCACAAGATTTTCAGTATTTACCTTCTAAGGATACATTTCTGATTTTTCCTTATTCTGCCAGAAAGGAGGTGATTACAGAATCTCTGCAAGTTTTCCTCTTGCTTAGTAAGTTTATTTTCATATCCAGCTTTTAAGATTCATTATAGCGAACTTTAAAATGCCAGAAGGCATTCAACTTGTCAGTGCCTATAAATAATGGCAGACTCATGTTGAAGTATATTTACATATCAATTACTTAGGACTCAATACTACACATGCTCTTGAAAAATACATTATTCTTGATTATAAATCAAGACAATTTAATTATGCATTTAAAATGCATAATTGTCCTCACATATTCATAAATATTAGCAACATGCTATCAGTCTTTAAAAATGCTTCAGTGAAATGAAAGGATGTCTTTTCAATACTTTTAAGAGCTCTAAAAGATGACTAGTCATTTCACATTAATTCTTGCAAAACTGCAAAGACACATTAGAAGAAACCCTTGTTAAAATTCTATTAGTCTATATTTTCTTACCAATGAAGGGCTAATAAAAATGTGGGCAAACTCCTAAACTGCTGCTATAAACTCAAATCCTACAGTATCTATAAAACCTATGAGCTGCTCCAATACCCTTGGTTAAAGAAAGTATTTGTACCAATTTCTGAGGCAGAAAATAAAATATGCTTTGTCGACTTTCCCCAGCTTTACAAGACGTTTCTGTGCTCTAATAGGTCTTTTCTGCCTCTACAAACTGTCATCCTGTGATAGTAATCTGAAATGTTGAAAGCCAAGGCATTATTTGCCCATATAAAATTACTAATCACAGCTTTAGGTGTCGGGCTGTTCTCTGAAAGAGGAAAGGAAACCTCTGGCGCATTCATCAGCCCCAAGGCAGGATCAGCTCTTCCTGACACACCCGGGGAAAATTTTTAACTAGTTTTTAACTTGCGGTGCTGGACAGCCTGTAAGTTCCTAAAATAAACTGCTGTAGGGCTGAACTACCTTTTTGAATGAACTATTTTCAGAATGGCTATCCTAAATTTCTTTGCTGCATTTAAACCTTACTACTTCTTGCCTTACCAAGGCAGACACTGACCTGCGACACCTGGCAAAGTACCCAGGTTAACTGAAGGTTTCCTTCACCTTTTTGTCTGTTTCTTCTTTCAACCCTTGAGTCTTTTGTATATTTTCAATGAGAGAAAAGGTCTCTCCCTACGTGTTACACAACCCCAAGGCAAAAGGGGCTCTCAACATGCTATTAGAAGACAATAGTAAGATGACAGGGAAAGATCCAGCTTCCAAAAACTATGTGGTATACTTCAGTGATTGATTAGACATCGTCTTACACAAATGTCAAAATTGCATGACAAAACCAACAGGTATATTGATTATGACTTTCTTTTAAAAAATTTAGTATTTCACTTCTATGAAAACAATGCAGAGTACAAAACTGCCAGTAGGATGAGGCTTTGTAATGAGTAGTAAAGGAGCATTGATAACTTATAATTTCCATAGCACTTAATTTCTTTGATGGACTATATAATTTTTGATCAGTGTTAACAGCAGTCATCTATGGTAGATAGTATTATGACCCGCAGTTCAAACAGAGGGGGGAAAACAGAGCAGTCAAAGCATGAACTTTCAAAAGCATCCACTAAATTCAAGTGCCACCATCTTCAGACACCCAGCTGGAGCTATAAAGGCTAAGCAGAGGTGTGAGCACTGGACCAGCAGTTAGCACTCATGGAACAGTATACCATCACACACAGATATTTCTCACTACAATAACTCAGCTACAGCTTTTAGAGTACTCAAAACAGCATATGATGCTTCAACCTCTTGTGTGAATCAGAAAAACACACAAGGCATAAAGACTTTTCATGCTGTGTAAAGAAGAACTGGGTAATGAAGTGTGTAAAGGGTACGTGATATTTGAATGAGAAAGCAAAAAGATTTCTAATGACTATGTAAGAATAGGGTTCCTCTGCATTATCTAAAATGACATGCAATCTGACAATTCAAACAAGTCCAGTGCTAACACTCTATTATATGTCCATAACTGAACACTATTTACATTTCATTTTTTTCTTCACCATTGTACACACACTCACATTGGCTGCATGTGTGATAGAGAAGGTTAACTGATCCTACCGATTTATGGTTTCACATTATTGCAACACTGAGAAACCCACTACTGACAATTAGTCGGTTAAATACAGAAAATGCATGATGAACTATCCACAACCAGCCTATGCTCTGACTAGATAAACCTCACCATCACAGCAAGTGTGGCCATTCTGTGGTGGCTTTTTTTTAAAATTAATTTTGAAATCTCTACACACTATTTTATATTTATGACTTTTAAAGCTTAACAGTCCCCTTCCCACCCTCCAAAGCATCCTCCTCTCACTCCACACATAAAATTCCATAACTAACAGCAATAATAACCATTCTCATCAAGGGGTAAAGGCAGCCCTAAAAGAAAATCAAAGTAGGTTCTTTCTTTCTGGATGTTGCCTTTCACGTTCTCTTCCTCTTAGTCAAGACACTTGATAGGCTTGGCTGACTGGCATGACTAGTACCGCAACAGACATTCTGCAGATCCCATTAAATAGCTGTGCAAACTGCCTGCACTCACAACTCGGCTGCCAGCATTATTTTTATTTGATGTGATTATAATGTCTCAGTGCCCAACCCTGGATCAGGAACACCATGCAACATCATTCCCCTTTTCTTCTTCCACTCTCTTTTCTTCCAGACTGTTTGAAATGATGCCTCAGCGGGCACGGTGCAGGGAATAACTGGCTGGGAACAGAATGGGCACCTGGCAACTCCTAAGAAACTTACTTGCCAAACCCCTTTTTTTTTGGCTGAAGCTTGTAACCCAACAGTCAAACACTAGGCACAGACTCACTGAATAAGAGATTTTTGCACAACTTCCAGGACAAAACCCTCAGCTATATAGTCAAGCCGATTTAGAAACCACACTGAAAAGTCTTTTCCTGCTAAAACTGGGAGCAGGCCCTTGTTTAAAGTTGCAGAGTGAGAGCAAACAGTCCAGTAACACACTGATCTAGCTACTGCACTCCAAATGGCCGGAATGTTTGCAGACTTTCTGAACTGTCTCAACTGAACTAGCTCACCCAATTCTGAATTAATTCACCTAAAATAAAGACCAAATAAATTATACAAGACAACCTTATTTTTATTTCTAAAATCTGAGAAAAGAGTATCCCGAATCTTTCCTCTTAGTTTAACATTATCCCTTCTGTTGCCACATAACGGACTGCAACGTTAGGAAAAGTAATACTAAAAATCCCTCAAGCCAAAAGGATAAACTGGTGATAAAACTGTCTTATATAATAAGAATGAATAAACTGTATTACTTTCACACCAAGCACAACTGGAAAATAAGCGAATTGCAAAATTATGATTTAATGATACCATCTTTCCGAATTGTGTTCACTTTCTTAGATGCCTGGAAAACAGAAGCCCCAAGATCTCGGCTTCACACGCAGCTTAATGGCAAGGCACATCAGTGCCATTGCTTTTCCCATCACCGAGGCGTACAGGGAGATGTATGTGACAGAAGCAAACAGGCAAAGCAAAGTGACAGGCATAAGAATGCCTATTCCATATTAATACAACAATAATTTGAATATGGACTAAGAAATAGCTAAAGGAACAAACCAAATTAAGTTGTGTGCATGTTTGATATGAATTATTCCCTAGATATGAGTTAACAGATGTCGATATAGAGTATTTTTTCCAGAGCAATGTTTGTCAATCTGTCAATAGTATTTTGCTTAAGTGACAAGCAAACACTTGTTAACATCAATTGATTTGATAAGTCTGTAGTCATATCATCAATGACAGGCTTCAAAAAAGGCTGTCAGAGGAGCTTGGGGGGGGAGAAGGAGAACAAGAACAAACAACAAACTTGGCCTTTAACTGCCTGTATGTATTTCAGGGATACTTTCTAGTAGGAGTCAACTGTTCCGTTCGGGACTAGAGCTGGCCAATGGTAAAACAAACCTGCTCACAGCTTAGTTTGCTATTGTACTGGGCATGCTTGGGGGGGCTGGTGGCGGGGGCTGCCCGGAGCTGCCCCCATGCCCAGTGCCGCCCCTGTGGGATCACAGGTTTCCCCAGGGAAAAGCTCTGGCACGGCAGCAGCCGCAGCCTGGAGAGGAGCCAGCCAGCCTGACATCTCAAACTTGATGTTGACTGCCTCTGCAATGTGGATAAAAAAGCTGAGAGAGAAACCTGCATGAATTCAGGAGTGTCAGATATGCCGGACAACTGCAGGCCACAGCAGAGATGGCAACCGAGCTGCAGTGCCCTGGAGAGCACATTTATTGACAAGACTGGTTTTTTCCAGCTCTAGCTTTTCCAAAACCTTGTTGAATCCTGCAAACCGTCATCATATGGTAAGTACAACAGTTCAGGTCTTCAGCATGAATAAAAACAAGCATCTGCTCAGCTTGGTAAGTATGCGAGAGTACTCGGGGGTGAGGCAGGGGACAGCCCGGCATCACTCAGAACCTCTGAAATGCCGATGGAAACAACCTCTTCTACTTGACTGTGGGACAAAGAGGAGCAACGAAGCTCCTGCAGTTCCTCCCAGCACCCTGAACACCCAGAACTGAGCCATCTTCCCCTTTCCTGTTACTACCTGAAAAGAGGGAAGACAGTTCATTTTCTGCCAATGCAGATGCATGGCACAAACTCATAGAGACAAGACAGGCAGATAGGAGGACAAAGAAAATAACAAAATAAAGAAAACCAAGAAAAAACCCTCTGGAATTTAGATAGTGAAAAGAAAGGAATTCAGAACCATTGCAATGACCTGTCTGACCTGGGAAGTATTGGATATGGCAGACTGCAAACAAGACCAGCAGAGTATAAAAGGGTCACTGACTTCAGAGACAGCATTTCCATCCTAAAGCTGGTGGGTAACCTTTTGCAACAAAAAACCCCAACAAACCAAAAGACAAACTTTTTTTTTTTTTTTTAAAGAATTATAGACACTGCCAACAGACAGATTAAACCAGCAGCAAACCAGCCAAGATCTTAATTTTTCCCAAAAACAATATCCCCAGCTTCACTACATCAAATCATGACATACCTGTAGTTTCTTGCTGTAACAAAACAGATGTTTTAAAGACAACTAAAGAAAGAGATCTATTTCCAAGTGCAGTTGAACGTTTATTTCTGGAAGATTTCTTCTCTTGCACTGCCCTTAACACTGCCAGTGCCACGTTTCAGTGCCGCTAGAAGACAGTGCTTCTCCATGTTACAGCCCCACAGAGTACTTTTTTTTTGTTTGCTCAGTCTTCCTCAGAGGCTCAATGTTGTTTGGAGACATTTACAACAATTAATTGCCCCTCAAGCTCCTAAGAGCAAAATTTTATCTTCTCAAACAAGGTGGGAATCAGGTTAAAGGTTAGAGGGAATTGACTGACTAGATAAGAACAGTGAATGTTGCATTAGCCGCAGTGACTCTGGGGATCACAAGCCTACTATTAGTTAAGAAAAGAGAGGATTCATTCAATTATCTTACTGTTTAGTAGTGAGCTAATAGATGTGGTGTACCAGGAGAGGAAATAACCGACATTTACTATTTTTTCTGAACAGAATGAAATAAACCCAGAATATTATTTTTTTTTTAATAGCTAGTAAACTTCTACTAATATTCAACTGCAGAGCAGTTAGAAAAATAAGGCCTTTGCTGTTAGTCTGATATAACTACCAGGGCTTTTAAGAGTCTACTATTATGTACTGAGATATCAGTATATCTTCCCTAATCTTAACTTAATCTCATACATATTCATCAGTTACTGTTAGTTTTTTCACCTGATGCTGCATTGAACTGAAACAGTATTGCTGATGGTCACAGTGACATAAAGCAAAGGCAAACCCAGTCAAACTGAAAGGGCTAAGAAACAGTTCAGAAGTGACTCACTGAAACGTGGCAAGCCTCTCGGGGATAAGAGCTGTGGTATGACTGGTCATGAGCAGGGCTAGGCTCAAAAGAACTAATGCTAATTTAAAAATGTGCGACAGCATTTAATCTCGACAAAACCACAATGTCTGTGGCCAACAATGCTGTAACTTACGCACATGCATCCAGGTTTGCTATGGACTATATTCCCTGGAGCATGTAGCTTTGAGGAGCACCCTCTTTCCCCTGCACCATACCAGATGACAGAGTCTAGCAGGACTCTAAGCAGTCATCCTTCCTTTTTTTCCTGGAGTGCAATAGAGAGAATGGGCAAAAGAGAAATGCAATGGAGCTGTTCTGTGACTCTTCCTGTGAATGAAGAAAAGATCAGAAAAGGCTTTCAAAAGCAAGTGAGGACAAAACAAATCAATGAGGAACGAGTTTTGCTGCATTTAGGCTAAAGACTCCTGCATCTTCAGCCAGTCAAAGCCAGGAATGGTGCATAGACACAAGCATAAATGACTGTTTCAGGTCCTTTCCGTGCTACCTTTTACTTTACCCCACTGTCTCAATTAGCATAGCTTCCACCAGCCCTGGTGTACGCAGCTAGTGTTGAGCAGTAATATATAAGCAGAATATATAACAGAAAGAGGATACATTTACAAGTGAAATGTTGGACATGCAGATGTTATATAGCTGAGAGTTACCGAAATGCCTTTTTGTTTTAAAATGGTTTAAACTCAGTAAGCTTCATCACCAAAATTAATACCTGCTGTTTGTGCTGTAGCAGACAGAAGAACCTATTTAGCATAGTAATAATCATCAGCTAAGTTGTGTATCTAAGACTTTACTGCACCTGCTTCTCCACCAGTAACACAAGTTTCAGAACTAAATCACATCTCAGGCAAACCTTGATCATCATACAAAGCACGCCCTGCAGAACAACTCAAACATGTGCAAACAAATCTTCATGTAATGTCCTGAGAATAGCTAAAACTCACACAAATGAAGACAAGCATAACAATGTCTACCAGCATCAGACAATGAAGGAAACTATTAGGTTTTCTAGCATGAATCTCAGATTTCACCCTGCCTCTCTTCTGCCCCAGGCAAGATAGCTTGCTTCTCTACTTCTCCAGGTCTGTGTTCTTTTCGGCACATCAATGACTTAAAGGTTGTAAGATTGCTAAGTAGAAGGAGACAACTAGCTCTCCTCCTCTGGGTCTTGGGAAGAACATAAACCTAGACCTCTACAAACAAAAGGTCAGCAGGACCCAGGTCTATGTGGGGGCAATAATATCCAGGAATAATGTTTTAGATATTGCAGATTACTCTGTCTAGTATAGTTCAGCCATCAAAGTACCTCATGCCTTAAAAACATGCAAGGAAATTTACAACTGCAAAGAGTTTACAACAGGAATTCTACCTGTGCTTATTTTGTACTGTAAATTTTCTTCCTGATCTTGCCTCAAAATTTTGCTGCAAATAATACCCACTTCTATTTGAAAAATCACAACATTTTGTCACGTACTGCTGCACAGGGTATACAATTACGGCGATGTAATTTTCACAGGAAGGTGGTATTTAGAGGAGCTAATATCTCAGACAATGAACATGAGGCAAAGGGATGGAAGCACAGAAAGATAAAGGAGATAAAGCCAGATCCACAAAAAGAAGCAAAATGTTGAAACTGGTATTTCAGCAGAGATGCTTAGGTGCAGATGGAAGGATGATCAAAACCCTTTGACATACTTTCATTAGTAAAAAAAAATAATCTACAGCAGCTTAAGTTCTGGCTACACACAGAAGCATAACTCTGCGTTGGCAGGGATGGTCAGGTGGCACTGTTCCAATGCCTACGCCCGATCAATATTCTCTCAGCAGATACTCCTGTCTGCAAAGGGGACCAATGACCTCATCACGCTAACATGCATCTCTAGAAATAACTTCTACTCAATACACACAGACTAACGTCTTCTGTTGTTCAAAAAGAAAAGAGCAACTGCACCTCCATCTGCAAAAGGAAGTGTTGGAACATACCAGACTATGATTCCAGCCTGTGAATGTTAATTAAACACAGACTATCCTGCAGTGCAGAATCAGACATTCTAGAAATT